>NW_016818431.1:0-4503 GCF_001698545.2 Rhinopithecus bieti
ACACCTTTATGGGAATAAACTAGAAAATCTAGAAGAATTGGATAAATTCCTGGACGCATACATCGTGCCAAGACTAAACCAGGAAGAAGTTGAATCCCTGAATAGACCCATGAGAAATTCTGAAATTGAGGCAGTAATTAATAGCCTACCTGCCAAAAAAAGCACAGTACCAGATGGATTCACAGCCGAATTCTACCAGAGATACAAAGAGGAGCTGGTACCATTTCTTCTGAAACTATTCCAAACAATAGAAAAAGAGGGACTCCTCCCTAACTCATTTCATAAAGCCAGCATCATTCTGATACCAAAACCTGGCAGAGACACAACAACAAAAACAAACAAAATCTCAGGCCAATATCCCTGATGAACATTGATGTGAAAATCCTCAATAAAATGCTGGCCAACTGAATCCAGCAGCATCCAGCGTGGCTTATCCACCATGATCACGTCGGCTTCAAACAGTTGAACCATTCCATACAATGGAATGAAAAGGAATGAACACACAACAACCAGCAAACTGGAGAAATCTTCAGAGAATTATGCTGAGTGAAATGAGCCAATTCCAAAGATTACATGATGTGTGATTCCATTTATATAACATTCCTGAAATGACAAAATTATGGAAATGGAGAAAAGATTAGTTCTTGCCAGGGGTTAAGGAAGGGGTGGGAGCAGGAAGGGAGTATTGCTATAAAAGAGCAACAGGCAGTATCCCTCTGGCGATGGAATATTCTGCATCTCACTATTAATGTGAATATCCTTGTTGTGATATTGTACTGTAGTTTTGCAAAATTTTACCATTGGGGGAAACTGAATAAAGGGTACACACGATCTCTGTGTAATCTTTGAATTATTTCTTACAACTGCATGTTACAACTATAGTTTAAACAGTAAAGATTCATTTAAAATATGTATAACAATACCTCTACCCATTTCATTCCTCCATGCACCTCTTTGCGAATTCATTACAAGTTTCTAGTCAGCTGTTGATGGATTGATGAGCCATTTCTTTACAATGTTGAGAATGGATTTTGAGAAAACCAGAAAGTGGAACTGGGAAGAGAAATTAGGAGACTTCTTGATTTTCCATGAGAAGCATCATAAAGGTAAAATAGACAGATGTCCCTGACTTATGATGACTCAATTTACAATTTCTCAACTTTTAATAGCTTTTCTGTTTATGATGGGGTTATGTTCAGAAAAATACAGCATACGTTGAAAATATCGTCAGTCAGACTGTGTAGAAGTGGATTGCTGTGCATTATGTGTTTGTGTATGACTGTATCCAGTGACTGGGAGTAGATCTGGAGGCATCAACGGAGGGAATAAACCAGGATCTAGAGGAGAAAGAGGGAAACACTCCATGCCACTAACTGTAATATTTATTGGAAATCTTCTTTCCATTCTCTCTTAGAGATAAATGCCAGTCTCAGATATTTCCTGAATAATTCTGGCTCTTACGATTATTTGTTAGGCAACACAGCCTCCAGTGTCAGAATTGCTATACTTCACCTTGAATTATGAAGGCACTGCCCAGGTGCAGATTGACAGGATGTCTTAGGCCGTTCTCACATTACTATAAAGAAATACCTAAGACTGGGTAATTTATAAAGAATAGAGGTTTACTTGGCTCATAGTTCTGCAGGCTGTACAGGAAGCTTGGTGCTGGCATCTGCTTGGCTTCTGAGGAAGCCTCAGGAAACTTAGGATCATGGTGGAAGGGGAAGGGGAAGCAGGCAGGTCTTACGTGGCAGGAGCAGGAGCAAAAGAGAGAGGGCGAGGGAGGTGCTACACACTTTTAAACAACTAGATCTCATGAGAACTGACTCACTATCATGAGAACAGCACCAAGGTGATGGTGCTAAACCATTATGAGAAATCTAACCCCATGATCTAATCACCTTCCCACCTCCAACATTGGAGATTACAACTGAACATGAGATTTAGGTGGTAAATCTATCCAAACCATATCTCAGGGGCAGAAGCCAATTACTTACAGGCCTGGTTACATCTTCCTGTTTTCAATTGAGACAGATACAGAGTCAGGTTTCAGGACTTTATCCTGGCTATTGTGGTATTCAGGAAACAGCTGGTTCTGCTCAAAGTTGTGTATAAAAGACAAGGTGCAGAAACCATTTCAAATAAAGATTGAGTGGGGCTACAGTGCTTATGTTCAGTCTGGGCATTGAAGGAAATTGAGGAATCTTTAAGTTGGGTGTTGGAGCTTCCATGCTTCCATACCATACAAACCCCAGTGGTGGAGCTGGTGTATAGAGTGGTATAGCCCTGGCAGCATAATTGGGGTTCATGCCTCTGCCGTTGGTGTTGCTAGTCAGGCTGTGGTTTATAATCAGGCCTGGTTGTGTGGCAGGACCCATAAGATAGGTGCATTATGAGGGGTGTTGGATGTCAGATGTGCAGACATGTACGAACATTTTCATTTGTGAAGCTTTGTGGTCTAATATACCTGTCCTCTTGTTTGTTGTCACAGATGCTGGAGGGAGTGGAGGAAAAAGTTAAATTACCATATACAGCTCTTCCATATGCAAGGTCTCGGGGGAAAAACTGTCATTCTTTCTATAGCCAGACCCTCAATGTCAGACTAAGAGAGTAGGATGGAGACTACATCTTCTGTGTGTGTTGCAGTGGGAGGACTTCTCCCCACCAAGTTTTGTGAGGGTAAGGTGCCAGGAAAAGAGATCATATTCATTCTTATGTTTGTAAAAGAATGATTGTTCACATATCTCTAAAAAGACCAAAACTGTGTATGTTGCAACAGGATGACTTCCCCCCACAAAGTTTAGTGAGGGTAAGGTACCAGAAAAAGAGATCATATTCATTCTTATGTTTGTAAAAGAGTGATTGTTCACATATCTAGGAAGACCAAAAGCTCCTCCCAGTCAGTGATCTGCTTTTTCTTCTGTGTTTATTCCTAGTGGTACTTAATCCAGCTTCCCCTCTCACCCAGGATTTGCTGCCTCCTACATTCTTATCACTCAGAGACTGCAGGGATAAATGTCCAGCTTCTAAGTGCCAGAACCTGGGGCACAAGGGAAGAATCTATGCAAAGGCCACAAAAAGCACTAAAGCTCAGGAAAATGACCTCTGATGTCATAGTAGGAAAGAAGATAGGCCATATTAATCACATGATAATTGAGTGGAGTAGGAGAATTTCCAATCAGAGGGTTCATTGTGTCTTGGGGGCCCTTTTTAGGGGAGGACGTCATAGTCATTCCGGAAGGAGTATGAATGGTGTGGAGCTGTGTTTTGTGCTTCAAAGAATAGGTGAGAATCAGAACCTGTGGCCAATGTATGCTCAGCAGAGATATTTTCCGGTTTATCTCTTGGTCAAAGGATTGTGGGTAAGAGAGTGAAAGATACATTATATCTTAGATCTGTGGCTTAAAAATGTCAGTTTGAGAATGATATATTTTAAAGGGTGCATTGGAGGGAGTAAGAAGTGCTAAGTAGATGAAATGCTTTTTAAAATTCTAGGTAAGACATAATAATGTGGAAGTATTAGCCAGTGAGACATTACAGACTTATGATCTATATGATTTGCTTACTGGATTGTGAGGTGGTGAGAGTGGTTTCACAGTCAATGCTAAAAGGTAGTGGTGCCATTAACAAGAAAGGGAATGATGGGGGATAATTGTGGGAGAAACAACACTGTGTATTACTATATTCCTTTTTTCTTTGGTAGAACTTGAAGCCTATTTCATAAAATTTCTACATTTTTTCCAAACAGGTGTTCTGTTTGTTACATGACTGTGTTAGGCTGTTTGTTTTGTTTTGTTTCTTTTTCTTTTGTCTTTTTGTTTTTGTTTTTTTGTTTTATTTTATTTTATTTTTATTTTTAAATTCTTTTTATACATTATTGGGGTACAGGTGGTGTTTGGTTACATGAGTAAGTTCTCTAGTGGTGATTTGTGAGATTTTGGTGCACCAGTCACCGGAGCAGTATAGACTTTACCATATTTGTAGTCTTTTATCCCTCATACCTTTCCCACCCTTCCCCCAAGTCCCCAAAGTCCATGGTATCATTCTTATGCCTTTGCGTCCTCATAGCTTAGCTCTCATGTATCAGTGAGAACATACAATGTTTGGTTTTTTATTCCTGAATTACTTCACTTAGAACTGTAGTCTCTAATCTCATCCAGGTCACTGCAAATGCTGCTAATTCATTCCTATTTATGGCTGAGTAGTATATATATATATATATGTATATACATATACATATACACACATATACATATGCAATGGTCTTGAACTCTTGACCCCTGGTGGTCCGCCCACCCTAACCATATACATATATATACACATATATACATACATATTTATACATATACATATATAATGGTTTGTGTGCGTATATATGTATATGTGTATATGTGTAAGGTAATATCTCATTGCAGTTTTAATTTGTATTTCTCTGATGGTTAATGATCTTGTGCATGTTTTCATGTGCTTATTGACCAGTTGTATGTATTCTTATGAGAAATG
>NW_016818431.1:5975-28946 GCF_001698545.2 Rhinopithecus bieti
GTTTTTTTGTTTTTTGTTTTTTGTTTTTGTTTTTTTTTTTTTGCAGCTATTGTAAAAGGGGTTGAGTTCTTGATTTGCTTCTCTACTTGGTCACTGTTGGTGTATAGAAGAACTACTGATTTGTGTACACTAATCTTGTATCTGGAAACTTTTCCGAATTATTTTGTCAGTTCTAGGAGCTTTCTGGAGGAGTCCTTAGGGTTTTCAGGTAAACAATCATATCATCAGCAGACAGGGACAGTTTGTCTTCCTCTTTACCAATTTGGATGCCCTTTATTTATTGCTCTTGTCTGATCACTCTGGCTAGGTCTTCCAGTACTATGTTGAAGAGGAGTGGTGAGAGTGAGCATGCTTGTGTTCTTCCCATTCTCAGAGGGAATGCTTTCAACTTTTCTCCATTCAGTATTATGTTGGCTGTGGGTTTGTCATAGATGGCTTTTATTATATTAAGTTATATCCCCTGCGTGCTGATTTTCTGAGGGTTTAATCATAAAGGGAAGCTGGATTTTGCTGAATGCCTTCTGTGCATCTATTGAGATTATCATGTGATTTTGTTTTAAATCTGTTTATGTGGTATATCACATTTATTGACTTGTGTATGTTAAATCATCCCTGTTATGAAACCCACTTTATCATGGTGGATTATCTTTTGATATGTTGTTGGATTTGGTTAGCTAGTGTTTTGTTAAGAATTTTGGCATCTATGTTCATTAAGGATATCTGTCTGTACTTTTCTTTATTAGTTGTGTCCTTTCCCAATTTTGGTATTAGGGTGATGCTGGCTTCATAGAATTACTTAGGGGGGGGTTTCCTCTTTTCTGTCTTGTGGAATAGTGTCAAAAGGATTGGCACCAATTCTTCTTTGAGTGTCTTGTAGAATTCTGCTGTGAATCTGTCTGGTCCTGGACGTTTTTTTGTTGGTAATTTTAAACCAACTTTTCAATCTTGCTGCTTGTTATTGGTCTGTTCAGGGTATCAATTTCTTCCTGATTTACACTAGGAGGATTGTATTTTCAGGAATTTATCCATCTCTTCTAGGTTTTATAGTTTATATGCATAAAGGTGTTCCTAGTAGCCTTGAATGATGTTTTCTATTTCAGTGGTGTCAGTTTTAATATCTCCTATTTCATTTCTTAGTGAGGTTATTTGCATTTTCCCTCTTCTTTTCTTAGCTAGTCTTACTAATGGTCTATCCATTTTATTTATCTTTTCAAAGACCAGCTTTTGTTTCATTTATATTTTGTGGGGCTTTTGGTTTGTTTTTTTCAGTATCATTTAGTTCTGCTCTGATCTTGGTTATGTCGTTTCTTCTGCTGGGTTTGGGTTTCGTTTATTCTTGTTTTCCAGTTCCTTGAGGTATGACCTTAGATTGTCTCTTTGTGCTCTTTTAGACTTTTGTTGCAGGCACTTAGTGCTCTGAACTTTCCTCTTAGCACAGCCTTAGCTGTATCCCAGAGGTTTTGATACGTTGTATTCTTATTGTCATTCAGTTTGAAGAATTTTTTAAATTTCCATCTTGATTTTATTTGAACCCGTGCTCATTCAGGAGCAAGTTATTTAATATCTATGTACTTGTGTGGTTTTGAAGGTTTCTTTTGGAGTTTATTTCCAGTTTTATCCCACTATAGTGTGAGACAGTGCTGGATATAATTTCAATTTGCTTAAATTTATCAGCCTCCTTTTATGGCCTATTATATGGTTTGTATTGGAGAAAGTTCCATGCACTGTTGAATTGAATGTGTATTCTGCAGTTGTTAGATAAAATGTTCTGTATATATCTGTTAAGTCCATTTGTTACAAGGTATGGTTTAAATCCATTGTTTCTTTGTTGACTTTCTGTCTTGATGACCTGTCTAGTGCTGTCAGTGAAGTATTGAAGTCCCTCACTTTAATTGTATTGCTGTCTATGTCATTTCTTAGGTCTGTTAGTAATTGTTTTATAAACTTGGGAGGTCCAGTGTTAGGTGCATATATATTCAGGTTTGTGATTTTTTCCTGTTGGACAAGGCCTTTTACCATTATATAATTACCCTTTTTGTCTCTTTCAACTGCTCTTGCTTTAAAGTTTGTTTTGTCTGATATAAGAATAGCTCCTCNATGCCACAATTTATTTATCCACTCGCTAATTGATGGGCATTTGGGTTGTTTCTACGATTTTGCAATTGAGAATTGTGCTGCTGTAAACATGGGTGTGCAAGTATCTTTTACGAATAATGACTTATTTTCCTCTGGGTAGATACCCAGGAGTGTGATTGCTGGATCAAACAGTAGTTCTACTTTTTGTTCTATAAGGAATCTCCACACTGTTTTCCATAGTGACTGTACTAGTTGACATTCCAACCAGCAGTATAGAAGTGTACCTTGACCACTACATCAATGCCAACATCTACTGTTTTTTTATTTTTTGATTATGGCCATTCTTGCAGGAGTAAAGTGGTATCACATTGTGGTTTTGATTTCCTTTTCCCTGATCTTTAGTGATGTTGAGCATTTTTTATGTTTGTTGGCCATTAGTATATCTTCTTTTGAGAATTATCTATTCATGTCCTCAGCCCACTTTTTGATGAGATTTTTTTTTCTTGCTGGTTTGTTTGACTTCATTGTAGATTCTGGATATTGGGACTTTGTCAGAGGTGTAGATTGTGAAGACTTCCTCCCACTTTGTGGGCTGTTTGTTTATTCTGCTGACTGTTTCTTTTGCTGTGCAAAGGCTCTTTAGTTTAATTAGGTCCCAACTATTTATCTTTGTTTTTATTGCATTTGCTTTGGATTCCTGGTCATGAAATCCTTGCCTAAGTCAGTGCCTAGAAAGGTTTTTCCAATGTTATCTTCTAAAATATTTATAGCTTCAGGTCTTAGGTTTAAGTTCTTAATCCATCTTGAGTTGATTTTTTTATAAGGTGAGAGATGAGGATTCAGTTTCATTCTCCTACATGTGGCTAGCCAATTATCCCAGCACCATTAGTTGAAAAGGGTGTCCTTTTCCCACTTTATATCTTTGTTTCCTTTTCCCACTTTTATATCTTTGTTATCTTTGTTACAACATCAGTTGGCTGTAAGTATTTGGGTTTATTTCTTCGTTCTCTATTGTGTTCCATTGGTCTATGTGCCTATTTTTATACCAGTGCCACACTGTTTTGGTGACTATGGCCTTATATTATAGTTTGAAACCAGGTAGTGTGACGCCTCCACATTTGCTCTTTTTGCATAATCTTGCTTTGGCTATGCAGGCTATTTTTTGGTTCCATGTGAATTTCAGAATTGTTTTTTCTAGCTCTGTGAAAAACGATGGTTTTATTTTGATGGGGATTGCATTGAATTTGTATATTGCTTTTGGCAGTATGGTCATTTTCACAACATTGATTCTACCCATCCATGGGCATGGGATGTGTTTCCATTTGTTTGCATTGTCTATGATTTCTTTCAGCAGTGTTTTGTAGTTTTCCTTATAGAGGTCTTTCAACTCCTTGGTTAGGTATATTCCTGAGTTTTTTTGTTTTTTGTTTTTTGTTTTTGTTTTTTTTTTTTTGCAGCTATTGTAAAAGGGGTTGAGTTCTTGATTTGCTTCTCTACTTGGTCACTGTTGGTGTATAGAAGAACTACTGATTTGTGTACACTAATCTTGTATCTGGAAACTTTTCCGAATTATTTTGTCAGTTCTAGGAGCTTTCTGGAGGAGTCCTTAGGGTTTTCAGGTAAACAATCATATCATCAGCAGACAGGGACAGTTTGTCTTCCTCTTTACCAATTTGGATGCCCTTTATTTATTGCTCTTGTCTGATCACTCTGGCTAGGTCTTCCAGTACTATGTTGAAGAGGAGTGGTGAGAGTGAGCATGCTTGTGTTCTTCCCATTCTCAGAGGGAATGCTTTCAACTTTTCTCCATTCAGTATTATGTTGGCTGTGGGTTTGTCATAGATGGCTTTTATTATATTAAGTTATATCCCCTGCGTGCTGATTTTTCTGAGGGTTTAATCATAAAGGGAAGCTGGATTTTGCTGAATGCCTTCTGTGCATCTATTGAGATTATCATGTGATTTTTGTTTTTAAATCTGTTTATGTGGTATATCACATTTATTGACTTGTGTATGTTAAATCATCCCTGTTATGAAACCCACTTTATCATGGTGGATTATCTTTTTGATATGTTGTTGGATTTGGTTAGCTAGTGTTTTGTTAAGAATTTTGGCATCTATGTTCATTAAGGATATCTGTCTGTACTTTTCTTTATTAGTTGTGTCCTTTCCCAATTTTGGTATTAGGGTGATGCTGGCTTCATAGAATTACTTAGGGGGGGGTTTCCTCTTTTTCTGTCTTGTGGAATAGTGTCAAAAGGATTGGCACCAATTCTTCTTTGAGTGTCTTGTAGAATTCTGCTGTGAATCTGTCTGGTCCTGGACGTTTTTTTGTTGGTAATTTTTAAACCAACTTTTCAATCTTGCTGCTTGTTATTGGTCTGTTCAGGGTATCAATTTCTTCCTGATTTACACTAGGAGGATTGTATTTTTCAGGAATTTATCCATCTCTTCTAGGTTTTATAGTTTATATGCATAAAGGTGTTCCTAGTAGCCTTGAATGATGTTTTCTATTTCAGTGGTGTCAGTTTTAATATCTCCTATTTCATTTCTTAGTGAGGTTATTTGCATTTTTCCCTCTTCTTTTCTTAGCTAGTCTTACTAATGGTCTATCCATTTTATTTATCTTTTCAAAGACCAGCTTTTTGTTTCATTTATATTTTGTGGGGCTTTTTGGTTTGTTTTTTTCAGTATCATTTAGTTCTGCTCTGATCTTGGTTATGTCGTTTCTTCTGCTGGGTTTGGGTTTCGTTTATTCTTGTTTTTCCAGTTCCTTGAGGTATGACCTTAGATTGTCTCTTTGTGCTCTTTTAGACTTTTTGTTGCAGGCACTTAGTGCTCTGAACTTTCCTCTTAGCACAGCCTTAGCTGTATCCCAGAGGTTTTGATACGTTGTATTCTTATTGTCATTCAGTTTGAAGAATTTTTTAAATTTCCATCTTGATTTTATTTGAACCCGTGCTCATTCAGGAGCAAGTTATTTAATATCTATGTACTTGTGTGGTTTTGAAGGTTTCTTTTGGAGTTTATTTCCAGTTTTATCCCACTATAGTGTGAGACAGTGCTGGATATAATTTCAATTTGCTTAAATTTATCAAGCCTCCTTTTATGGCCTATTATATGGTTTGTATTGGAGAAAGTTCCATGCACTGTTGAATTGAATGTGTATTCTGCAGTTGTTAGATAAAATGTTCTGTATATATCTGTTAAGTCCATTTGTTACAAGGTATGGTTTAAATCCATTGTTTCTTTGTTGACTTTCTGTCTTGATGACCTGTCTAGTGCTGTCAGTGAAGTATTGAAGTCCCTCACTTTAATTGTATTGCTGTCTATGTCATTTCTTAGGTCTGTTAGTAATTGTTTTATAAACTTGGGAGGTCCAGTGTTAGGTGCATATATATTCAGGTTTGTGATTTTTTCCTGTTGGACAAGGCCTTTTACCATTATATAATTACCCTTTTTGTCTCTTTCAACTGCTCTTGCTTTAAAGTTTGTTTTGTCTGATATAAGAATAGCTCCTCTGCTCACTTTGGTGTCCATTTGCATGAAATGCCTTTTTCCACCCCTTTACTTTGCATTTTTGTGGGTCCTTATGTGTTACGTGAGTCTTCTGAAGGCAGCAGATAGTTGGTTGGTGAGTTCTTATCCATTCTCCAGTACTGTATCTTCTAAGTGGAGCATTTGTTCCATTTACATTCAATGTTAGTATTGAAATGTGAGGTACTGTTGCATTCATCATGCTCTTTGTTCCCTATGTACTTTGTTTTGTTTGTTTGTTTTTGCTTTTTAACTTGTATTTTTGTTTTATAGGTCCTGTGTGATTTATGCTTTAAAGTCATTCTGTTTTGATGTGTTTCCAGGATTTGTTTCAAGATTTAGAGCTCCTTTAGCAGTTCCTGTAGTGATTGTTTGATAATAGCAAATTCTCTCAGCATTTGTTTATCTGAAAATGACTGTATCTTTCCTTCATATATGATGCTTAGTTTCACTGGGCACAAAATTCTTGACTGATAATTGTTTTGTTTGAGGAGGCTGAAGATAGGGCCCCAATCCCTTCTGGCTTGTAGGGTTTTTGCTCAGAAATCTGCTGCTAATCTGATAGGCTTTCCTGTATAGTTTACCTGGTGCTTCTGTCTCACAGACCTTAAGATTCTTTCCTTTGTCTTAACTGTGGATAACCTGATGACAATATGCCTAGGTGAAGATCTTTTCGCAATGAATTTCCCAGGTGTTCTTTGGGCTTCCTGTATTTGCATGTCTAGGTCTCTAACAACGCCACAGAAGTTTTCCTTGATTATTCCACCAAATATGTTTTTCAAGGTTTTAGAATTGTCTTCTTTCTCAGGTACACCATTTATTCTTAGGTTTAGTCATTTAACATAATCCCAGACTTCTTGGAGGTTTTGTTCATATTTTCTTATTCTTTTTTCCTTGTCTTCGTTGCATTGGGTTAATTCAAAGACAGTGTCGTTGATCTCTGAATTTCTTTCTTCTCCTTGTTCAATTCTATTGCTGAGACTTTCCAGAGAATTTCGCATATCTAAAAGTGTATTCTACGTGTCCTGAATTTTTTATTGCTTTTACTTTAAGCTATCTATTTCCTTGAATATTTCTCCCTTCACTTCTTGTATTGTTTTTTGGATTTCATTGCATGGGGCTTTGCCTTTCTCTGATCCCTCTGTGATTAGCTTAATAACTAACCTCCTGCATTGTTTTTTAGGTAAATCAAGGATTTCTTCTTAGTTTGGATCCATTGTTGGTGAACTAGTGTGATTTTGTGTGTGTGGGGGGGTGTTAACAAGCCTTGTTTTGTCATATTACCAAAGTTGGTTTTTTTGTTCCTTTTCATTTGGGTAGGCCCTGTCAGAGGGAAGGTCTATGCCGTGAATGTCCATGTGAAGAGAGTCCACCAAACAGGCTTTATGTGAGCAATAAAACTGTTTATTTCACCTGGGTGCAGGAGAGCTGAGTCCGATAAAGGAGTCAGCAAAGAGAGATAGGGATGGGGCAGTTTTATAGGACTGGGGTAAGCAGTGGAAAGTTACAGTTAAAGGTGGTTATCTATTGTCAGCAGAGGAGAGAGTCACAAGGTGCATGGTGGGGAGATCATAAGACTTATTGCCCAGAAGAATGTCACGAGGTCGATCGATCAGTTGGGGCAGGATGGGAATAAGTCATAATGGAATGTTGTAAGGTTGGTCAATCAGTTAAGACAGGAGCTGGCTGTTTTACTTCTTTTGTAGTTTTTTGTTGCCCCAGACTTCTTGGCTCCTGCAGGCCATCTGGACGTATATGTGCAGGTCACAGGGGTTACAATGGCTGAGCTTCAGCTCAGAGGCCTGACATTTCTGTCTTTTTATTTATAAAATATAAAGTTATAATAAAAGATAAAGAAAATACAAGTTTTACTGGGTATTATTGGCCTAGGGGCGATGTTTCTCAGATCTGCTTCAAGCGTGACCAGGGACTCCATGGACACCTTAATAAAATTTTATAGTGAGTTACAAGGAATAGGAATTTAGGCTGTGGGGAGATCTTGGGGCAGAAGATGGTACCATTGGGTTGTTAAAAGTAGCATTTGTCATATAGGATGATTGGTAATGATCTGAATGTGGTTTTCTATGGATTGAGAAACTAAACAGAAGACAAAGGCCCAAATAAGAAAAGGAGAAAAACAGGTACCAGGTGACTAAGAATAGGGAGGAGCGAAGACACCCAGTTAGAAAGTGTCCAGGTGGGTCCAGTGTAATTATTTGCCTAGCTGCTGAGTTTTGGGGCCTTATCTTTAAGCTTTTTTATGTTGTCATATACCAGGCTGGATTGGTTTAGATAAAAACAACATTCTTCATTTAAAAATATACAGAGTCCTCCTTTTCAGCAGTGAGTAGTTCAAGGCCTCAGTGACTTTGGAGGACAACTGCGGCTCAGGAGTCAACCTGGACCTGAAGGACTGATAAAGTGTGTGATTTATCTGTAATGCTGGTAGAAAAGTCATTAGAAAGGCTACAGAAGACTGTGATAGAAGTTGAAATGCCTGCTATTCCAGCTCCAAGGGCAATAGTGGTAGCAGAAAGTCCTAACCCTACAAGTAGAGGGATTAGAGGAATAACTCTTTTTTGTCTGGTTGGTGTCATGCGGGGGACAGGAAGTTGTTCAGTCCCGTTTGCAAATTGAATTTTGGAACAAGAAAACCAGTGTACATGTACCTATCCAATTAGCAGGTTGACACATGTAGTTGGAGGAGCTGCAGAGTAAGGAAAGACCTTTGTAAGGCAAAACTGGAAATGTAAAGTGAAAAGATGAGAGGAAGCACCAAAAGAGATGTCTTGCACCTAAGACTCTTAGGGATTTAGTGAGAGCAGAAGCTGTTAGAGGTTGTAATGGGGATTGATGGGGCAACCGGGTAGAGGGGGAGGTTCAATTTTTATGATGTATGAGAAAGCTCATAATGCCTATGAGTAACCTTTCACTGCTATTCATGGGGCTGGGTATAAGCAAGCAAGTGGAGGGGTTAGGAGGAGAGTCCAAAGAACAGGGGGAAGGTAGCCAAGGATAGAGTGAAATGCAGGGCAAATGTCTTAAAGGAAATGAGAGGTTCTAAGAGATGGGCTAGTGGCTTGTAACCCACATGGAATAGGTTATGAAAGGACGATAGAATGGAATGAGCCTGTGAGGCTGGAAGGAGGTATTTTCCTTGGTTCCTCTAAGAATGGTTCCTCTAAGAACCATTGACCTTGAGTGGGGAGGGACTGATAGGTGGAAACTTCAGTGGGAGAGTAAGTAGTAGTGACTGATGAGAAGGAGAGAAACTGGCCGTGAGGGATGGAAGTAGGAATACTGCTTCTTATTTAGCTGTCTTATCAGCGTAATTGTTACCTTGAGCAGTGGAGTCTGAGGCCCTTTGATAGCTTTGCAGTGAATGACTACAGCTTCCTTTGGAAGTAAAGCAGCCTTGAATAGAGTTTTTATTAAAGAGGCATTAATGATGGAGGACCCTTGCTCACTAGGAAACTTCTTTCAGCCCATATAACAGCATGGTGGTGCAGGACACAGAAGGCATATTTAAAGCCAGTATAAATATTGACACGCAGTCCTTTTACAAGAGTGAGGGCTCGAGTTAAGGCAATGAGTTCGGCTTGCTGAGAGGTAGTGGAGTGGAGCAGAGCAGTAGCCTCAATGATAAGTGTATAAGTTACTATATCATAGCCTGCCTTTGCTGGTGAATGGTGATTAGAGCTGGTGGAGCTGCCATCAATAAAAAAAGTGTGATCAGGGTGAGGAGCAGGAAAGAAGGAAATATGGGGAAATGGAGTGAATGCCAGTTGGATCAGAGAGAAAACAGTCATGGGGGTCAGGTGTGGTATCAGGAATAATGTGGAGGCCAGCCTAAAAGAGTAAGGTCAAGTTGTTTTGACAGAAAGGCTACAGGGCACGGTCCCGGCTCTTGTATAAGAATTCAGACTGCACAGCCCTGCACTTTGGCTGTGTGTAATGAAAAAGGTTTGGGATGAGTTAGGGAGAGCTAGTGTGGGAGCAGCTTCTAGGGCTGTTTTTAAGGAATGGAAAGAGGAGTGGGGAAAGGATTTAGGATCTATGGGGTCAGCTAGGTTTTCTTTTGTGAGTTTATAAATGGTTTTGTTAGGATGGCAAAACCAGGTATCCAAAGGCGAAAGTATCCAGCCATGCCCAGGAAAGAAAGGAGTTGTTGCTTTGTAGAAGGGGTTGGGATTTGAGAGATCAGCCAGACATGATTGGCAGGGTGGGCACGCATGTTTTCAAGAAGAAACCAAGGTAGGTAATGGATTTGGAAGAAATTTGAGCTTTGGAGGGGATACCCGATATCCTTTGGAAAATAAATGCTGAAGGGTATCTTGTTGAGAAGACTCAAAGGAGGGACTACAAAGCAGAATGTCATCAATATGTTTAATAAGACGAGAAGCAGAGGGGTGCAAAGAAAGTACATCATGAGAAAGAGCTTGGCTAAAGTAATGAGGGCTGTCCCGGAAGTCTTGCGGCAGTACAACCCAGGTAAGCTGCTGGGACTGATGGGTGTCAGGGTCAGTCCAGGTAAAAGCAAAGAGAGGCTGGGATGAAGGGTCCAAAGGAATAGTAAAGGAAGCATAATTGAGATCCAGAACAGAATAATGGGTTGTGTGGGGAGGTATTGAGGATAGGAGAGTATATGGGCTTGGTACCACAGGGTGGATAGGCAAGACAATTTGGTTGATAAGGCGAAGATCCTGTACCAGCCTGTATGAATGGCTGGTTTTTGGACAGTTAGGAGAGTTGTAAGGAGATTTTGTAGGCTTTAAGAGGAGCCATGTTGTAACAGGCGGCTAATAACAGGCATTAACCTTTTTAAAGCCTGCTGTGGGATAGGGTATTAGCATTGAGCAGGGTAAGGGTGATTAGGATTTAATAGGTGTGTGATAGATTGCCAGGGAGAGAGTAGAGGTGTCCCATATTTGTGGGTTTAGGTGGGGGGATACAAGAGGAAGATGCAAAGGAGGCTTTGAACTGGGGAAAAGGGTGGCAATGAGTTGTGGCTGTAGCCTAGGAATAGTCAGGGAAGCAGATAATTTAAGATGTTTTGACCTAACAAGGGAGCTGGGCAGGTGGGGATAACTAAAAAGGAGTGCATAAAAGAATATTGTCCAAGTTGACACCAATGTTGGGGAGTTTTAAGAGGTTTAGAAGCCTGGCTCTCAGTACCCACAACAGTTATGGAGGCAAGGGAAACAGGCCCTTGAAAAGAAGGTAATGTGGAATGGGTAGCCTTCTTATTGATTAAGAAGGGGATGAACTTACCCTCCACTGTAAGAGTTACCCAAACTGTCTGTGATGGATCAGAATGCTTACAAGGCGATCAGGCAATGTCAGTCTTCAGCCTCTAAGCCAAGAAAATCTGGGAAGGAGTCAGTCAGAGAGCCTTGAGCCAGAGTTCCAGGGTCTCTGGAAGTGGCTCCCGGGTGAGTTGGACAGTCTAATTTCCAGTGGGGTCCCACACAAATGTGACACAGCTTAGGAGGAATCCTGGGATGTAGGCATTCCTTGGCCCAGTTGCCAAATTTCCAGCACTTGAAGCAAGATCTTGGGGGAGGAGGTCCTGGAGGAATGCCTGGCCACTGCAGTTCAGGCGTTTTGAAGTTCTTGCATGCTGGAGATGTGGCTGGGGTTTCTTATACAAGGGAGGCAAGTAATTGCAACTCAGAAATACGTTGCCACTTGGCTGCCTCTTGTCTATTGTCGTACACCTTGAAGACGAGGTTAATTAAGTCCTGTTGTGGGGTTTGAGGGCCAGAATCTGATTTTTGGAGCTTTATTTTGGGAACAGATTGGGTAAGAAAATGCATATTGAGAATAAGGCAGCCCTGTGGCCCCTCTGGGTCTAGGGCAATAAAGTATTTAAGGGTTGTTGCCAAACAGGCCATGAACTGGGCTGGATTTTATATTTCATGAAAAGAGCCTGAACACTAACTGATTTGGGAGAGGTCAGATAAAGAAAAAGGAGCATTAACTTTGTGCCTTCAGCTCCATCCACCTCTGTAAGCGAAAATTGTTGGGCAGATAGGGAGAGGGCTAGTCGCAGAATGAAACTGTAAGCTGGACTGGGTGTGAGGAGGGGAGGTGATAGAAGGATTATACAGTGGGGGAGCAGATGCTGAGGAAGAATTGGGACCTGGCTCGGCCTGGCAAGGAGCAACCTGGTGAGGAGGGGAGAGGTCAGATGAGTCCATAGAAAAGGAGGATTCAAAGGACTCAGAGCTTGGGGTGGAGGCTGAAGGAACAGACAGGAGAGAAAGAAGAGATTTTGGATGAGTTGCATTGGGAGTAGAGACTAGGGAGGGACAAATGTGTAAAAGAATGCCTGGATGTTAGGCACCTCAGACCATTTGCCCATTTTTTTGACAAAATCATCCAGGTCTTGTAAGATGGAGAAATCAAAAGTGCCCTTTTCTGAACATTTGGAACCCTTGTTGATTTTGTATTGGGGCCTAGCAGTATTGCAGAAGAAAATAAGACATTTAGGTTTTAGGTCAGGTGTTAGTTGAAGGGGTTTAGGTTTTTAAGAACACAGGCTAAGGGAGAAGAAGGGGGAATTGAGGGTGGAAGGTTGCCCATAGTGAAGGAGGCAAGCCCAGAGAAAAGAGAGGGTAGAGACATGGAGGGGGNAGAAGGATTATACAGTGGGGGAGCAGATGCTGAGGAAGAATTGGGACCTGGCTCGGCCTGGCAAGGAGCAACCTGGTGAGGAGGGGAGAGGTCAGATGAGTCCATAGAAAAGGAGGATTCAAAGGACTCAGAGCTTGGGGTGGAGGCTGAAGGAACAGACAGGAGAGAAAGAAGAGATTTTGGATGAGTTGCATTGGGAGTAGAGACTAGGGAGGGACAAATGTGTAAAAGAATGCCTGGATGTTAGGCACCTCAGACCATTTGCCCATTTTTTTGACAAAATCATCCAGGTCTTGTAAGATGGAGAAATCAAAAGTGCCCTTTTCTGAACATTTGGAACCCTTGTTGATTTTGTATTGGGGCCTAGCAGTATTGCAGAAGAAAATAAGACATTTAGGTTTTAGGTCAGGTGTTAGTTGAAGGGGTTTAGGTTTTAAGAACACAGGCTAAGGGAGAAGAAGGGGGAATTGAGGGTGGAAGGTTGCCCATAGTGAAGGAGGCAAGCCCAGAGAAAAGAGAGGGTAGAGACATGGAGGGGGTGGTGGTGCTGGTGCTTGCCACCCAGGAGAGGTGGTACTTGCCACTAAGGTGAAGAATCAAGACAGGTGTCCCCGTGGTGATCAGACACCTCTGAAATGTGTGTGAACAATCAGGCAGGGGTTCCCACAGTGATTAGGCACCAAGGGAAGACTGTCTTCCCAAGTCTGTGACCAGCACTGGAGTTTTGGGTTCACGGATAAGATGTGTCTCCTTTGTCTCTACTAGAGAGGAAAAAGAACTGGAATTGGAAGGAGAGGGAGATTGAAGGGTAGCAAGAGAGGCTGGAGAAGAGAGTGAAAAGACTATTTACCCGATTTTAAATTGGTGAGATGTTCCTTGGGCTGGTTGGTCTGAGGACCTGAGGTCCTAGATGGATCTCCTCACGGAGTGAGGGTGAGGACAGGAACGGACTCCCGAAGGAGTCCTCTTATCCCAGGTCTTCAGCACCAAATGTCATGCACGTCCATGTGAAGAGAGTCCACCAAACGGGCTTTGTGTGAGCAATAAAGCTGTTTATTTCACCTGGGTGCAGGTGGGCCGAGTCCGAAAAAGGAGTCAGCAAAGGGAGATGGGGTGGGGCAGTTTTATAGGGCTGGGGTAAGCAGTGGAAAGTTACAGTTGAAGGTGGTTATCTATTGTCAGCCGAGGAGGGAGTCACAAGGTGCATGGTGGGGATATCGTAAGACTCATTGCCCAGAAGAAGAACGTCATAAGGTCAATCGATCAGTTGGGACAGGGCAGGAACAAGTCATAATGGAATGTTGTAAGGTTGGTCAATCAGTTAATACAGGAGCTGGCTGTTTTGCTTCTTTTGTAGTTTTGTGTTGCCACAGACTTCTTGGCTCCTGCAGGCCATCTGGACATATATGTGCAGGTCACAGGGGTTACAATGGCTGAGCTTCAGCTCAGAGGCCTGACAGTCTAGGGCTGAAGGCTGTTGTTCAGGATTTTTTGTCTCACGGGGTGTTCCCTTGATGTTGTACTCTCCCCCTATTTCTGTGGATGTGGCTTCCTGTGAGCTGAACTGCAGTGATTGTTGTTTCTCTTCTGGATCTAGCCACCCAGTGAGTCTACCCAGCTCCAGACTGGTACTGGGGTCTGCACAGAGTCCTGTGATGTGAACTGTCTGTGGGTCTCTCACCTGTAGATACCAGTGCCTGTTCTGGTGAAGGTGGCAGCAGGTGCAGTGGACTTTGTGAGTGTCCTTAGCTTTGGTGGTTTAATCCTCTATTATTGTGCTGGTTGGCCTCCTGCCAGAGGTAGTGCTTTCCAGGTGGCATCAGCTGTAGTAGTGTGGAGAGCAACCAGAAGTGGGTGGGGCCCTAGAACTCCCAAGTTTATATGCCCTTTGTCTTCTGCTACCAGGGTGGGTAGGGAAAGACCATTAGGTAGGGGTGGGGCTAGGCATGTCTGAGCTCAGAGTCTCCTTGGGCTGGCCTTGCTGAAGCTCCTGTGGGGGATGGGGTTGAGATTGCCAAGTCACAGGAATTGTGTACCTAGGAGGATTGTGGCTGTCTCTGCTGAGTCATGCAGGTTGTCAGGGAAGTGGAGGAAAATCAGCAGTCACAGGCCTCACGCAGCTGCCACGTGAACCAGAGGGCCATTCTCAGCCCCACTGTGCAGCCCACAACAGCCCCGATCTGTTCCCAGGCAGAGGGTAAGACAGGCTTGAAAACTTGCTGGATACTTTCCGCCTCCCAATTGCAAAAGAAAAAGGCTTTAGTTCTTCCACCGCCTGTGAAGTCTGCAAGCCAGATTTGTGCCTCTGCCCCTTGCCTCAGAGTTCTGGCCAGGAGGCTTCTCACCCTTTCAAATTGTTACAGAGTTCAGCTAGAGAATTCCTTCTTCCTGTAGAGTTTTACTCCCTGCTTCTCTGGCTACCCTCCTAATGGATCCCTGTGGTGCCAAGCAGGAATGGGCTGCTTGGGGATATCGCGAGCTCCTGGGGCCTTTCTGCTGCTTCCTCAACCCCTGTATTTCACTCGGTTTGGCACTCTAACTTGACTCAGCTCCAGGTAAAGTCAGAAACTTCTCTTGCAAACAGACCTTCAGCTTCTCCAGTGGTGATGTGTGTTCGGGAGAGGATGGTCTCCCTTTCCTACTTCCACATTTGGGGCACTCACCGTATTTGGGGTGTCTCCTGGGTCCTGCAGGAGCAGTCCGCTTCCTTGAGAGGGTCTGTGGGTCCTCTCAGGATTGCCCGTTTGTTGACTTGAAGCTAAAATGCACAATGCAAGCCTCCACATGATGCTATGTCCAGAGTTGCAATCTAGTCCCTTGATCCTGACAAAATTCTCTGTTTTTGCGTTCCTATAAAGAAATACCTAAGACTGGGTAATTTATAAAGAAAAGAGGTTTAATTGGCTCACAGTTCTGCAGGCTGTACAGGAAGTATAGAATTAACATTGCGTGGTTTCTGGGGAGACCTCACGGAGCTTTTACTCATGGCATTAGGTTAAGCAGGAGCTTGCATATTATGTAGTGAATGCAGGAGCAACAGATAGTGAGTGAGGGGAAGGTGCCAGACACTTTTAAATGACCAGAGCTTGTGAGAACTCACCATTACCAAGACAGCACCAAGTCACGAGAGATCCATCCCTATGATCCAAACACCTCCCACCAGGCCCTAACCTCCAGGATGGGGTATTGCAATTCAACCTGAGATTTGGGAAGGGACAAATATCCAAACTATATTACGACACTGTCCATGGTTGGCTCTGCCATGATAATGTGGGAGTCAGGGTGCAAAAGATGGAGACTGGACATTTTGTGAATACTGAGTGATGTGTGGAGGGCCCAGTCATGAGCAGACACACACTGACCCTTGAGAGTAAAGATAGCTACTTTATAGTTGGGCCCAAAGTCTGTTGTCCTCTAGCTACCTAGGTACTGAGATTGTTGGGCAGAGCCTGTACACATTCAATCTTCTAGGACAGTAAATGTAGTAGGCCACAAAACAGCAATTGTCACCTGTTTACCTTGTCTCCCTACAAATTACCACACCAATTTTAGGGGAGACTGAATGAGAGATTATTAGACCCCAAAGGTTCCTGCCTTGTATCAGTTTGCCTTAGTGGTTCTCCTGTGGTTTTAAGAATAGGCCCTTCTTTTACATAACCTTTCCCTCAATAATATATACACAGACTCAGAGTCTCTAAGGACATTTTTCCTTACATAGAAGCAGTGTAAGGAGAGGAAAATTAGAACTTCTGAGACATGATACATTCAATATACTCCTGCCTTCACCAACATAGAGTATGGGAGCTAAAGATATTTCCTATATATTTTCCTTAGTTTATGGGGAATTAAAGGACTTTAAAATAGCCTGATTATTCTATATTTTCCTGATGATGCCTCTCACCATTTCCCTGAGAAGTTATCGATTTTATTTTCTTCCCATTACCTCAAGTATTTATTCTTTGTGTTATAAACAATCGAGTTATACTTTTAGTTATTTTTAAGTGTAAAATTAAATTATTATTTATAGTTACTCTGTTGTGCTATCAAATATTAGATCTTACTAATTTTCTCTATTTATTAGATAGTCCTAGCTGCCTATGTGTCTATATGGCCAGACTATACTCTAATGTATTCGTTGATGATTCGGGAACTGAGTGATAGGCCTATGGCTCAATCTTTAGGCTTCTGGGGTGTAATAACTATAAATGATCAAATCTTAGGCTCTTGTGGTAGCTGATGTGTCAGGTAAGAAATTTTTTTTTTTCCTTATCAGGACATTTTTTTTTTCCTTTGGGCAGGTTGGGGAAGTTTTATGGGAAACTAAGTTATAAATAGGATGCCAGTTTATTTAGACATGGTGGGAGGTATGCCTGCTGAGAGGACAGCTTGGTAGTGATAGTCCCCCAAACTATTTATTTTGATCCTGAAGATTCCTTGTAGAGGACCACAAGTGATAGCCAGGGGTTGTTGGAGGTCATGAAAACAGCTGAGATAAGGTTGCATAAGGGGTAGACCTAGTAACTTGGGATACAAGGTCTCAATCAACTTTATTTCTATATATGAGCAGTAAACAATTGGAAACTGAAATTAAAATTACAATACCATTCAAATATGCTCAAAGAGACCAAAATATGCATAAATCTAACAAAACATGCAAAGAATTTTTATGCTTAGAAGTATTAAATATTGATTTAAAAAATCAAAGAAGACCTAAATAAATGGGGAAACATACCCATGTTCATGGATTGGAAGAGGAAGACCCAATATAGTAAAAATGTCAATTCTTGGTAGATTTAGTAACATATTTCATATTTGTGCCAGTAAAATTGTCATTTAGGATCTTTAAATATAGAAAGCCTTGTTTGCTAATTTTTTTATATGGGGGGAGGCAAAGGAACTAGAATAGTCAGGAAAAATTGGGGGAAATAGAATAAGTTGGTCATGAATCACAACACTTGAATTAAAGCGATTCACTTATTCAAGACTCATGCATATGTGGTGAATGCGATAGATTACATAGATTAATGGAACAAAATGAGCAGTCTGGAAAGTAGACGATAAATATGATCAATTGATTTTGTTTGCTTGTTTTTTCTTTAAGTCAGGATAACACGTGCCAGGAAAGCTGAGGTTGTTGACACGAGTTACGATGTTCCATGTTGGGTTTGCTACACCAATCAATCTGCTTCATCTAGGTAACCCTATATGCATATAGGTTATTGCTCCTAATGCTCTTCCCACCCCTTGCCCCCACCACGTCAACAGCCCTTGCAATGTTTTGAATTTCCACTTCCCCATTTCCTTGTGTTACTCATTCTTCAATTCCCACTATGAGTGAGAACATGTTTAGGTTGGCTTTTCTGTTCCTGTGTTAGTTTGCCGAGGATGATGCTTCCAGCTTCATCAATTATCCCGCCAAAGCACATGATTCATCTTATTTTATGGCCTGCCATAGACTTCCCTGCTGTATAATGTACCATATTTCTATTATTCAGTCCTATCATTGATGCCATTGGGGTTGGTTGGCCATGTCTTTGCTATTGTAAATAGTGCTTGCAATAAACATTACATGTGCATGTGTCTATAGTGAATGATTTATAACTTTATTGGTATATACCCAGTGCATGGGATGCCTGCGGATCAATAGATTTCTGGTTCCAGATCCCTGAGAACACCACACTGTCAGCATGGAATAGATGCAAAATTTTTCTCCCATTCGTTAGGTTACCTGTTCACTCTGATGATAGTTTCTTTTTGCTGTGAAGAAGCTAATTTAGTCAGTTAGATTCCATTGTTTATTTTGGATTTTGCTCGCAATGCTTTTAGTGTTTCATCATGAAGTCTTGGCCGCATGCTTATGTCCTGAATGGTTCCTAGGTGTTCTTCTTAAGATTTTTATGTTTTTGGGTTTTACATTAAGCTCTTTAACTCCATCTTGGTTAATTTTGTAAGGAAGGGCGTAGTTTCTGTTTCCACATATGGCCTAGCCAGTTTTTTCACACTATTTATTTAAGAGAGAATTATTTCCCCATTGCTTAGTTTTTGTCAGGTTGTAGCAGAGCATGGCTACAGACAAAACCCCTCAACACCGAGTTGTAGCAGGAAGGGGCTTTATTCAGCCTGGAACATTGGCAGACTCGGTCTTAAAAATCCGAGCTCCTCCGAGTGCACAATTTCTGTCTCTTTTAAGGGCTCACAATGCTAAAGGTTTCACATGAGAGGGTCATGATTGATTGAGCAAGCTGGGGGTATGTGACAGGGGCTGCATGCACCGGTAGTCAGAGTGAAACAGAACAGAGTGGGAAGTTTCACAATGTCCTTCCATACAATGTCTGGAATCTATAGATAACATCAGTGGCTAGGTCAGGGGTTGAATTTTTACTAGGCTTAGGCCAGGCAGGACCAGGCCTGGTTCGGGTCTGGTTCTTGGCACCGGGCTGCCTGCCTTTTGTTTTGCTTCCTTTTTTTTTTTTTTAAAGACAGATAATGAGTATAAAACAATATAAAACAATGTGAGAGGGTTTTTCTCTTCTCTCATTTCCCCCCTTTGAGACTCTCACTCACTTTATTAGTGGGAGTTCTCACTTTCATTTTCACTACTTATGTCTTCCTGTAAGATAGTTGATAGTGATTCATATAGTACACTTGTGCTGAAGCATTTTGGTGAACTAGGGTAGCAATAAAGCTTTTTATTACGTGAATTAGTATAGGTAGTAGACAAGGGAGCAGTAAGCAGGTTCCTATTATTATTATAATTCTTATTATTAGAATTTTAAATCTTCCTAGTGCTGGGAACTACATTTCAAACATGGCCCCAGGATCAAATCCATGCCACACTTGTCCGGGCACATGTGCCAGTTTTGTTATGTCTTTTACTATATCTTCAACTACCTGTCCTTGATCATCTATGTGTAGACAGCAATTAGTAAGGTTAAATTTCCTACAGACCCCTCTTTTAGCTGCTAGCAAGTAGTCACGAGCCAATCTATTTTGATAGATAGCATTTTTCATCTGAGTTTCTTGCCAGGCCAGAATAGTCAAGGCTTTGCCAGTCTTTTTAGTGATTATTTCTAAGACAGCTTGTAACCATATGATTTGGTTGAGCATGTAAATGGGGGTCCGGTATCCCCATGAGCCATCTTGAGCCTTAGTAGCAGGCCCATAATATTGTATGATTCTCTCAGGGGGGCCATTCATTATTTTTCTTATTTTTTTTTATAGCTATGCTTGTGTGTGTGTGTGTGTGTGTGTGTGTATGTGTATGTGTGTGTGTCTGTGTGTGTGTGAAGCATAGGCAGGAAAGCCCAGGAGTTTGCCTGTCTTTATGGGCAGTGGGATGACAGATGGTTTAATAGTGCCAATAACACAATTACCTGCTCACTGGTTGGGTAATTTGGCATAAGCTCTGTGCTCACATATCCAGTATAATCCAGTGGGTACTGTCCAGTCGCAGTGTGACTCCGGGTAGGTCCACACGGTTTGCAACTTTGGAAATTTACTAAATTGATTTTTCTTAGTGTGGTTTGAACTCCACTAGGTGGCTGTTTTTTTGTTTTTTGTTTTTCTTCTGGTACTATTATACAGTTTCTGTCCCAGACAACTAAGTTGTCCTACAGGATGACTGAATTCTTTTCCTTCTCTAGCTATTCAGTATTGTCCAATAATTGAGCCTTTTGAAACCTAGAAATTATCAGGGTGATTCTTTTGGGCCAGGAATTCATCAGGAACTGGGTCTGTATGTACTAATTATTGGGCTTCCCATGGCCATTGATCTTCTATTACAGTTTCTCCACATATATAAAATGAAGTGACATTGAGATACTGGGCTACATTCTCGGCTAATTGCAAAACAAATTTCTTCTTTTCCTGGAATTTCTGGTACTGGCACATTCAGTTCATCATAGAAGGTTTGAAATACTGGCTCAGGAGAGCGTTGATAAACTTCTTCTCAAACCACGATATTTACTTGAGGATCCAGTCCAGCCCCATCGATTCCTAGGGTTACACGCTCTCTTTTTTCCTAGCGAGGATTAAGGAGGTTGGTTATTACTAGTTCTAAGGGGTTACGCTGACCACTGGTACAGGAAGGACCACCTTTCCTTTTCTGAAGGCGGACAGGATTTTTTTCATTTTTTATCCAAGTAGCCTAAATGATACAAGACCAGTATCCACGTTCATTTTCACACAGTCCTAATTCATCACAAATGTACTTATTTTCTGCCATATAGCTTTTTTTTTAAATTAAGAGAACCACATCTTTTTCCTAACTTATTACTATTAATGACAGCACAAGCATCAAATTTTAAGGTGACTTGTTTGGGCACCCTTTTCTCTTCTGTTTTGGCTAACACTTTACTCATATAGTTTGTGAGCCCCCATCAGTCCTCAGTCATTAATCTTATTTTTAAAACTGTGGTCATGGGAGGCTCAGATGGGTCATAACACACATCAAGTTGGTCATTTCCTGGGCTACATACCTTGTATAGAATAACATTATACAAACAAGTTCTTTTTAGAGTTCCAGTACACTTATAATAACCATAAAATAATAGGACTGTAGCAATCTTTTGTCCTACGTCAGTGACTTCATGTATACATTGGGAACAGTCCTCAGTCTGAGGAAGGTCAGTTGAAGTCCTTACTGTACAAGTTCAAATTTTAAGGAAAATGAGTCCTGTGATGAGTTTTCTCATGCTTCGGCCATGCATGGACCAGTCAGCTTCCGAGTGTGACCGGAGCAGGGCTTGTTGTCTTCTTCAGTCACTTTGCAGGGGTTGGCGAAGCTGCTTCCATCCATGTACAGCTCACAGTCTACTGATATTCAAGCATGGTCTCGGAGGTTGGGCCCACTAGAATAAACTGAGTCTAATACCTCTACACAGTTATGTTCAACTGGGCTCTCTGATACCAGGAGCAAGGTGGTGGGCTTTAGGGTGTTGCAAACTTCAGTGGTTATATGCAGGAATTTTCACATAGCAAACTTTGGCACTTGGTTAATCTAGCATTTGTTAACCAGTGATGTCGTTTGATATTTATCAAAGTTACCACAGCACGGGGGTCCTTTATATTTAGGATTTGCCCACGGGTTAGTTTATCTGCTTCTTGTGCTAACAGGGCCATTGCTGCCAGGGCCCTTAGACATGGGGGCCAGCCTTTGGAAACCCCATCTGGTTGTTTTGAGAAATAGGCCACTGACCGTGGCCAGGGCCCCACGGGCTGGGTTAAAACTCCAACTGTCATTTTTTCTCTTTCTGACACATAGAGTGTAAAAGGTTTTGTCAGGTCAGGTAGCCCCAGGACTGGGACTGACATGAGTTTTTCTCTTAACTCATGAAAAGCTTGTTGCCATTGGTTGTAATAGATGTAGTTTATCCAATCTACATTTCTATTAACTGTCACCCACCAAAATATTGACTCAAATCTTGCAGCTGTTTGATTTCAAGCTTTAAATTGATCTGGTATTCCCTGTGGGACTCCAATTGCATCTAAATAGACGCGAAAGTCAAAAGACCCATAAGGGACTTCTCTCGCTTTATGATGTCTTATTTTTCTTCCCTCTGGTTGTTGAAATGCCAGGGTGAAAGGCATAGCCAATTGGACTAAAGTACAAGTGCCACTACAGTTATTCATCAGAGTGCCCAGTAAAGGTCCACCACAATACCACCACACATCTGTTCGGGAATGAACAAGGGCTGACTGATTCATAAGCTCTTGAAAATTCTTAAGCTCACTGCATCCCTTCAAGTCTCCAAGGAATGCTAAGTTTCCTCACTGTTGTGAGAGACACGAAGTGACCTTAGTGTTGGGAGATGGAAGCTGTATAGCCCTTGGGGGCTGACCTGCAGGGTGCTAGACTTCAGGATATAGCAGAGAGAGGTTGGCACAAATTATTACTCCAGGCTGTAGAATCCTGGAAAAGGGCTACCATGCAGCCCACACCTGGTTGACTAGAGAACCACCTTAGTGTAAAGGGGACAATCTGGGCCTCTGGCCTGCCATATGCACAAGCATAACAATTGCTTTTGTTTAATATGTGGATGGAATATTTGATCCACTCCAACCAGGCATTTGCATCTTGGTATCTTGTCTTAATTGCCAAAGTTTGTTTTAAGTTTTTAACTTCTATGATCCTCTAGTAAAATGAATGTATGATTTTAGGAAATTATAAAAAGTGGTTGGGACAGTCCATCCTTGCTCTTTGGTGGTCCACAGAATGTTGGACCAACTATGGCATAAAAACTCTACATTGCGGGGCAAGACTCCTGGTTGACACTGGAGTCTTTATCAAAATTTTCCCAGATTAAGTGGTTCTAATTTACTAATGCCCAGTCTGAGGAGAGTCAGGAGGGGCAGGGGTACTTTTCTGATGTAGAGAGCTGTCTTTGACTTGGCAAGTCACCACAGGGTATAACAAGGCAAGCATTAAATGCCATAGTTTGAGGCAAAATTGAGATGGTCAGCAATAGAGCGATGAAAGAAGAAAGAGTAATAGAATAGATGAAAGAGTTAAATTTTTCTTAGCTTTAGTTTGGTAGGCTTTTCCCCTGGGACTGTGGCCCACGACTCTGGAAGGGGTGGCGCTTTGACTCGGACGTGATGAGCCCATCCCTTGTTGGCTGTACGAACAGCAGTCTCGGTGGTTAGCAGCACAAGGTAGGGTTCTTCCTAGGCTGGCTTGAGTTTTTCTTCTTTCCTCCCTTTGATGAAAAGGTGATCTTCAGGC
>NW_016818431.1:33046-41844 GCF_001698545.2 Rhinopithecus bieti
TTTTTGTATATGATGAAAGGTAAGGATCTACTTTTATTCTTCTGCATATACCTAGCCAGTAACCTCAGCACCATTTACTGAATAGGGAGTCCTCTCCCCGTTGCTTGTTTTTGTCAGCTTTGTTGAACATTCCCTCCAGGGAGAGTTCATCTATGTGCTCCACATTGGAACTCCCACATCCAGGGGGTCACCTCAGGAGAGCATGCCAAAAGCATGCCCACTTGGCCACTTTTACAACTTATTTCTGCCCAGGAAGCTGCCAACTCAACTTTCTGGTAGATAAGGCACAAGCTAGCAGGGAACCCCTGCCCTTGCTCATTTCCTCCCCTACATTGTAAAAAATGTCTACTTTTTGCTCCAAAGGCAAAGCAGCACATTTCCAGCAGGACACTTTAAATGTGATGCTTCCAACAAATTTTGGAAATGAATTTCTTTTTTTGTATCAGTACTCACCCTTGTTCATTGGACACTACATGCGGTACGCCACTAACCTGCTTTTTGATTGAAATGTGGTAATTCTATTTTTAGCTTTTTGAGGAACTTTCATACCATAAGTGGTTTTAGTAATATACATTCCTACCGGCAGTGTACAAGAGTTCCCTTTTATCTACATCTGTGTCAGCATCTGCTATTGCCTATTTTTTATAATGTGATTTTAATTTGCATTTCTCTGATTAGTGATGTTCAGCATTTTTTCATATACCTGTTGACTATTTTTATGTCATCTTTTGAGAAATGTCAATTCAAGTTCTTTGCCCATTTTTAATCAAATTATTTGTTTTTTTATTCAGATGTTTGAATTACTTATATATTCTAGTTATTAATTCCTTGTCAGATAAGTAGATTGCTAATATTATCTCCTGTTCTGTAGGCCGTCTGTTTATTTGTTGGTTCTTTCCTTTGCCATGTGGAAATCATTTAGTTTGCTATGATTCCATTTGTTAATTTTTGCTTTGATTACCGATACTTTTGTTGTCTTACTCAAGAAGGCTTTATTCTGACCAATGTCCTGGAGCATTTCTCCAATGTTTTCTGTTACTAATTTCATGGTTTCAGGTCTTAGGTTTAAGTCTTTAATCCATTTAATTTGATTTTTGCATATGACAAGAGATAGAGATCTTGTTTTATTCTACTTACAGATACTCAGTTTTTTTCAGCACTGGTGATTGAAGAGTTTACATTTCCCATTCTTGAGGACTTTACGTGGTTTATTTTTAGAAAACCGAATTTTAACTTTTATTCAGAAGGTACATTGCAGGTTTGTTACGTGAGTGTATAGGATGGTGCTGAAGTTTGGGTTATGAGTAATCCCATTACTCATGTGCTTAGCATAGTACCCAATAATTAGTTTTCTAATACTTAGCCCTTTATTTCTCTCTCTTCTCAGTAGTAGCAAATTTCTTTTGTTGCTATCTTTATGTCTATGAGTACCCAATGAATTACATCCCACTTAAAAGTGAGACCGTGCGGTATTTGGTTTTATGTTTATGCATTAATTTGCTAAGGATAATGGCCTCCAGCTGCATCCATGTTGCGGTAGTGGTTGCCTGTGTCTTTTTTGTGGAATGAATTATTTTCTTTTGGATATATACACAGAAATGGGAATGCTGAGTTGAATGACACTTCTAAGATATTTGACAAATCTCCAAACTGCTTTCCACAATGGCTGGACTAATTTACATTCTTACCAACAATTTATGAGCATTCTCTTTTCTCTGTAGCCTCACCAGCATTTGTTGGTATTGAATTTTTAATAGTAGCCATTCTGACTGTTGTAAGATAGTATCTCTTTATGGTTTTGATTTGCATTTCTTGATGATTAGTGATGTGGAGCATGTTTTCATATGTTTGTTGGCTGTTTGTATGTCTTCTTTTGAAAAGTGTTTATGTCTTTTGCCCACTTGTTAATGGGGTTCTTTGTTTTTTGCTTGTTCACTTAAGTTCATCATAGTTTCTAGATATTAGGTCTTTGTTAGCTTGTGAATATTTTCTCTCATTCTTCAGTTTGTTTAATCTGTAGATTGTTTCTTTTACTGTGCAGAAGCTCTTTTAATTAGGTCACATTTGTCAATCTTTATTTTGTTGCAATTGCTTTTGAGGAGTAAGTCATAAATTTATTTCTAAGACTAATATACAGAATGGTGTTTATAATGTTGCTTTTAGAATTCTTATAGTTGAGGTCTTGGGTTCATTTTTGTATATAGTGAAAGGTAGGGATCCAGTTTAATTCTTCTATATGTTGATAGCCAGTTATTCCAGAACCATTTATTGAATAGTGAATTCATTCCTCATTGCTTATTTTTTGTGAACTTTGTCAAAGACCAGATGGCTGAATGTGTGCAGCTTATTTCTGGGTTATTTATTTTGTTCCATTAGTCTGTGTCTGTTTTTGTACCAGTACCATGCTGTTTTGGTTACTGTAGCTTTGCAGTATAGCTTGAAATTGGGTAATGTGATACCTCCAGCTTTTTTTCCTTTATCTTAAGATTGCTTTAGCTATTTGGGCTCTTTTAGGTATTTGGGCTCTTTTAGGTTCCATGGGAATTTTAGAATACTTTTTTTTAAATTATGTGAAAAATGACATTGGTAGTTTGATAAGAGTAGTGTTGAGTCTGTAAATTGCTTTGGGCAGTATGGTTATTTTAATTATATTGATTTTTCTAGTCTATGAGCGCTAAATGTTCTTCAATTTGTTTGTGTTGTTTATGATTTATTTCAACACTATTTTGTAGAACTCCTTGTAGAAATCTTTCACCTACTTAGTTAGATGTAGTCCTATGAATTTTTTTGTGATTATTGTAAATGAGATTGCATTTTTGATTTGACTCTCAGCTTGAATGTTATTGGTATGTAGAAGTGCTACTGATATTTGGATAGTGCATTTGTATCTTGAAACTTTGCTGAAGTTGTCAGTTCCAGGAGTCTTTTGACTGAGCCTTTAGGGTTTTCTAGTTATAGAATCATACCCTTTGTAAGATATATAATTTTATCTCTTCCTTTACTATGTGAATGCATTTTATTTCTTTCTCTGATCTGATTTTTCTGGCTAGCACCTCCAATACTATATTGAATAGGAGTAGTGAGAGTGAGCATTTATGTTTTACTCCAGTTCTCAAGGGGAATCCTTCCAGTTTTTGCCCACTCTGTATGATGTTCACTCTGGGTTTTATTATTTAGATGCCTTTTGTTATTTTATGGTATGTTTCTTTGATGCCTACTCTGTTGAGAATTTTTATCATGAAAATATGTCAGATTTTATTGAAAGTCCAGAACTTCTTTGTTAGTTTTCTGCCTTAGAAATCTGTCTAATGCTGTCAGTGGTGTATTGTGGTCACCCAAATTTATCGTGTGGTTGCCTCAGTCTTTTTGTAGTACTTCTCTTATGAATTTAGGTACTTCAATGTTGGGTGCATATATGTTGAGGATATTTATGTCTTCTTGTTGAATTGAAACATTTTTCTTTTATACTGTTGTTGGTTTGAAATCTGTTTCATAAGAATTCATCAGAATAGTGATCCTTGTTTATTTTGTTTTCATTTGCATGGTAGATCTTTAGATCTTTTTCCCACCCTTTACTTTGGGAATACATGTGTCATTACATGTGAGATTTATTCCTGGAAGACAGCAGATGGATAGATCTTAATTTTTTTTATACAATTTGCCCCTCTGTGCCTATTAAGTGGAGGCATTTATATCATTTACATTCAGTGTTAATATTGATATATTAGGTTTCGATTCTATCATTAAGTTTTTACTTTGTTGGTTTGTTTGTAGTTTCTATTATGTGGTTTCTTTATAGGGTTTGTGGGCTAGGTACTTAATAGGTACTTAAGTGTTTTTTTTTTTTTTTTTTTCTCGGGTGTTCTTTGTTTTCCATGTTTAGAACTTTCTTAATGATCTACTGGAAGGCTGGTCTAGTGTTAATAAATTCACTTAGCACTTGCTTGTCTGGAAAATATTTTATTTCTTCTTCACTTATAAAGGTTGGTTTCATGGGATATGAAATTCTTGGTTAGAATTTCTTTCTTTTAAGGATGCTGAAAGTAGATCTTCAGTCTCTGCTGGCTTGTAAGGTTTCTGCTGAGAAGTCTGCTTTTAGTATGATGGAGTTCCCTTTGTACATGATCTGAACTTTTTCTCTAGCTGCCTTCAAGATTTTATTTTTAGGAGTTACTTGGACAGTTTGGTGACTATATTCCTTGGTGATGTTTGCCTTGTATAGTATCTTGCAAGTTGTATGAGTCCATTTTCACACTGCTGATTTAAGACATACCTGAGACTGGGAAGAAATAGTTTAATTGGACTTACAGTTCCACAAGGCTGGGGAGGTCTCAGAATCATGATGGGAGGCAGAAGGCATTCTTACATGGTAGCATCAAGAAAAAATGAGGAAGATGCAAAAGTGGAAACCCCTAATAAAACCATCAGATCTCATGAGACATATTCACTACCATGAGAACAGTATGGGGTTAACCACCCCCATAATTGAAATTAAGTCCCACTAGGTCCCTCCCACAACACGTGGGAATTATGGGATTTGAGACAGGATTTGGGTGGGGACACAGATTGAAACCATATCATAAGTGTTGTCTGAATTTCTTCTATCTAGATGTATTCCTCTCAAGCAAGATTTGGGAAGGTTTTCTGAATTACTCTCTCAAATATGTTTTCAGAGTGTCAATGTTGTTTACTTTTTCTTCCTTCTCTTTCAGGAATGCCAATAATTAATAGGCTTCATTGCTTTACATATTTTCGTATATCTTGAAGACTTTGTTTCATTTAAATATTTTTTTCATAATTTTCTGTCTGAATGGGTTAGTTAAAAAAACTCGTCTTCAACCTTTGAAATTTTTTCTTCTGCTTATTCAGTCTATTGATAATGCTTTCTATTGTATTTTGAAATTCCCTAACTGAGTTTTTCAACTCGAGATGCTCTGACTTATTTTTTTCTTAAGATGCTTATCTCTTTCTTTATTTCCTAGATTGCTCTAGAAATGTTTTTGTGTTGATTTTCAACCTTGTGTTTGATATTGTTTTGTTTCCTTGCGATCCATGCTTCGAGTTCTTTATCTGATATATCTTAGTTTCCATTTCGATGAGGTAGCGTCACTGGAGAGCTATTGCGATTTTTTGCTGGTGTTACTACATTCAGATTTCTTTCAGTTTCAGAATTCTTGTGCTGGACCTTGGGGGAAGCTAGGGGACAAGATGGCTGAGGCTGGTCTTGGCACATTTGCCTACTGGTCCCCTAAAGGCAGGCACAGGCACCAGCACCAAGGGAGAATCCAGTGGGTGACTGCCAAGTGCCCAGAGATGTGCTTAGGCATGGACCTGTGAAACTTCTTCATCCCCAAGTTCTCTGCATGGGGACTGTGGTTGACCACACTCTTAATCCAGGACAGTGGGTGCTCTAGATTTCTGGAGATCTGCTTGGATGTGGAGTACAGAGGACACCCCTTCACCACAATTTATGTCCAAGAAGGTTAGGGCTACTTAGAGTGCTAGTCTACACAAATGAGTAGTAGAAGTGCCTGGAGATCCGCCTGCATGTTGAATACAGAGTGTCCCCACTGCACCTCAATCTATGTACAAGAAAGGTGGGCCGGGCACGGTGGCTCAAGCCTGTAATCCCAGCACTTTGGGAAGCCGAGGTGGGCGGATCACGAGGTCAGGAGATCGAGACCATCCTGGCTAACATGGTGAAACCCCGTCTCTACTAAAAAATACAAAATCTAGCCGGGTGAGATGGCGGGCGCCTGTAGTCCCAGCTACTCGGGAGGCTGAGGCAGGAGAATGGCGTGAACCCGGGAGGCGGAGCTTGCAGTGAGCTGAGATCCGGCCACTGCACTCCAGCCCAGGCCACAGAGCAAGACTCTGTCTCAAAAAAAAAAAAGAAAGGTGGACTGGGTCAGGCTGTTGATCTAGGTGAAGGGGTTCTCTGAATACCTGGAGATTTCTTTGGGCATGGAGTGGAGAGGGCCCTGCTGCACCACAATCTATGTCCATGGAGGGTGGGGCATTTCAGGCTGCTGGTGCCAGCAAGTGGGTTCTCTGAATGCCTGGATTTCTCTCTGGGGGTGGAGCAGAGAGGGCCTCACTGCACCACAATCTCAGAGGAACAGACTGGGGCACCCAGTAATGGCAAACACAGATTGGTTCCATGTCACCATGCTGACCCTGGCTTCAAGTCTCTTTGCCCAGGAGAAACTTTAGCTGTAGCAGCTCTCCTCCTTCCCCAGGCCTGTGACAGGGGAGAACACAACTTCACCACCTACTGCTGAAGCATTATTCATGGTTCTTGCTGTGGAGGAACTTACCGCACTCCAGAGCAGTTCTTCAAGTTCCTGGCCTAACACTAAAATTCTTGCATGACTATACATCCAGGTCAGCAAAGAATGGCTGACTCTTGATGTGCTTTGATTAAAAACGGCATTCTGCTCTCAGTCCTGCATCTGGGAACACGTCTGCACATTTTCCTGGTGTTTTTTTCTTCACAGCGTCTCCTATCCTCTTCCCAAGTTAACCCCAGGATTTGGGAGGAGCAAAATATTCTCCCTCAGTTTGAGTTGCTCAGATCTGCAGTAGAAAATATAGTAACAGAGGGAGGCTGTCAGCCTCTCAGCCTCTCTCACGTACTGTGGTTTCACTCACTTTTATCGGTGTTTACCTGCGGACTGTTTGCCAGCATTCTCTTCCCCAGGATCTGGGGTGTGCTTCATTTTCCAGTGTATTTTGTTTTCCTCCTTTAATTAAAATTCACAGAGGTGATCTTTATGCACTCTCTTGCTATTTCCAAGTGGCTAGGCATGCTAAAATTCTCTAATCTCATATCTTGGAAAGAAAAAAAAAAACCTTACGTGGTTCTTAAAACAGGGATTATAAGGTATGGGTTTCTCTAGGGCCAGCTTTACCTTCTGAAGGAAGGAAGTTGTTCTATAATCAGCCATGACATATCAGGGCAGGTCTAGTACTCTCAGGATGTCTTGAAATCTTCTCTAAAAACATCTGGTTTATTCAGTCTTTTATTCCTTTAAAAGTTTTAGTTTTCCTTACGTTTATTGTCTCCTCTTCTCTACCTGTATTGACTACTCAAAAAACATTTAGGTATCTTTCTGTGTCAGATGGGAAGAGTCAGGTTTTTAAGTTTTTAGTTGATATTTTCACTGGGGATGCAGAGCTTTCACATTCCTACCCTAACTCTCTCTCCTTTATCCCCATGAGATTTTCAGATAAGCTATACACAGAGAGGTAAGTAAAATAATTTTATTTATATACTTCATTATTGGATGATTCAGTGTTTGCTAACCCCCAGGATGGTGCTCTGAACAGCTGAATTACAGACAATGACCTAGGTTCCAGACCCAAGTGATGGCTCTGCTATTTCTCCTGAAGATAAGAGCAAAGGTATACTGTTCTCTTATTTGGATCTTATGGTATGTAAGGGGTTCTAAGCTTTTCTACTTTAAGTCCTCTTTTACTCCCAGTTCTGTGAGTTCCTAGACCCACTTCTGGATGCTTACAAGAGTGCATTATGGAAGAATACTCTATAAAGTATGGTCATTTACCAGTGCCCTGTAATTTCTTCTTACAATCTCATTCCTAGGATCTGTGGGTTTTCCTCATCAGGCCCACAACTTTTATTTTTTTCCTCAGGTTTGGATAAGAAACCCAGGAGCCTTGAAAATAAGGAGTAGCAATGAGAACTTTACCTTCTTAAACCCTCTACTGCTAAAAGTTGGTGCCTCTGAGTTCGCCATATTCTAATATTTTATTTCTTTCATAAAATAGAAAGACTTCTGAACTAGAAGTCTGGAGTCATGAGTGAAATTCCTAGTAGCAAACTAGCTGCATGAGCCATTTTGTACAGGGTGATGTTCTGAGATCTATGGGTTGATGTACAGATGAAATGGCAATTTTTATTTTATCCAGGGGCTCTTAGTCTGAAGGCAGGTAGAAACAACCATATATCAATCTTTAAACAAGAGATTTCAACGGTGAGTGTACTAATATAAGTCTGGGTATCCCTCATCTAAATCCTCATCTACTGAATACAAGCTCTAAAAACTTGCAAACTTTTTTTTTTACCTCAAATCTACTATCTGATAGGAAAACTCATTATAATTAATGCATAAACCAGTGTAAATGGTTAAGTAGTGGGCAGGTTTGGGAATTAGAGGATATAGTGTTCCCTGAAGTCATAGCTCATTTATTCTCTCAGTGGGTTTTGTTTTGTGCTCCTCTTGTCTAACCATTATTGCTATTATCTTTCCCTTCATTTCTTTGGGATTTTCCCTTCAGGAGTCCTGTGTTTTTTCATTCCAGGTGCTTCAAGTAAGTCAGTATAAGTAAACAGGAGTTTCTGGAACTAATAATGAAAATTTGCCACATCTGTGCTTTGAAAAACTGGAGTTGGTGAGTTCATGCAAATTTAAGAGGATGTACACTGAAGTAGAGAGTAGTGGCAAGGTGAACCACTCAGTAGAGGTTTGTAAAACATTCTGATCCATGGACATGGTATATCACATCACTTATTTAGTTATTCTTAGTGTCTCAGCAATGTTTTGTAGGTTTTAATATATAGGTCTTACTCATTTTTAAAATTATTCCTAATTTATAATTTTGATACTACCCTAAATGATATATTTTAGAACTTTAGTTATTTTGAAAGAATTATAGGTTCATGAGAAGATGCAAATGGAGTACAGAAAGGTACCATATGCCTTTCACATAGTTTCTCAAAATGGTTACCTCTTACATAGCTTGAGTACAGTATCAAAACCAGAAAACAGAAATTGGTA
>NW_016818432.1:0-1005 GCF_001698545.2 Rhinopithecus bieti
CGCGATGGGCAGCTCTACCGTGCAATCCTAGCTCGCAGCCCTTGCTCCGCGTGTACTCACGCGAGGACTCGCAGGCGTTACCGCCCTCCTGCGTGCGCCGCCCGCCCCCGGGCAGCTTGTAGCCAGAGCGCAGGCGGGGCTGTGTGCAGGGCCAGCGCGGAGCGGGAGCAGCAGCGGTGAAGCCCCTGGGCTCGGCCGAGACTGCCGTGCCCGTTGCTCGTCTCGGTTGCCGCCTCTTTAGCCACCGCCGCCGCTGCCGGGAGAGCGGCCGCCTATTGTTTTTCTGCTCCGCGAAGGTGAGGAGCTGTCTCGGCCCCGCGGGGGAGCCCCAGGAGCCTCACTGTGGGAGCGCAACTTTGTTGGCGGAGTTGGGGGAAGTTTTGTGATTTGAGGAGGGGTCGGGGTGCGGAGCGCGGCCCGTCCCCTGCGGCCGCTAGGTGGGGCGGGCCCCGGTGGAGGGTCGGGGGCTGCACGGGGCTTCGGGGGCAGGCGGGACGGACGGGTAGCCGGGCGGCGCGGGGACCTCAGCGTTGCGGACCCCTCCTCTCTGCGCATCACCCTTCTGCCGCGTTGTTTGCTTGGGGCTCGGCGCGCCTCCCACTCCCGCAGCCCAACTTGGGGGCCGTCGCAGCTTTCAGGGTGGGGGGCGCGCCCGGCTGCGGATGGACCCGAACCCTGCCCCGGGTCTCCTGTTTGGCGCTGCTGGGGCGAGCACACTCCTCCCCTGGGGTCGGCGGCCGCCGTGTGGAGTCCGCGCCCTGAACAAGTGCTGCGGGCGCGAGGGAGCGGCTCCCAGTGGCCGACGCGGACGGTAAACCTGTCCGATGGCGCCCGCCTGCTGGGGTCTCCGCTGCTTCTCCGGGACGCGGCCCGGCTGAAACCCCGCCGCTCGGAGCCGAATGACCCAGGAGACGTGTGCAGCTTGCAGCTATACTTTGAGACTAATCTTAATTTTTTTGTAAAGGCAAACTGGTATGTGAAATTGAAAAAAGGAAAACCCTCAAA
>NW_016818433.1:0-1005 GCF_001698545.2 Rhinopithecus bieti
CAGATTCTCAGGTGCCACCCCAGATCTCCTGAATCAGAACCTCTGAGGAGGGGTTCAGGGATCTGTGGGTTAACAAGCCCTCCCGGTGAGAATCAGTCTCATTTACTACAAATAGAAGGTAATGGTAAAAATAAATGCATCTGCGTATCGCCTGAAATCCTCTTGTGGGCCCCAGGTTCACACACCACTTTCGGGCAGGAGCCCCACTCACAGAGGCTATGACAAGAATGCTCCTGCCCCTGGGGCTGTGCAGTGACAGCTCACACAGCTCCACGTGGCAGTTCTGAGTTTGTGAAGTGCTGATGCAGTCCAACTACAGCCCTTCCTGCCCTTCAGTGGACTGAGAAAATCCAGGCTCTGAGGAGGGCGAGACTTGCCCAAGGTCACCCAGCAACATGGTCAGTCTCCTATCCCAGGGCCCTCACAGTGCCTGGCCTGTTTAAAGCCTGCCTCTATTCACTGCTGAGTGAAAACTCCAGCTCCAAAACAGAATATGGGGAAGGATACTATCTTGGGCAGCTTATGTTTATAGCTGCAGATACACAGGAAAAAAGTCTGAAAATACAGTTGAAACTGTTATTTAGGGAGAGATGGGGTTTGCTGTTTGTGTTTTTAACTTTTATATTTCATAATTTTTATCACAATGCATAGTTATATAATCAAAATTTATTAAATGTTAAAAATTGACATGAAGCCTGATCCAGCCACGGCCTATCATTTGCAGAGTCAGGAAACCTTCCAGATAGAGCAGCCCTGCACCTGCCCCAGGTCACACCCTGGGCCTGGGCACATGCTAGGTCCTCTGTCTGGACACCCTCATGCCATGGCGGCCTCCACATCCATACCCACCAGCACCTCCTGTGGGTGAGGCCCTACCCTGCATCCAGCCCTGAGCACCCCCTAGCCCAGAGGGCACCTCATGGTGTGAGAGTCCACCTGTCTGTCTCTAAGGGAGGAAAGCTCCTTGGGACATGTGTTCCGCTTGACCATCACCCTGGCCTGGTA
>NW_016818434.1:0-620 GCF_001698545.2 Rhinopithecus bieti
TAGTTTTCACCTTTGCTGAAATTCCTCATTTGTTCATGCATGTTGTCTACCTTTAACATATTAATCATAGTTATTTTGGCCCCTGTCTGATAGTTCCAACATCTGGGTCATCTGCGTCTGGTTGTGTTTATTGCTTATCTCTTGATAAGGTTGTTTCCCCCCATCCCACCTCCCAACCGTTCTTGATTTTTGTGTTTTTCTTTCCCTTTTTTTTTTTTTCAGACAGAGTCTTGCTCTGTCGCCCAGGCTGGAGTGCGGTGGTGCGATCTAGGCTCACTGTAAGCTCTGCCTCCTGGGTTCACGCCATTCTCCTGCCTCAGCCTCCCCAGTAGCTGTGGGACTACAGGTGCCCACCATCACGCCCAGCTAATTTTTTTGTATTTTTAGTAGAGACAGGGTTTCACCATATTAGCCAGGATGGTCTCGATCTCCTGACCTCGTGATCCGCTGGTCTCGTCCTCCCAGAGTGCTGGAATTATAGGCGTGAGCCACTGCGCCCGGCTTTTTTTTTTTTTTTTTGAAGCAGTTTTCACTGCTGTTTTCACCCAGGCTAGAGTACAGTGGCTCAATCTCGGCTCACTGCAACCTCCTTCCCTGTATCAAGCAATTCTTCTGCCTTA
>NW_016818435.1:0-811 GCF_001698545.2 Rhinopithecus bieti
TTAACCAATTCAATACCTTAAGAAAATATAACAAATCATATTTCCTCTGATTATAGTAAACATAATTTGATTCATGGTGGCACTTGGAAATAACTTTTGTATTATGAAAAAATTCAAACATATATAGAAGTAGAGAGTGTAGTATACTCAATCTCCACATACCCATGACCTAGGTTAAACAATTACAGTTACCATACTCCTCTAGTTTCATTCCACCTATCTCCTTTATCACATTTTTCCTGAAATATTTTAAAGCAAATCTCAGTCCTCATTTATTTAACTTGTAAATAATGACTCAGGATCATGAAAGGATTTTTCGTTATATTCTTTATTTTGCTCGACCATTTGTAAATATTATTAACATTTTGTCATGAAAGATACTAGCTCTGCATTTTATGAAGTCACTTGTCCTCATTGGGACTTAGCCTTTTCTCTCTCCCTTAGCAAATTCAACCCAGGCTACAAACAAACAAACGAACAACAACAATAATAACAAAATATAGTATAACAGTAAAACAATGATAAAGGCATACTTTTGTAAATCAACAGCAAATGGCTGCTTAATAGAATAAACTGAGGGATAATGTTATCATGTAAGAGGTTAGTACTCAAAAGAAGAGACATCCTTTTGTAGTGCAAAGATGTAGAACTGAAACACAACTTCATCATTAAAGGACTGGGTGAATTTGAAAAGAACCAAAGTTCTAGTTTTCTTACTTGTTAGCACCAGTAAAAATATATGGTTGTATCTCATAGAGTTTTTATGTGACTTAAATGAAATACTGTAGGTGAAAGTGTTCAGTACTTGATA
>NW_016818436.1:0-1000 GCF_001698545.2 Rhinopithecus bieti
GATGAATTCAATTAATTTTAATTTTTTTTTTTCCCCCCCCCTTTTTTTTTTTTTTTTTTTTTTTTTGTCAATTTCTGTTTCTAGTTATTTTATTTATTTATTTATTTTTTTGAGACGAGTTCTTGCTCTGTCGCCCAGGCAGGAGCGCGGTGGCGTGATCACGGCTCACTGCAAACTCCGCATTTGGTTTTTAAATTATTTCATATCTATAAATTCTTTTGTAAGTATAATTTGGAAGTGAAACACACTCTTCTGTCAGTTTAGAAGATCAGATTTTTTTACTAAATGACTAGGGACAAAGGGAGATAAGGAGGGTAGAGGAGCTCATAATGAATATCTTCTAATATTTTACATTGGCCCCTCTCTTTTTGTTGCAGAATTTGTAATTCCCTTTTTCACTCTCTTGACACAGTGCGATGTTTATGTTTTGCGTTGTTTTCAGTTACACCGATGATATATCTTTAGGTTCATGGGTGTGTTTTGTTTTGTTTTTTTTTTTCATTTTTAACTTATTTAAAAGATGCTTTTGTGAAATTCTGCTTTAAAAAGCAGCCATTCCCCTCAGTCATTTCTGAAAATTTCCAGCATACAGTTTATTTTGTCTTCTTAAAATTATAATCTTATAATAAAAACCTCACTTTTTTTGAAAAAAATGCATTTGTAAAAATGTAACTCTATTATATCACTATGCCACGTTTCACATTTGTCTTGTGTGCACTAGATATCAATAAAAATATTGAGAAGGAAATTAAGATAATAAAAAAGTATAAAATATTTGCAAAGGTCCACACAGTCTTTATATTAAGAAGTAAATAAATCATGAACGTTATCAGCTGTCCATACGTAATGTTGAAATCATTCTACAATGGCATAAAAACTAATGAGATATTTGAATATCCAAATTTAAAATATTTTGAAACATATTTTCATTTTACATATACATATACCTTTCTATATAAAATAACAAGGCATTTTGAGAAGTTGTTTTGTACTCAGAGAA
>NW_016818437.1:0-2421 GCF_001698545.2 Rhinopithecus bieti
TCATTAAAATTCTTAAAGCAACCCTTCAATGTGGAAATGAATCATGAATTTTATGTCAATCATTATAATTGGGTTGCATATGGTATATTGCCATTATCACAGGGACTATCACAAAATAGTTTAATTTCATCCCATAAATTGCTATCACTTATATAATAATTCTCAAGATTTCTTATACTAATATCTTAAAAATCTATACCCATATATTTTTGTGAAGGTTTGCTGTGGTGTTTCAGGCTTACATGTGCAGACCTACATATGCACACCCTTAAGACTAACGTAAAAGCCAGGTGCGGTGGCTCATACCTGCAATCCCAGCACTTTGGGAGGCTGAGGCAGGTGGATCACGAGGTCAGGGGTTCAAGACCAGCCTGGCCAACATAGTATTTTCTCTACTAAAAAATAAGTTTGTTTTCTTAAGACTTAAAATATGTTCTCTGAGCTCATTAAACTAAACTTTGAATTTTCTCTACTAAAAATACAAAAATTAGCTGGGCATGGTGGCATGCGCCTGTAGTCCCAGCTACTCAGGACCCTGAGGCTGGAGAATCACTTGAACCTGGGAGGTGGAGGTTGCAGTGAGCCGAGATCGTGCCATTGCGCTCTGGCCTGGGTGACAGAGTGAGACTCCATCTCAAAACAACAACAACAACAAAAAACACCTAACATGAACTGTTGTGAATATTGTGCTAATTCATGAGTAACTCCAGAATCTTAAATTGAAACATGAAGGGAAACAAGACTCTTGCATTCAGGCTGAGAGGAAGATTTTGGAGAGTTGTCTTTCCTCTTACGAAGGAGCTTCTGTTACCCCAACTCTCCTCACTCCCCAAGGCAGTGTCTGTGTCTGATGCTAGCAGAAGTACAACCTACAAACCATCACAGCTCTGGATGTTGTTACCTTTTGTTTGGAGAACACAGAGCAGAAGATTTAGAGGTCCCCTGGGACCTAAATGATGTTAGTCATGAGTAGTGTTCAGGGTTACAAGTTGCACTGAGCCAGTGGTGAATGTGAAGTGATCGAGGACCTTCTAAAGTGAGGGCCCAGGACCACTTTACCCTAGTCCTTGAAGGCCAATGCTGCACCCCTTGCTAAATAACCATACAAATATTACTGCAGTGGGTTGAATGGTGTCTCCCATTAGAATGTCCACATTCGAATCCTTGGAACTTATAAATACAATCTTTTTTGGAAAAAGAGGCTTTGCAAATGTGTTAAATTAGGAATCTTGAGATAAGCTCATGCTGGATTATCTGTGTGGGCCCTAAATTCAGTAACAAGTGCTTTCATAAAAGACAGAGGGGAGACAGAAAAGAGGAGAAGGCCACATGATTACAGGGGCAGAGACTGGATTGACTCAGCCACAGGCCGAGAATGAGAGTCAAGTTATAGCCTTCAGAGGGAATAGGCCCTGCTCATAGCTTGATGTTGGATTTCTGGCCTCTGGGACTGTGAAATAATAGGTGTCTGTTGTTTTAAGCACCAAGTTTGTGGCAATTTGTTACTGCAGCTACAGGCAACTAGTGCTGAAGATAACAATGACTAATAACCATGAGCATTTACCATGTCATTTGACAGTGACTAATAACCATGTGCCAGGCCCTCTGCAAGCCCCTTTTACAAGCATTATCTCATTTGAATCTCACAACAGCCTCATAAGATTGGCATGATTATTTACCCCAATTTACAGATGAGGAAACTGAGGTTCAGGGGCAAGCAGTTTGCCTGAGGTCACATGGCTAGCAAGTGGCTAAGCTGGGATCTGAACCTAGATCTGTCTGACGGTAAGATCTACTTGAAGCACATGCTGAAGCCTTGTTGCCTGGTCACATATGGAGCTGTTATAGACAAGCCCTATTCTTGCTGGTTCCGGGTTGATAGTTCTGTGTTCTTTGGCCCCCTACTTAAAGGATGGTCCAAATCTTTTAGCACTTGCCCCCTCAACCCTCAGCTCTGTACCACCCCTCAGAAGTGATACATAAATTATAATCAACCATTTATCTAACTCAGAAGACCAAGGGAAAACTTTCCTTGCTATAAAGAAATATTTTAGCCATGCTTAGTCACATACATTTCTTTGCAGCTATTTCGCCTCTGGGTCATTCGGGTTTATTTGCACATGTTGCCAAATGAATCAGAAATCTTGGGAAATGGCCTTTGGAGAAGGACAGCGATCAGAATGATTTTTTGTTAGTTTCTTCTCCCAGGAGAAACTTTTAGTCAGAAACAAGTTTGTTTTCTTAAGACTTAAAATATGTTCTCTGAGCTTATTAAACTATCAGAACATGAAGTCTAGACTCTGGTAATAGTATGAGTTAGAAAGGTTTCTTTCCTTGTCTATCTTTGTCCAGTCTATTGGGGACTAAAAGAGATTGTTCCCTATCTACTGGCCAGCCCAAAGACTGTGTGTGTGTGTGTGT
>NW_016818438.1:0-619 GCF_001698545.2 Rhinopithecus bieti
TATATAAAATAATAAAATAATGGTAAATGGGTTATCCAACCCCTCAAACATTTATCCATTGTGTTTCAAAAGTTGATTATCCTCTTTTAGTAAATGTACATAATATTAAATTAATTATTTTTACTCTTGTTAAAAAAAAAGAAATATTGAAAACTGCCAATTTCTTATTGATATAAGAAACTGCCAATAACTGGACCCATTCTCTCACCCCCCTGCCCCACCCTATTACTGCCTGATCCAATAAAAACCGAAGGACTTCCCAGAATGATAAAATTTTTACCATAATCTTATCACAGTCTGAAGCAATCAGCATGGTAAAAAAGTGTTAATCCCCACAAGATTGAATTTTGGTATACGACTTCCTATACAAGACAGAATGCTATAAAAGCCCACAGTCAGCGATGGACTGAGCCATTTGCTCTTTTCCTAGACCAGCTACAGCTGGGCCTAGTCAAGCCTTTCGAGGCTGAGGCTATGGAGTTCCATCCATCAACCTTGGAAGAGCCCCACATGCCATGGGACCTGAACCGAGAGCAAGCTTGGGCCTGGGCACTGGATAACTTCCCTGTGCTGAGTCGCCATTCCTGCCAATGCCATCAGCTCTACCGGAGCTCCACCG
>NW_016818439.1:0-2359 GCF_001698545.2 Rhinopithecus bieti
AGTTGAACAATGAGAACACATGGACACAGGGAGGGGAGCATCACACACCAAGGGCCTGTCAGGGCGTGGAGGGTTAGGGGAGGGATAGCATTTAGGAGAAATACCTAGAGTAGATGATGGGTTGATGGGTGCAGCAAACCACCATGGCACATGTATACTTATATAACAAACCTGCATGTTCTGCACATGTATCCCAGAACTTAAAGTATAATAAAAAATAATAATAACAAAATTCCGCCCCAATCCAAGGCCACCAATAATTTAATTAAAGCCTATAAAATAGGACACACACACACGTCACTCTGTTTCCTTGACTCCACAACTTGTATGTGTGGCTTACAATGCATTTACTTTATTATCATTCTCGATAAACTCTGGGGAGAAAGCCGGGGTAACCCACCTAATCCTTTCATGAAATGTCTAACATGGCCTCGAGTGTGTGGGATCTTTTCTCAAGCCCTCATGCCTGAGTGCTACTTGCTGATGGCCCTTCCCCATGATTGAGGAAGCTGAGTCACTAGCTGAACACTAAGTACAAGACAGCATGAGAATCATGCTTGCAGCTGCAGTTAGCTAGGGGCTGGTAGAAGGCACTGCTCCATGATTGCATATTCTGAGTTCTGCCATCTTAACGATATGTGTATATTTTCTATCTTTGAAGATACTTGCGTTTTACGTATCAGAATCCCAAGGCTGAGAAATAAAATTTTAAAATTAAAAGAATAATAATAATAAAAAAAATTAATGACCCATCATTAACACCAGATTTTGGCAGATTTAAGTGTCCTGGTCCTAAGACAATCTTAGTAACTCTAAGATTTTAAAAGGTTAAACTTTGTTTTTCAATATTCTTGGGAAGAAGAGAGAGAAAGAAAATCATTATAGACAATAAAGAACACAACCTAAATACTATTTTTTTTTTTGCTTTTTTGTTTTGTTTTTTTGAGACGGAGTCTTGCTCTGTCACCCAGGCTGGAGTGCAGTGGCATGATCTTGGTTCATTGCAAGCTCCGCTTCCTGGGTTTAAGTGATTCTCCTGCCTCAGCCTCCTGATCAGCTAATATTACAGGTGCCCGCCACCAAACCTGGCTAATTTTTGTACTTTTCAGTAGAGACAGGTTTTTACCATGTTGGCCAGGCTGGTCTCAAACTCCTGACCTCAAGTGATCTGCCCACCTCGACCTCCCAAAGTGCTGGGATTACAGGTGTGAGCCACCGCAGCTGGCCTGCAAATACTATTTGGAAGCAGCCTTTTGCTACTATCTGCTTGTGAAATTAATAACCCTCCTCCACTGGCTGCTGCAAACAGGCACATTGCAGGCTAAATTTTCATCCACACTACAACCCCTTCAACCTCATGAGCACGCTATTTTAAAAGAAATAACTTTCCATGAAGAATGCATGGAAAGGGAAATAAAAATAGTAAGCAGAGGCCAGTTTAGATTAAAAAAGGCATAACAACCAAAGTTAGCACATGAAGATTGTTTGGACCCAGATTTAAAGCAAAATTTTTTCAGATAATGAGGAAATGATACTGTTCAGGTAAGAGTAAGGTAACTTGGCCAGGTACGGTGGCTCATGCCTGTAATTGCAGCACTTTGGGAGGATGAGGTGGGCAGATCACCTGAGGTCAGGAGTTCGAGACCAGCCTGGCCCACATGTCGAAACCCTGTCTCTACTAAAAATACAAAAATTAGCCGGGCATGGTGGCGTGCGCCTGTAAGCTCAGCTACCCAGGAGGCTGAGGTAGGAGAATAGCTGGAGCCTGGGGGGCAGAGGCTGCTGTGAGCTGAGATTGCGCCATTGCACTGCAGCCTAGGGCGACACAGCAAGATTCTGTCTCAAAAAAAAAAAAAAAAAAAAAAAAAAAAAAAAAAAAAAAAAAAAAAAGAAAAAAGAAAAAAGAAAAAGAAAAGAAAAAAGAGTGAGGAAACTCAACTAAGGGCTACAGATGAGCTGACACCAAAAAAATCACTGTAATTTTGTCACATGTCATGAGATAGTAGCTGTGCAAGAAAACGTTAATGCTGTTTGGGGATGCATACTGAACAGATAAAATGACGTGATGACTGATTTGCTTTACAATATCCCTGCAAAGGGAGGTAAAGGAATAGAACAAAATGTGGGACAATCTTAATGATCACAGAAATTGAGGAATGGGTATTTTAGTGTTCATTGTACTATTTTCTCTACTTTTGAATAGGTACAAAAACTGTAATTTAAAAATGTAAAAAAAGAGCCAGGCACGATGGCTCATGCCTGTAATCCCAGCACTTTGGAAGCCTGCGGCAGGTGGATCACTTGGGTCAGGAGTTCAAGACCAGCCTGGCCAACATGGTGAAAACCTGTATCTACCAAA
>NW_016818440.1:0-2290 GCF_001698545.2 Rhinopithecus bieti
AATCTTTCTTTATATCGAGCAGTTTGAAATAACTGTTCAAGTGGAATATGAGAAGGGACATTTGGAAACACTCTTTAGAATATCCTGAAAAGAAATAATCTCAGAAAGAAACCTGAAGGAAGCTTTCTTTGAAACAGCTCTGTGTCACCTGAATTCCACTCACACAGTTAAGCTTCTCTTTTCATTGAGCTGTACCATAACTCTGTTTTCGTTTAGTCTGTGAAGGGATATTCTGGAGGGCTTTGAGGCTTACGGTCAGAAAGGAAACGTCTTCAGATAGCTACTGGAGAGAAGCTTTCTGAGGAGCTGCTTTGTGACGTGTGCATTCCACTCACAGAAATATACCTTTCTTCTTTTAGAGGATTCCAGAATCCCTTTTGGAGAAAAAGCTACCAAGAGATATTCGGGAGTATAGTGATGACTATGGTGAAAAAGGAAATATCCTCAGACAACAACTGGAAAGAAGATTTCTGTGAAACTTCTTTGGGTTAGGTATATTTATTCGTCTCACATAGTTAAAACTGTAGTTACATTACGCAGTTTGAAAACTTCGTCATGCACAGATCTGCGAAGGGACGTTCGGATGCACATTCAGGCATACGGTGAAAGACGAGATATCTTCAGATGAAAACCGGATAGAAGCTTTCTGAGAAACTACTTTTTGATGTATGCATTCCACTCAGGGAGTTATACCTCTTTTCTCACACGGGAGTGTTTGAACTCTGTTCCTGTGAAACTGAAAAAGTGGTATTTTGGAACGCATTGAGGACTCTGGTGAATAGTGAAATATACTGAAATAAAATTGAGGAAGAAGCGTTTGAAGAATCTGCTCTCTGATATGTGCATTCACTTCATAGAGTTAATGATTACTCTATGTTGCCCAGTTTCGAAACTCTGTCTTTGAAGAATCTGTGAAGGGATATTTAGTGTCGCCCGGAGGTTTGTGGTGAGTGAGGAAACGACTTCCGATGAAACTGGCAGAGAAACGTTCTGAGCAATTGCTTTGCAATGTGTGTATTCATCTCAAAGAGTTAAACCATTCTTTGGGTTGAGTAGCTTGAAATCATTGTTTCTGTGGAATCTGGGGAAGTACATCCTTAGAGTATGGAGAAAGAAATATCGTCAGGTAAAATCCAGAAGGAAGCTTTCTGTGAAACTGCTCTGTGTCACATAATTCCTCTCACTGAGGTAAGCCTCTCTTTTCATTGAGCAGTTTTCTAGCCCTGTGTATGTTTAGCGTGTGATGGGTTATTCAGGAGCACTTTGAGGCTAATTGTAAAAAAGGAAGTATGTTCTGACCGAAACTGGAGAGAAGGTTTCCGAGGAACGGTTTTGTGACGTGTGCATTCAAATCACAGCGTTGTACCTCTCTTCTCATACAGCCTTGGGGCAACCATTTTGGAGAAACAGGTACCAAGTGATATTCGGGAGCATGTGAAAAGGGAAATAGCCTCAGACAAAACTGGAAATAAGCTTTCTAGAAAACTACTCTGTGAAATCTGTAATCATCTCACATAGATAAAGCTTTCTCTATATTATGCAGCTTGGAAACTGTCATGCACAGATCCACGAAGGGACCTTCGGGAACACATTATGGACTCTGGTGAAAAAGGAAATATCTTCCGATAAAAACCGGAAAGAAGCTTTCTGTGAATCTGCTTTTTGCTGTGTTTATTCATCTCAGATAGATGAAGCTTTCTTTACATTACACAGCTTGGAAACTCCCTCGTGGATGGATCCACGAAGGGATATTTGGTATCACATTCGGGCCTAGGGTGAATTAGGAAATATAGTCAGATAAACACTGGAGAGAAGCTTTCTGTGAAACTGCTTGGTTATGTGAGCATTTTAATCAGGGCGTTTTAACTTTCTTCTCATAAGGCACAGTTTAAACACAGTTCCTGTAAAATCAAAACAGTGATATTCAGAGCACATTAAAGACTATGGCAAAAAGTGGAATGTCTTCTAATGCTAAACAGAAAGAAGCACTCGTAGATACTGCTTTCTGACATGTCGATTCCTTTCACAGGGTTAAAGCTTACTCTACATTTCCCAGTTTGAAAGTCGATCTTTGAGGGTTCTTCGAAGGGATAGTAAGTGGCGACTGGAGGCCTGTGTGAGGCAAGAAAATGTCTTCCATCGAAAAGTGGAAAGAAGCTTTCTGCGCAACTCTTTTGTGATGTTTGTATTCATCTCATAGAGTTAAATCATTCTTTGGATTGAGCAGTTGGAAATCACTCTTTCTGTGGAATCTGAGAAAGGACATTTGGAAACACTTTTTTGAATACCC
>NW_016818440.1:6038-7891 GCF_001698545.2 Rhinopithecus bieti
CTGACGTTGAGAAAGGAAATATCCTCAAAGAAAAACTAGAAACTGGTGTTCTGAAAAACTTTTTTGTGACATGTGAATTCATCTCACCAAGTTACAACTTTGTCTTCATGAAGCAGTTTGCTAAAGCTGTTGTCATGGAATCTGCAAAGTGATATTTGGGAGCTCATTGAGGGCTATGGTGAAAAAGGAAATATCCTCCGAGAAAAACCGGAATGAAGCTTTCTGAGAAACTGCTTTGTGATGTGTGAATTCATTTCAAAGCGTTACACCACTGTTTCACGGAGGAGTCCTCTAGTACTGACTTTGTGGAAGCTCAGAAGTGATGTCTTGGATATCGTTGAATCCCATGGTGAATAATGAAATATCTTCAGACAAATCTGCAGAGAAGCCTTCTCAGAAACTTCTTTGTTGTGGGTGAATTCAGCTCACAGGGTTAGATGACTGTTTTCATTCAGGAGCTTGCTAACAGTGTTTTCACAGAAAGTGCAATAACACACACGGTGGCGATCTGAGACCACAAATAACCTTAGCTAAAACAAGAAATAAGCTTTCTGAGAAGCTGTGATGTGTGAATTCAACTCACCGAGTTACTCCTGTGTTTCATGGAGTCGTTGGCTAGCTCTGTTTTTGTGGAATCTGAGAACTGATATTTCGGATCCCTTTGAAGACTACAGGGCCATAGGGAATATCCTCGGTTAAAATGAGAAAAGCCTTCTGAGAAACTTCAACGTGATCTGTGAATTCTTCTCACAGAGTTACACCTTTCTCCTCATGAAGCCATTTGTCGAGACTGTTCTCATGGAATTTACAAAGTGATATTTGGGAGCCCAGTGAGGGTAATGGTGAAAAAGGAAATCTCCTCACATAAAAACCGGAAAGGAGCATTGAGGGAAACTGCACTGCGACCTGTGAACACAACTCACAGAATTATACTTTCCTTTTCATTGATCCGTTTGCTAACACTCTTTTCTTGAAATCTGCATTGGAATATTTCTTAGAGCAATGAAGCTCATGGTGACAAAGGAAATATCCTCAGATTAAAACTGGAAAGTTGCTTTCTGAGAACTTCTTTGTGACATGTGAATTCATCTCACTGAGTTACAACTTTGTCTTCATGAAGCAGTTTGCTAACACTGTTGTCGTGGAATCTGCAAAGTGATATTTGGGAGCTCCTTGAGGGCTATGGTGAAACAGGAAATATACTCAGATAAAAACTGGAAAGAAGGGTTCTCAGAAACGGCATTATGATATGTGAATGCAACTCACAGAGTTACACTTTTCTCTTCAGAGATCAGTTTGCTAACACAGTTTTCCTGAAATCTGCAATTGGATACTTCTGAGCACAATGAGGATTACAGCGAAAAAATATCTTCAGACAGAAACTACAAAGAGGCTTTCTTAGAAACTTCTTTGTGATGTGTCAATTCATGTCACAGAGTTACACTTACATTTCATGGAGCAGTCGATTAACACTGTCTTTGAGGAAACTGAGAGGTGCTACCTTGGATCGCATTGAGGCCTACACTGTTACAGGAAATATCCTCAATAAATAACGTGAAAGAAGGTTTGTGAAAAACTTCTCTATGATATGTGAATTCATCTCATAGAATAACAACTTAGTCTTAATGAAGCAGTTTGCTAACAGTGTTTTTGTGGAATCTGCAAAGTGATATTTGGTAGCCCATTGGAGCCCATGGTGAAAAAGGAAATATCCTCAGATAATAACTAGGGAGAAGCTTTTTGAGAGATTGCTTTCTGATGTGTGAATTCATCATACAGAGTTCCACCTTTCCCTTCTTGAACAGTTTGCTAACACTGTTGTCGTGGATTCAGCAAAGTGATATTTGAGCTCA
>NW_016818440.1:12303-13513 GCF_001698545.2 Rhinopithecus bieti
GAATGAAACTTTTTGAGAAACTGCTTTTTGATGTGTGAATTCATTTCACAGTGTTACACCACCCTTTCTTGGGGGAGTTTGCTAGCACTCATTTCATGGAATCTCAGAAGCGATGTCTTGGATATCGTTGAATCGCATGGTGAATAAGGAAGTATCCTCAGAGAAACCTGCAGACAAGCCTTCTCAGAAACTTCTTTGTTGTGGGTGAATTCAGCCCACAGAGTTCCACCATTGTTTTCCCTGAGAAGCTTGATAGCATAATTTTCGCAGAATCTGCAATAGGAGACACGTTGCCAACCGAGACCACAAATAAACTCATCGTAAAAAAGAAAGAATATTTCTGAGAAACTTCTTTGTGATCTGTGCATTCATCTAACAGAGTTACAACTTAGTCCTCAGGAAGCAGTTTGCTAACACTCTTTTCGTGGATTCTGCAAAGTGATATTTGGGAGCTCACAGAGGGCTATGGTGAAAAAGGAAATAACCTCATATAAAAACTGGAAAGAAACCTTCTGAGATACTGCACTGCGATTTGTGAATGCAACTCACAGAGTTACACGTTTCTCTTCAGTGATCAGTCTGCTAACACAGTTTTCTTGAAATCTGCAATGGGATACTTCTTGGCGCAATGAAGATTACGCTGAAAAACGAAATATCCTCAGATGAAAAATAGAAAGAAGATTTCATAGAAACTTCTTGGTGATGTGTGAATTCATCTCACAGAGTTACACTTATGTTTCGTGGAGCAGTCCATTAACACTGTCATTGAGGAACTTGAGAAGGGCTTCTTTGGATCGCATTGAGGCCTACTCTGATAAAGGAAGTATCTTCAGTTCAAAACGTGAAAGAACTTTTCTGAGAAACTTCTTTGTGATCTGTGAATTCAGCTTACAGAGTTACATGTTAGTCCTCAGGAAGCAGTTTGCTAACACTCTTTTCTTGGAGTCTGCAAAGTGATATTTGGGGACCCGTTGGGGCCCATGGTGAAAAAGGAATTATCCTCAGATAATAACTAGAGAGAAATTTTCTGAGAGATTGCTTTCTGATTTGTGACTTCATCACACAGATTTCCACCCTCCCTTCTTGGAACAGTTTGCTAACACTGTTGTCATGGATTCTGCAACGTGATACTTGGGAGCTCACTGAGGGCTATGGTGAAAAAGGCAATATCCTAAGATCAAAACTGGAAAGAAGCCTTCAGAGAAACTGC
>NW_016818441.1:0-262 GCF_001698545.2 Rhinopithecus bieti
CTTGTGTTTAATTTTTATATACTTTTGGGTTTTCCTGTTTTACTTTTACTTTTAAGTTAGAATAATACCATCAGCAAATCTGTCCTGCCAAATAAAAAGAGAAAACCCTTTCAAAATAACCAAATTTTGAAAAAGCACACTGGCACTGCATATGCCCTACATATAAAGAATGCTGAAAAGCATCCCACTTATTCTAAAATTGACCACGTAATTGGAAGTAAAACACTCCTCAGCAAACGCAAAAGAACAGAAATCATAACAA
>NW_016818442.1:0-1202 GCF_001698545.2 Rhinopithecus bieti
GAAGGGATATTTTGGATTGGATTGAAGCTGATGGTGCCAACGGAAATATCCTCAGATAAAAACTAGAAAGAAGCTTTCTGAGAAAGTTCCTTGTCATGTGTGAATTCATCTCACAGAGTTACACGTTTCTTTTCATGAAGCAGTTTGCTAACACTGTTTTCATGGAATCTGCAATGGAATATTCCGGAGCACATTGAGGTCTATACTGAAAAAGGAATATTCCTCAGATGAATACTAGAAAGAAGCTTTGTGAGAAACTGCTTTATGATGGGTGAATTAGTCTCAAAGTGTTACACATTTCTTTTCATTGAGCCGTTTGGTAGTGCTGTTTTTGGGGAATCTGCAAAGGCATTTTGGGAGCTCACAGAGGTCTATGGTGGAAAAGGAAATATCTTCAGATAAAACTGGAGAGAAGGTTTTGAGAAACTGTTTTTTGATGTGTGTATTCACCTCATAAAGATAAACCGTGTTGTTTATTGAGCAGTATGGTCTCACTGTTTCTGTGGTGTCTGAGAAGGGATATTTGAGAGCGTGTTGAGGCTGATGGTGGAAAAGTAAACATACTCAGATAAAAACTGGAAAGGAGCTTTCTGAGAAATTTCTTTGTGATGGGTGAATTCGTCTCCCAGAGGTAAACCATTCTTTTCATTGAGCAGTGTGGTACCACTGTTTTTTTGGAATCTACAAAGTGATATTCGGAGTGCAGAGAAGCCTTTGGTGAAAAAGGAAACACCCTCAGGCCAAAACTAGAAAAAAGCTTTCTGAGAGACTATTTTGTGTTGGGTGAATTTTTCTCATAGAGTTAAACCTCTCTTTTGATTGAGGAGTTTGGTAACACTGTTTTTTTGGAATACAGAAAGGGATAATCAAGAGCAGATAGATGCCAAAGTTGAAAAAGGACATATCTTCAGGTTGAAACTGGAGAGAATGTTTCTGAGAACTCCTTTGTGATGCATGCATTCATCTCATAGAGGTGAAACTTTCTGTTGGGAGAGCTGTTTGGCATCAGTGTTTTTGTGGTGTCTGAGAAGGGATATTTAGGAGCACATGGAAGCTGATGGTGGAAAAAAAAATATCCTGAGATAAAAACTAGAAAGAATCTTTCTGAGAAATTTCTTTGTGATGGGTGAATTCAACACACAGAGTTCCACCTTAGTTATCTTTGAGCAGTTTGGCTGCACTGATTTTATGGAATCTGCAAA
>NW_016818443.1:0-1205 GCF_001698545.2 Rhinopithecus bieti
GCCCAGTCGCACCCTCGACATGAGCGCACTCAACGGCAACCACCTGTCCAATGTTACCGTCGACTTTAAGGTCGATTAAGGAGTTCACGTGTCTCTTTTGTTCTTTGCAGGGTTCGACAACTTCGGAGGCGGTCTCCAAGGCGGTACCGGATACGGCCAGGAGTTTCCGGCCAAGGGGGCTGGTATTATCGGTACCCCCTATGAAGCGCTGTTGCCGATCACCTACGGTAATGCAGGTGCCCTTTACAACTCGATGGGCGTGCCCAACGACGACCGCTGGCGCATTGGCGCAGGTTCCCAACGTCGTAACATGCTCATCGCAGCATGTGGCGGTAGTACCTCGTCCTATTTCGCCATGGCTCAAGCCGGCCCCACGTTCGCACAGCGTCCCACCAGTTCGTACTGGAGTATGAGCCTAGGCTTGAACCTGTGTGACTTCTCGGCGGCCATGCCATCGGGTGGTTTCTACAGCATCCGTGTGCGCCGCGCTGCGGCGACGCTGGGTTATTTGTGCGAGCACACCGGTGGTTCGGATCAATGGCGCTTGGGTGGTAACTCTCCGCAGTTGCCGATTGTCCGTGGTCAACCGGTGTATCTGGAATTCGTCATCGATACGGTCAATCCCGCTGCCAGCGGTACAGTCCAGTTGCGCTGCCGTGTCTATGTCAACGGCGAACTCTACCACACCAACAACGCGTGGGCGTCACTGACGGCCAGTACCACCAACTACGACTACGCTTTCGAGATCGGCTACGATCGTGTCTTGACGGCCGATCGTCGCATCGGTTTCTCCGACATCTACGTGCTGGATCACTTGGGCGAGGCGCCGTTCAATGAGCGCTTGGGCCCGCAGTTGGTTCTACCGTACAAGCCGACGGCGGTCAATATCCAAGACTTTGTAGTCGTGGGCGGAAGTGATCCGTTGACCACGGTCACCGACAACAACGATGCTACGTATCTCAACTCGCAAGTGGGTCGTTCGAACATGTCGTTCGATGCCGATCTCAACCTGTCTCCTGGCAGCCAAGTAAATGCATTGGCCGCTTTTGCTAGGGTTCGCCGCGACGACGGGGCGCCGAGAACTTTCGTGGGTACGGGCGCACGTGTTGACGGTACCGTGATCCCCAACTCTGCAGGCATTGGTGCGGCTCTAGCCACGAATCGATTTGTGTTGGGACATCAAATTCTGCCCAAATCGGCTACCG
>NW_016818444.1:0-11305 GCF_001698545.2 Rhinopithecus bieti
CCTATTCAATGTATTATAATTAATATTTATATAATAGTTTCCTTGTATTCATCTATATTCATTTGATCACTGAAACTGTATGAAAAGCTCTATATTTTAGCTTCTGCCAAAATATATTTGTTCATAAATGCTCAATATGACTAAGATCCTAGATCTCTTCTTATAGGACATTTGCCACTGCTCAAGTTTTAAATTTAAATTATGAGGAATTGATGTTTTCTTGCATATTTCTTAAAATATCATTTACTGTAGATCAATACAACATATTTTTAATAATGTTAACTTTTGGCGTTGCAAGAAGTTCTGAGAATAAGTGTTTAGTTTGAGCAGTGACAACAACTTTCAATTGCAATAATACCATTCTAAGAGAATGATAAAAGAAATGATAAAAGTGTCTCTTGATTTCTTAAAATTCAGTTTTATTTTTCTCTTGAATTTTAGATTCTCTAAAGAGTTATATATTTTAAAAGTTTATCATGAGCAACTGGAAATATAATTAACAACAATAAAATACATTGTCTAAAAATAATGTTAAAATAAATAATTATCAACCCATATTATGCAAGTTACAAAACTTGACTGAGATGAAATAGAAGATGTCAAGTGGGATAACATATAGATCCCTTGAGAGAAGCCTAAAGGTGGCAATGATGTTAATTCTTCTGTAATTCATCAAAAATTTTCATATAATTCTTAGAATCTTAAAAAATTTCACACCAAATATTAAATGAGCAGCATATTAAAAATTATATGTAAGAATTAAATGGTATGAAAAGCCTGCTTACCTCCTATTTATTATAAAACAAACAAAGAAGCAGTTTAAAATGAAGAAGGGTTGAAAACACATTTTGATACTTAACTATTGAAAGTACCTACTGATCAGGATCTTGGTGAATTAAAAACAAAATAAGAAAGACACCTACTGAAATGACCAAATAATACAAAAGCAATAAAAAATCTTTGTTAATGATGCTATATATAAAAGAGCGACATTTATTTTCCATAAGCAACACATTAAAGTTTAGAAACTATGTACCAACACATTGAGGATTCTTTCAAGAACCCCTTCAGACAAAAGGCTATTATGTCACAAATAAAGAAAACAGATTAAGAAAATCTTATTTAGGCATGAAAAGCATTTTCTTAATTCCAGAAAAAAAAAATGGCCTAGAAACTAACTGGGGCAAAGTACAGAAGAGAAAACTTATTGAAATAATCTAGGGACCATGAGGCTGAGAGACTCAATGACAAGCCCAGCCAAAACAGATAAAAAAGAATCACAGTGAAAATAAAGCAGCATATTTCCCTAATCCCTTCATGAGACTCTCAACAAGGGTACCTCATTCACCCAGCCCACAGTTTTCAACTCCTCACGGGAAAATGGAGTGAACAAGGTGGGAAATGGAGTGCATGAACTCTGGAACTAGCCAGCCACTTTAGCACAGGCAGGGGCAAACTCCACTTACTGGGACCTGCTGTGTTCTACCCTTCATGGGAGGAAGCACACAGGTGAGCAGGTGCAGGAGCCAGGGTGAATTCTTTTGGGCACCAGCAAAAGAAAACTCTGTGTGGGCCCTGCAGCAGTGCCTTGGCAAGGGAGTAGGGGGTTGAGGGGGCTGCCATGACCCCTGAACCCCCAGAGGGAGTGTTACTGTGCTCTTTTAGCTCTGCTATCCATGGGCAGCCTAAGTGTTAACAGCTAAATGGGCCTTCTTGTATTTGCACTCATGGCTCCCAAGCTCTTGTCCCATGTCCAGGAGACATGAGGTCGCATGAACAAATCAAAGGATGGTAAATGTGGGAGATTTTATTGCTGATGAAAGTGGCCTAAAAAGACCAGGGTGGGAAGGTAATCTTCCCCTGAAGTTCAGTCATCTGCAGCCAGATTTTCTCTCAAGTTATGCTGTCAAGCCGTCCTTCTGAAGTCAAGCTGCTTCTCTCTGATGTCTTGTGTAGTCTCTAACATCCAGCTGCTTCTCCTCTCTGCTGACTGAATCTGAGGTTTTTATAGGTACAGTATGGGGAACAGGACAGGCCATGGGTGGTTTTGGAAAAGGCAACATTGGAGTGGGAAAACAGGTATATAAGGTTTCAATCTGGGCCGTGGTCTCAAACTTTTCAGGTTGAGGGTGAAGCTTCTCCAGGGGCCTGTCCTTTTTGCTTAGAATTTCTCTGCCTTCTATCCCTATCAATAGTGTTTTCCATAATTTGGTATGTTCCTAATATGATGAATTCCTTACTGTGGAATCTAGACAAGCAGCTCCAAGGAGCCTGTCATATCAACATCTGGTATGTGACATGGAGACTAGAACAAAGCAGAAACAAAAAAGGGAGACTTGCCAAGCAGTTCCTCCATAATCAGAGAATAAACCATGCTCCTATTTGGGCTGTATGTCAAATATTTAGAAAGATGCTAATATTTTACTTAGAGTAACAATTTAAACATCTCATTTTGTAATAAGAAAAATATACCAGCTCTTTGGGAGGCCGAGGCGGCTGGACCATGAGGTCAGGAGTTTGGAGCACCCTGAATAAGAGGGAGAAACTCCGTCTCTACTAAAAATACAAAAATTAGTCAGGCGTGGTAGTGCACACCTGTAATCCCAGCTAGTTGGGAGGCTGAGGCAGGAGAATCACTTGAACCCGGGAGGCAGAGGTTGCAGTGAGCCGAGATCACGCCACTGCACTCCAGCCTGGGCAACAGAGCAAGATTCCAACTCAAAAAAAAAATTTATACTCAATTCAAGGAATTATAAAAATAATATTAAGCTTATTGAACATAATAATGCAATTATGTAATAAAATAATATAATGTAAAAATTAGAATGTAATGATATTCAGTAATAAAAGTGATAAAATAAAACCTACCAAACTGAAAATGTAGCAAAAGTCAGCAAATATTATACCAAAAAAGTCTTACTTGTTATTCAAGGAAAATTAAATAAATAAAACAGATATATTTATAATTATGTAGGAAAATCTGGCTCTAGCCAAATTTAGCAAGGACCTTAAAATTTTTCATAGATTTTAGGTTGAAATGTGTGAAAATCATGGTGAAGTAGATGCTTTTCCAGGAAAGTAATATATGCACAGGAAGATTACATAAATTCTAGCTTGATTACATTAAAAATAGATCAGTCTACAAAAGGTAAGAAACTTTATTTAAAAGTCCATTTTAAAGTTGCAGAAAATAAGATTGTGTGATATTAGTATAAAGACAAAATATCAATACAGAGAGTAGAAAGTCTGGAAAAAGACTCCCACAAATATGGTCAATTGATTTTTTTCTAAGGTATATAGAAAATTTAATGGAGAGAGGATTGTTTTTCAACAAATGGTGCAAGACAAATGGGATATTCATAGGCAAAACATGGCCTTTTATATATATGTCTTGTACCACATACAAAATTTAAATTAAAATGATTCATATACTTGAACATAAAACATGAAATTTGACTTCTCAAAAAAAAAAAATGAAATACACAAACTGCGGCATAGCCATATAATGGAATTACACTCAACTGTAAAAAGAGATGCACTATTATTACATGCAACAACACAGGTGTTGCTGAAAAAGTAACTTGAGTTAAAATTCAGATGAAAAATAAATACATACTGTATGATTTTATTTATGTAAAATTTTAGAAAATGCAAACTAATCTACATAAATGAAAAGCAGATTAGCTATTTCTTGAGTCAGGGTTGATAAGGTTTTAGAATTTAAATCCTCTTCTTTCATGAGAAGTCATGAGAGAAAAAAATGACATTAGTATTAAATATAGCTAACAAAAGGAACTACCTTTCTATAAGGGAAAATAACTTTATAAGCTCTAAAAAAATTATTTTAACCCTTTTAAAAACTCTTCAATGTGAGGCAAGAATATATAAACTCCACTAAATAAGAAAGTGTTATACTGAGAGAAAAGTGAAAATAACATCTTCTGTAAAATTATGAATAGAATAAAACAATTTTGAAAAGTAAAAGAAAACAGCAAAATCAAAATACATATTAGAGAAAGTGAATTGCACATAGACTTCACTCTACAATCTCTATAGATATAAGTAATTTATGTTTAGGGCAAACATGAAAATAAAAGGAAGATTAATCATAGATATCTGAGAGAAAAAATATAGTAATTCAGTGTAGAAATCATTTAGTTATTGAGAAAAATTGCAACATATTCTAAATAGAAGCAGTCATAAAAGAAGCAATAGAGGAATATTTCCCTGATTGGAAGAAAGGTTTGCATGTGTATGTTGAGTGTGCTCATAGATATCTTGACAAATTTAAAATGTGGGAGAGGAGACTTGAATCTAGCTTTAGCCAGATGAACTCTTGAAATGTAATTGAAAATAAATTAGAAAATGCCAAAGAAAAAATGAGGAACATTCTATCTAAATAATGTAACTATCTTTCCATCAAACTTCTCTGGTACGGTGAATAATAAAGCAGAATCATCTTATTTTTCACAACTAAAGAATACTGAGCAATATCCTAAGAGACTTAAGATTCAAAATGATGTTCTCTATTGCAATGTTCCTAAAAATTACCCCTTGCAATACTAAATGAACAAATCTAAAGATAAAATAAATTACTAATGTTAGCTAAAAATCAGGGATTTTGTGTTATAGAAAACAAGCAATGAACATTTATATTTATTTGGCTGTTTCTTAAACCAAAAACAGGAAAATAAGACTTGTAAAAGTATTCATATGATTAGATATAAATTGATTTATTTAATACATGTACTTTGGAGGAAACATTTCTGTCATGAAAGAGAAAAAATAACACATTCAAAAATGTAACTGCACTTTATTTTCACAATTGGATATAGATGAAGAAAATAGAAAAGGAAATGTATCATAAATTTATAATCTGTAGTAAGTCATTATAAAACACTTTGCTATACTCTGGACTTTAAGAATTATATGTCCATTAGACCTTTAAACTCAGTAAAATGTTATACATGCATACATGTACATAGAGATATATGCACACTCTACATTCATATGTAATATATCCACATACATAAAATAGAAGGTAACAGTAAGAAATATAGCTCACATACAAAATAAAAGGAATAAAATAAAGACTTAATAAACTGACATTAAAATAGTAAAGAAAACTTAATAGAGACAACTGGAAAATTATGAGTTACCAGGATTAATATAAATGGCTTAAATCCCTTTGTTATGACACAAAAATCTCGAAATGGATAAAAAAAGAAAATCCAATTATGTATTTTCTTTTGCAAGGAATACATACTGAAAATCAGGTATATATGAACCAAAAGAAATTAAGGACACAAAGTTGATTAACTAGACAAGGTTGAATTAATACTTTAAAAGTAAATAACAGGAAAATTTTATCTGGATAAATATTTTATTTTGTTAAATATGATAATTGGGCTACAACTATGTGCCCCGTTCAATCTTGCTACTACAATAATATGAAAATTAAAAAATTTAATAGGTGAGCACCTACAAAAACAAAAATTGTTGACAAAACATGATACATATTTTAAAATTGGAAAGCAGAAAGGATATGAAATATTTTATTTCAGAAATCCAGAGAAATTGGAGCAAACAGTCTGCATGCTAAGGCAAGAGTAAGGAACTGAGAGCTCAAGAATTGAGGGGACTGGACATCTAAAACTGTTTTCCAAGTAAGGCTGGAAAAAATAGGATTAGACTCGTGCGCCATTATGTCTCTCCACCACAGTGTCAAGCACCTGCTACTTTTCCAACCTGACTAAAGAACTCCACATTCTGGCATTTGAAGGCTTTCCCAGTAAAACAGTCAAGTCTACTTCATTTCAGGGAATTTCCTTACTGAACAAACCCATCAATACCCTCAGAGAACCTAACCAGAAAAGTACTTCACTCTCAAACAAACAAACAAACAAACAAACCAGGACACTAAAAAGTCTACAGTCCCGAAGGAAAATTTAGGGATGGAGAAGTGATAGATGCATATAAAACTAATTAATTAAAAAAATGAGGCGGCTGGGCGCGATGGCTCACACCTGTAATCTCAGCACTTTGGGAGGCCGAGGAGGGTGGATCACCTGAGGTCAGGAGTTCAGGACTAGCCTTGCCAACATGGTAAAACTCCGTCTCTACTAAAAAACACAAAAATTAGCCCGACATGGTCTCAGGCGCCTGTAATCTCACCTACTTGGGAGACTGAGACAGGAGAATTGCTTGAACTAGGTAGGTGAAAGTGACAGTGAGCCGAAATCATGCCACTGCACTCCAACCTGGGTGACAAAAGCGAAACTCCGTCTCGGGGAAAAAAAAAAAAAAAAAAAAAAAATGAGGCAACTATTGAATCCCACAATGATATACACTAAAAATGTAAACAGATTATTCATCTCTGAATAACATTTATATTTTAATGATTTTATAAACACTAAAAATGTAGTAAACAAACAAGCTAGAAAGAAATCTTGGAAAAGTAATTGCATGTATGGCTGGGAGGGATAGTATCAGAAAGTTGAATATTGGTCTGCCATAATAAAATTCAGTGGATAATGTCTAAGACTGAAAAAGAAGTCAGGAATTAGTGGTATAAACAAGTGATTTTGAAGTATGAGCTAATTACCAGGAAAACAAAATAGCTTAAATATTTGAAAATTGTTTGATATAAAATTACATAACAATGAAGTACATTTTTAAGACTGATGTATGTTTTCTAGTTAATAGATGTAAAAAATTGGAAACAGTCATAAAATTAACACCAAAAAATGAATGTTTGTGAATATGTATATCTGGCAACATTGATTCCCATATGCAGAACATTAACACACAAAAAAAGATGTATTTATACAGCTCATCCACTTCTCTTAGATTTTCATGGATAAAACAGACCAAAGAAAATAAGAATATAATTAATCTGAATAGTATGGTCTGTTGCATTGATATCATAGATATGTGTATGCATATGAGTTTGTGTATGTGTATAAATGAATTCAATCTACCATGTTTGTTTTTGGTACTTCACTAAAATTAAATTTTCTCATAAACAATGATGACACTAATATTGATAATATTATGCAGTAGAATGTGTAGTGCCTATAGTTTCTAATCACAATGAAATGAAAATTTCAGCATATTATATAACTAGATAAGAAAAAAAATCTCCTTGCTAACTTTTAAATTAAAAAATATAATATTACAGCTTTAAGTCATATAAAATAATGAATTCATTTTGCTCTTAACTTCTACTAATAGAGAACTTGTATTAATAATTCTAGGGTTTACAAATATTTTATCCCAACAATTTGACAATATTATTGCTTCATCTTGTCCATTGGTGCTGACGAAGAATTTGCCATCAGCATGGTGTTTTAGTTGTGCCTCACTCGATTTACTTGCGTACAAATACTACAAATAGTACAAATAGTATACTATTTTTAACCTGGTGTATCACATCTTTCACAAATTCTGGAAATTTCTTAGCTTTCCTATGTTTTACTATTATCTCTTTAGTGATTTTCTCTTCAGGATTTTTCAGTTATTTCAGTATCATATGGAATTTGAGTATTCTCATTCTGCCTTCTATATTTCTTAAACTTTTTCTTCTTAAACTTCAATTTCTTTTACCTTTCTTTATCCATATGTGCAGGATTTTTCTGATTTATTTCCTAAAATCTTCCAGTTCACTATTTCCACTCCAAGAGTTTCAATTTCAAAGATACTTTCCTTCTCTTTTAAATTCAGTTTAATTATTTTCATCACTGAGTACTGATTTTTAAGAATTTCTTATACATTTTCAAATTTATTTAATTCAATGTTTGCTTCTCACATTATTTAAAGTATACTTTCAGTTTTTATATTCAGAAATGCAATATTTAGCTATTTTTTTTTTCTGAAGGTTTTAGTGATCTTCATTGTATTATGTTTCTGCTGCCCATTCCTGTGTTTTTTGTATTGTTTGAATGTTTGTAAGTTTTCGCTACGACTTCATCCTCAGGGAGTGTTGTGCTACTGCCTGCACACCTTGGCTACCCCACTCCCACCCAATCCTGTGGTTGGATTGCATGAAACACGTTCTACAAACACTGCACAGAGAGTTTCTGCTGAACTTCTGCAGGTTCTCCTGGGATTTCGCCAGTCCCCACCATTATTTACATTTATTTCCAGGCAAGTACAATCCCACATCTCAGTTGTAGCATAATTTTAGATTCATTACAAATATGTAACCAGCTTTGAATTTTGCTTACTGAAAGAAAACAAGAACAAAGGTCAATCTTTGCTTGTTTGGGTTTGTGGGTACATTTTTTCTGTTTTTCTATTCCTCTTTCACTGAGGAGAGCAAACCCAACATTTGTCATGCTCTCAGTTGTAGCTCTCTGCCTGTGCAAGCCCAAGGCAATGTCGGCTTTCCTCTGAGGCGTTGAAAGCATAGACACTACTCAGTAAGGGCTCTATATAATTGTCCTATAACCTTCATCCCCTGAAGCATTAGCTTATGAACATGCTGCTCAGGATTTCAGCTCCCTCTTTGATTTCCATACTTAAAATAGCTCTCCCTTTCCTTTTAGCTCAGCAATTAGTTTTTTTAAAACTGTTTTTTCTCTGTTTTGTATATAATTATTTATAATAGCCATAAATTGAAATGACCTAAATTTTCATTGGTAGGTGAGTGGACAACGAACTGTGTTTTATTCATATAGCAAAATATTTTACATAGGTTAAATGTATTTACATAAGTCTGTATGTATCAATAAAGAAAAATAAAATAATATTTCAAAGATACACAATGTAGCTACAAAAGAATAGGTACAATATGGTATTAAACATGAAAGATACATACAACAATGTGACATTTTATAGGTACATGAATATCAAATCAATTGTGAAATCTATTCAGTAAGTGTTGACATTCCTCTCAGAAATTAGGTAAGCTTGGAAAGATGAGGAAATGGCCGTGCTGTGGTCATTACGCTGGCCTTCACCTCATTTTATAACATATTCTTAAAATAAAATGATATAATATGAACAAATAGGACTTATCACTTCTATCACTCAATATTCAATATTAGCCAGATGTGGTAACTCACACCTGTGGTCTCAGATACTCAGGAGGCTGACGTGAGAGGATCACTTGAGCCCAGGGGGTCTAGGCTGCAGGAAGCGATGGTCAAACCACTGCACTCTAGTCCAGGCAACAAAACAAAAAGCCTGGTTTCAACAACAACAAAACAGCAACAACACCGAAACAACAACACCCTCAGTACTCCAGAGCACATTAGGCTATTTTAATTCTATTTATTTTTAAAAATTACATAAATTTTCCTTTATACTTTAAATATTTTAGAACCCCATCATTAAAATTATCTTTAAATATCATTTGAAATTCCCTTTCCATATGACAATTAAAGACAGGAAAATTTATCATATTTACACTATCCTTCACATTTTTACTTCCTTGTATTCCCAAATTTATTATCTACATTATTTTTAAAGCATTATATCATTGTTTTCTCAAGTTTTGATGATTCTGATTTGCTTATATGTGCCTCCTATAACACCAAATTCTTCTATAACCATATAAATGAATGATTTTAACTTGTAATTATTTATTTAAATAATTCAATACTTTCTGCAAACACTCATGTTTTTTACTGATCACTTGGTTGACTAAAATGGATTCTCTAATGGTTTTCCTAGAACAATATCATGGGAACTCTATTCCCCGAGTTATTACATGTTCAGGAATAATCATTGTTTCTTTAAAATTCAGTGGTAGCATCCATACAAATTTTATGAGTCCATTTTTATTTCATTAAAGACCTAGTGGATATTGATCCCTGTTTTACAGGCTGCCTTCCTGCCTGTCTGCTTTCCTTCTTTCCTTCTCTCATTGAACAAATATTTATGGCATTTCTCATATGCAGCTGGCCCTGTTCTTGGGACTACAGTCACAGAAAAACACAATAATGCTATAAAAATTATGCTGTCAGCATTAGTTTTATCTACTTAGGTTAAAAAATTCATAGTAGGATTTTATAATTGTTGAAGTTATTATATGCAGTAACTTGGCAATGCCATGTTGGTTGGTCATGCTATATCAATTTTCCATTAATAATATGAGTACTTTCTATTGTAGTATCCAAGTTTCATTGTCTCTTTAAAATTACAGTTTTTAGTCTTAAATTTATCTTCTTTTTTTCTTCATGGCTGCACTTTCAACCTCCTTTTGTTCTGATTCCAATATCTAAAATATACAAAGGCAGGAAATAAGAGTGGGATAGGTAGGGAAAGTGGAACTTAGTAATTATTTTTACTGCATATAGTTAAAAGTTTAAAGAAACTGGCATTAAGTATTTTATAATTGTACATCATAGAAATAGCCTTACAATTGTAGCAAAGAATTAAATTTTTCTGATACTAGTGTGATTGGAAGCTGATTTCTTCCCACTAATAATTTAGTGCTGAGAAACTTGTGACTCATGTAACACCTGAATGCTTTTTGTTTCAAAATAATTAAATAAATGACATAAAAACAATAACATGGGCTATATATACTAATTTGGATGAATAGGTTGATTACAAGACTGATCCCAGAAGATTTTGTAAATTTAAGTGCATACATTACCATTGTGGCAGTATCGAAGGACATCGTAGAGCCAACGTTGTCTCCAATCATTTTTAAATATGTGTTAATTTTCTTCTATTGCAAATAAGGCATTCTAGTATGTTGGCAAATCTCATTCAGTGTACTAGAGTGGTATATATTATATATATGTAATTTAAGAAGTTATTAATTTCTTAACTGCCTATGACTTTTTCCTTCTTCATTGATTGTGTGTTTCCTCTCATCTTTTTTGTTGTCTCTGAGATCTTCTATTTGAGCTTAGAATTTCTTGCTTGAGTTTATGATGACGTATGTAGATATAGTTTGCAACAATATTACTTTTTCTTCCTGTTGTGAGGGGATGATTTTCATGAAAAGAGGGGCAAATATGTAATTTCTTTGCTATTGTAATACCAAAAGACAACTAAGCTGTTTATATTTTCCATAGCTTTAAGTATAGTGAAAAAACTGTAAGTTCATATATTATGGTTTACTATAATTCCTATATATTTATCTGAAGAAAACTGAATGAATAGATAAACAAATCCAGAGAGAATAACAAAGAATATTTTCAAAGATTATCTTTAGGTACTTGAAAGTTTTTCTTTATAATTATATTTATCATTCTTAGGTGATAACATAAGGGAAAGTTGAGGAAAAGAAAAATAATCCATAACTGCTTTAGATTAATCATAAATTTCAGAAGTAAAAAATAAAAGAGAT
>NW_016818444.1:11651-75425 GCF_001698545.2 Rhinopithecus bieti
AAAAAAAAAAAAAAAAAAAAAAAAAAAAGTGCAAAATTAATACTAGGGCTCCTGAAGCAAATATAGTTGGCTCTCTGCATCCCTAGGTTCCACATATGTGATTTCAAACAACTGCCGATTGAAAATATTTGGGAGGAAAGAAGTGGATTGCTTCATCTGTACTGAATATGTATAGCAATTTTTTTCTTGTTGTCATTCTTCAAACAATACAGCATAACAACTATTTACATGACATTTACATTGTATTAAGTATTATAGGCAATCTAAGTATATGGGAGGTTGTACACACGTTACATGCAATTCCTATGCCATTTTATATTGAGGACTTGAGTATCCATGGATTTGGGTATCCACAGGGTATCCTGGAACCAATCCCCCACAGTTACCAAGGTAGAGTTATAGGTCTAAATCTGAAAGAAATAAAACTAAAAAGCAGAAAGTTTAGATATTTGTTAATAATAACAACAGAAATTTAAAATATTGATCATAGAAAGAATTTTCGCAAATTAGTAAAAGAAAATACTGGTAATTTAAAATATATAAAAGACCATTAAAAGGTAGTTGACAAAAGACTTTCTTGCATGTAATAAATCAACCTAATACATACTGAAACCATAATTTTAAGTGATAACAAATAAGCATGTTGTTATTCAGAGAATTGTGAATGCAAATTACATGAGTTACATCTACACATTCGTTATAGAATCACTCTGTGCCATGGATATTATTAACCCCCATTTTACAAATAAGGTGAGAGTACAGCAGCTAGCTATTTAGCTTAAGACAACTGAATTCATATGTAATGAGATGAGGATGGCAAAAAAATCTGTCTGTCTCTAATGGCTATGGAGCACCACCAGGCGTCACCATTTTCTACCCTACATAAGTAACATTTAATGTGTGCTGCTGGTACTATAAAATGGTGGAATAATTTAGAAAATAAATTGGTAATAAAAAAAATACCATGCCATTGGAAGATGCATTTTTGGTCCTGAAAATATTTTAGGGATTTGTTCATAAATATAAGAAATGGTTGAGAAGATATTCCTGTTAAATTGTAGTCAATCAATAGAGAAATTGTCAATTCATTCTCTTAATATCATAGTACTAGTTATTTCAACATTATGATTTTAAAAAAAGGGTTGAGAAAATGTCACTGAAGTTAAAAAACCAGGTATATTTAGATAATAATTTTTAGTATGTTTCTAGATAATGTATTATTTAGTTAAATATAGATATTTTAATTACTCATATATGAATATCTTTATGAACTTACTTTGCTATTAAATTGCGTTAATTTTCTTGGGTCATTTTATCATTCACCTCCAAGTTATGATGGTATGGCCCTCTACTGAAAAGTTTAGAGGTCATTTTTTTCTTTATAATCCAAAAATAAATATAATTTAGAGATAAACAAGCCACAGGTACTTTATCACTTACCTTTTGTAGAGTGATTTTGATATTTTTCCAAAATTTGCTTCCAATTTTAATGAAAAAAATACCACTGCGATCTAACTTTGGAAATACTTCTCTCCACCTGTACATATTTGTTAGTGTGCAATCAGAAGATCCTTGATTTATAGTCTGTACTTTCAGATAAGAATAGAGGAATTTTAGATTGCTCTTTTCTCTTTAAGTTATTTGGCAACATTGGATAAAATCATTTTATGTCATAGTTCTTAGAACTTCTCTTTTGCTGTTTATCCTGTTCCATGTAAATGACCACATTAATGTCTCATTATTACTGGCAGCCAGAAATATTGCATCCCACAACCTCTAGAGTCTTATCCTTATGTCAGATGAATTTGCTGGACAAAAAGAGCAGATAACAATTCCTGTATTTTCCAAATTATTTCGAGTATCTGCAACATATCCTGCGACCAGTTTCTGAATTTCTTAAAAATTTAATTAATAAAAATAAACATGCTTGTCATGTATGCAAAAAGTTGCAAAGAAAATGAGATGTTACCCTGCTCGCAAACTAATGCGTTAGCCAGCTACAGATTCATGGATGTTGGCAGAAGACATGAAACGCCTGGGTCAGAGAAAAAAAACAGGACTGTAATATGCATTATACAGAAAGAAACATACGTATCAGCGTATTTACTTAGTTTTCCTTGCTTTCAAGTCCCATGAGAGTAATTTAATTTTTCTGTTATTCTAACTTTTGCCTTGAATTATACACATTCCTATCCCTAGCTCTCTTCACTTCAGACATTAGCTCATGGGCTACTCAAAAATGTATGATATGGATATTGGTGCTTTTAGAATTATCTGAGCTTCTTTTTCAACTTCCACCTCCAACATTATAAAGTCTAACTTTTTTTTCCTTTTACATGGTAGAGGTTAAAAATGCCTCCATTTTCTATGTACCTATAATAAATTCTTCTGCATTCATCCATAAGTTGAATCTAAATAATGGAGTTAAAATATGTATTTTTCTGTATATAAATGCAATATCATGAACACACATATAATAAAACATGATTTATCAAGTAACTTATGTGCAAAGAAGCCACAAAGTGTGGAAATTCTCTATTCTTACACAACATTACAAGGCAGTGTTCTTGGATAAGTCAGTACTGCGATAAACATACCATTGGAAGGACTCCAGGAGAGGGACTCACTCCTGTACAGCAATGTGTATAAAAATATTTCTAGCTGAGGATATACTTTCAGCATAACCTAAAGTTAAAGACAAATAAAAAATCAAACAAAAACAAACCAAGTGCCTTGTGGAACTCAGCCAGTAGAATCAGATGGTGGCATCGCACACATCCAATTTTATTATTATCTTTCAATGACACAAAGTAGATACTATCTACCTACTTGTTAAATGGATATTCTTTTCAGGTGTTTCATAAATGGATTAAATTTCTACCACAGTACAGTTATCTTCAAATTTGAAGTAAGAATTCCTCAAGCACATGTGTGGTTTGTAGTGTAGCTCTAATTTCTTTTGCTTATCTTAGGTAAGAGAAATAAAAGAAGGCTTCATTGCTATATATCTTCTGAATTAGTTCCTATTTGGTTATTACCAATATTATTGCTAATGACATTGCTGGAAGCCTGCTGACTTTCCATTCTAAATTTTGTGCAAGGCTGTCATGGTGGGATATGTTACAGTAACTCTCATGAGTGAATTCTACCATTTCTCTGTGCCTTCTTTCCCATTATTTTTGCTTTGCACGTATTTCTAAGTTATATTCTTAAAATCAACTGTTTTAAAAATGTAAATAAAAAATGCATTTTGAGTGTCTTGTATCTAAGAATATATTTGTCTTGCATAGATTTGGTATAAATTTTTTATATAAAAATCTCTAAACCAATAGATTATTATCTTTCTGTACTTCCTGCTAGCATCCAATCTTGGATTTTTAAGACTGGTTTTATTTTGTTTCCCTTCTTGGTTATGAATAATCACCCAGCCTAATAATTATCATCTTCTCTTTAATTTTGTATTATGATATTTCAGTAGAAAGTGGTTTCATGTAAATTTTCCTCCTTTCTTCTTGATATTTGGCAACTCTACTAAATGAAGAATTCAGGATCAAGGTTTTTTTGTTTTTTTGTTTTTCTTACATATACTCAATTTTTTTCTTTCTATAATTCTAATTAGTTGACTATTGCATGCCCTAGCAAAAGCTTTTTGTTTTTTAGATATTTCAGTCTGATTCAATGTTATTTAAGGTTTCTAAAAGTCTATTTTAAGTCATTTTAAATTTTGATTTCAGCAATATTTTTAATTTCCAAGAGCAATTCTTTTTTCCTGGGTTATTCCTTTCCCCATTCATCTACTAATTTTATTGCATACTTTGTGAATTATCCTGTTGTACTTTTACTCTATAGATGGAGATCCCTGATTGTCTCTTCACGTGTATCTACAAAGCTCTGAGATGATCTCTTTCAGTAGCTACTCTGTAAATAACTTGCTGTCATGTGCAAACAATTGCATTTCTAATATTTCTGTTTCTAAAAGTGAAGGAAATTGGGAGTCAACTTAAACAGGCTTTGCTTTAGGGTGGAGACTAAGTTCTGGCAGTTAGAATCCTCTAGCAATACCGGGAAGTGCAAAATACCTAGTCATTATGCACTCAATGTTTATCTCAAGCAATTTAATAAATATTTACTTAGACAATATGGACATATGTTATTGAAACTATCTTATTTTCAAGAATATAGATTCCTTTTGGAAATGCATCCCATACTGAACATTTAGCTATTTTTTATGAGCAATAAGAAAAAAAAGAATCAATTTAAATATCCTTGGGTTAAGTATGAACCACACACAATTAATTTTTGTATTTCTAATAGTCTAGAGATTCAAAATACTCAACAGAATGCATGCAGACTAAATATCAAATAAAAGCTTCAATCTATCTGAATATTTAGAAACAGATTTGTTAGATTTATGACTTCTTAAATAGGGAATGTATGAGAACTAATTGATATTTCCTGTAATGTAACTTTAATGTACTTTTCACTTTTTTTTTTTTTTTTTTTTTTTTTTTTTTTTTTTTTTTTTTTTTTTTTTTTTTTTTTTTTTTTTTTTTTTTTTTTTTTTTTTTTTTTTTTGGCCAGGCACAGTGACTCATGCCTGTAATCCCAGCACTTTGGGAATTGAGCCAGGCAGATCACTTGAAGTCGGGAGTTTGAGACCAGCCTGCCCAACATGGTGAAACCCCATTTCTACTAAAAATACAAAAATTAGCCAGACTTGGTGGCACATGCCTGTAATCCCAGATACTTTGAAAGGTGAGGCAGGAGAATTGCTTGAACCTGAGAGGTGGAGATTGCAGTGAGCCAATATCTTGCCATTGCATTGCAGCTTGAGCAAGAGAGTAAGAATCTGTCTAAAAAAAAAAAAAGTAGAAAAAAGATATCTGAATCATCTTTCACACACAACTTTGTTCACATTGCATCACATTTCATATGTAAAGGGTAAATAAATTTGAAAAGAACACAATTAATAGTGAGATATAATAAGAATTAATTACTACCTTGAGCTGTATTTTACTGATGACTATATAGTCACGGTTCCATTGATTATTTAAATTTTTCTGAAGTCTTTCAAATGCTTAGTTTAAAACATATTTATTATTTAATAATAGAATATTATAGTTATGTTCTACCACATAAATATGCAAATACCATTTCATAAGTATTGGAGGTTAACTGGAATATAATGGCATCATAATTTCCTTTCAGAGAGTTCCAAATCTCAGTATTACTGCTTTCATTCATGGAATAGTTTACTGATAGCTTACAAAAATAATTATCTTTAAGTACATATTAACAATATCATATGTATTACAGAAATGACTACATTTCCAAATTTTGATTTTTTTTCCATTTTTTTTTACATCTGAAAGAAATTCTTACATGTGCACTATTATATATTTGTACATGATATTCTTTTAAACAACAGCCAAAAGTGGCACATGCACAGACAAGAAGAGCACTCATTTCCTAACATTCCTTTGGTTGACGAATTAATAAAAATATGAATAACAACAATTAATAGTCTTTTTTTTTTCAGGGGTTCGTGATGTATGGTACTAATTCTCAATCATTGACGTGTCAGAATAACCTAGAGGGCTTGTTGAAACACAGATTATTTTTTCAGTCCTTCTCTCTCAACCCTTTCTTTTCTTTTTTTTTTTTTTTTTTTTTTTTTTTTTTTTTTAGAGATGACGTCTCTCTCTGTCACCAGGCTGGAGTGCAGTGGCACAATCTCGGCTCACTGCAACCTCCACCTCGCAGGTTCAAGAGATTCTCCTGCCTCAGTCTCCCAAGTAGCTGGGATTACAGGCACCTGCCACCACACCCAGCTAATTTTGTATTTTTAGCAGAGACAGGGTTTCACCATGTTGACCAGGATGGTTTCAATCTCTTGACCTTGTGATCCACCCGCCTTGGCCTCCTGAAGTGCTGGGATTACAGGCATGAGACACCACGCCCAGCCCTCTCTCAACCTTTTTAAATTTAATTTAATTTTAATTTATTATACTTTAAGTTCTAGGGTGCATGTACACAACGTGCAGATTTGTTACATATGTATACATGTGCCTTATTGGTGTGCTGTACCCATTAACTCGTCATTTACATCAGGTATATCTCCTAATGCTATCCCTCCCCTCTCCCCCCACCCCACAACAGGTCCAGGTGTGTGATGTTCCCCTTCCTGTGTCCATGTGTTTTCATTGTTCAGTTTCCACCTATGAGTGAGAACATGTGGTGTTTGGTTTTCTGTTCTTGCGATAGTTTGCTGAGAATGATGGTTTCCAGCTGCATCCATATCCAGAAAAAATGCTCTCGACCTTTAAGGCCAGAGTTCATGATTATAGGTCAGTAGATTTGGGATGGAACTTGAGAATTTATGTTTCAAACAAGTTTGCAGATGCTATGTTGTTTGTTCAATGACCACCCTTGAAGAACTACTAGTCTGTGGCATTACCTATGTCAAAAAAAAAAAAAAAAAGTTACTAAGAGTAATTGCAAAGTCTATAAGTGGAAAGGAACATCAAATATTCTATTAAGGTTGATTCCAGTTCTTTAATGAGAATTCACTGGGGATTTTCATTCTATCATTTGAAAATAAATTGAAACCCTTGGTTCCCAAAGTAACCTGAGGGATGTATTTCTAATACACTAGATAAAGTCACATGTTGCGAAGGGAAGAATAACAGAATACATGTTCTATCACTTACTAGCTGCTAAACTTTGGGGATCATTTTTTAGAGTATATGAATTTTGTAGATACATTTTAAAGAGAGATCATATCACTTTACATGTGTATCAGTATAAATTGAGATACATGTGAAAATACTAAAGCAGTCCCTTTAACTGGTTTTTATAATTTACAAGTATTACAAATAATGGCAAATATAAGCATGAAGTTAGTATTGTATACCTTTTACCCAGTAATTTAATTTCTTGAAGTTAAACACAATTTTTAAAAATGTCTTTAAATATAGTGTGCATAGAGGAAAGGATATAAACTATAATATACAGTTTAGTAAATACAGTGATAATATTGAACACAGCACCACCCTAAAGTCTCATACATGCACTTTTCAAATCACAACATATCCACTATTTGCCCAAGATAACTGCTGTGCTGATGTTTATGGCTATCATTTCCTGAATTTTTCTCTATAGTCTTACTAGCTAACTCTTTATGTTTAAGCACTATAGTTTTCTTTAACTATTTTGGTCTTTACATAAGTTGAAAATACTTTGTGTGTTATTTATCATCTGGCTTCTATACCTCAATATTGTTTGCATGATTCATTTATGTTGTTATATGTAGGCATTGCTTATTTTTCTCTTAGCACATAGTTCTTTTAGGTACAGTCCTAGGAATAAAATTGCCTGGTCAAGGTATATTCTTCTTTACATTCAATTTTGGTAGATGATGCCAAACAGGTTTTAAAGTTCTGTAGTGATTTAAAATACACAAGTGCTCCAGTTGCTCCTCGTGCTTACATATTTATATTTATATTTATATAAATTTATATATAATATATGTAGCCATTTTTGGATGCTTAATATTCCATATTTAATTTTAATTTATATTTTCTGATTACTCAAGGTCTAACAAATTTGAGTTTTACTCTTTTATTATGTCACTTTTTCTTTTTTTAGAGGGGGGCCATTGGAAACTCCTGTTCATTTTATTCTATTACAAGATCAGTCTTATTATTTCTTACTGGTTCATATAAATTATATGAATTTTTGGATATGTGTTATTCGTGGGTGATAGCTTCTCTAACTCTGTAGCTTAATTTTTCAGTCTTTTATTAGTGTCTGTTAATTTTTTTTAAAGTATATGTTTTTTACGTAGTCAAATTTACTGGCCAGGCATGGTGGCTCACGAATCACAGCACTTTGTGGGGCTGAGGCCGGTCAATCATTTGAGATTGGGAGTCCAAGACCAGCCTGGCCAACACGACGAAACCCCATCTCTACTAAAAAGTACAAAAATTAGCTGATCGTAGTGTTGTGTGCCTATAGTCCCAGCTACAGGGAAGGCTGAGGCACAAGAATTGCTTGAACCCAGAAGGCAGAGATTGCAGTGAGCTAAGATGCCACTGCTGCACTCCAGCCTGGGTAACAGAGACTGTGTCTCAAAAAAAAAAAAAAAAAAAATTACCAACACCTTCTTTTATGAATTACTAGTCTAGTTAAGGAAATATCACTTATCCTAAAATTATAAACTTATCTTTATTATTTTCTAAAATCATTTCACTTTTATATTTTGAAATAGCATCCACAAGGAACTAAACTCTGTGTATGATATAAAGTATTGGTCAAGTTGTTATTTTTCCATATATATATGTATGGAAATATATATATGGAAATACATATATACACAAGTGTATATATGTATATATGTGCATGCATATGTGTATATATGTGTGTATATATATGTGTGTGTATATATATACATATATATACACACACATATATATACACACATATATATACACACACTTTTTCCTATACTCTTTCTGTAAGTAGGACCTTTCTCCAGTGACATGTAAAGCCATGCTTGTCAGAAATCAAGTTTTTGTACATTTAGGTGTATTTCTAAGCTCTCTATCATAGTTTATTCTTTATTCTACTTCCAATAGCATAATTTTTAATTGCTATAGTATTTTAAAAGTTCTTATGTATTTTAGTGCAAGACCAAAGCTTAATCATCTTCAAGTGGGATTTTTTTTGGCCATTTGTAACCTGCTATTTATTTTCCATGTACATTTTAGAGTTTACTTGTGAATTCATTCCACGTACCCACTCCAAAACAAAACAAAACAAACTTGAAATATTTATTAAGATTACATCAAATAAATGATAATCTTGGAGAAAATTGATATCTGTTATTTTGAGACTTAACATCCTTGAGCACACAATAGCCTATTCTTAAGTTCTCTAGTGTTGCTCAGTAATATTTTATATTATTTCATGTAGTTCCTGAACATGTCTGTCTCTGAACATATTTCTATCCCTATTGCTCAATAATGTTTTACATTATTTCATGTAGCTCCTGAACATGTCTGTCTCTAAACATATTTGTATCTCTATTTCTGTCTTTCTTTACACACATACACACTGTGGTAATGATATGGACAGGAGTCAGGGAAATATTGGGTACAGGGAGGGCAGTTCCCTGCCAAAGACCCTACCCTCAAGTCTAGATACCTGCAGCCCTACATGGGAACAGGTATTCCTGTTTTCATGCCCCAAAACTCGCCTTTTGGCCTGCCATGCCTCCCTATCCTGTACCCACATAAACTCCAAATCCCTGGCTCCAGGAGAGGTGGAGAAGAAGAAGAACAGAAAGCAGAAGAATGGCTTAACAGTACAGTAGAGGGAAGAGAAGGAGCAAAGGAGCATCTTAACACTGAGAGGAATTTGGCTGGGGAAGTTGGAGAGAAGTTTGGCTGTCCAGCAGAATTGGACAGGGGAAGATCATCTTTCCACTCCATCCCCCTTCCATCTCCCCATCCATCCTGATGAGAACCACCTCCAACACACAATAAAACCCCCCATTCACTACCCTTCAAGTCCATGTGTGACCTGATTCTTCCAGGATGCTGGACAAGAGCTTGGGATACAGAAAGCTGTCACATTGGCCCTCTGTCCTTTTGAAAAGAAAGAGGGTCCACTGAGCTGGTTAACACTTAAGCTGTCTACAGACAGCAAAGCCAAAAGAGCACATTGTAACACACGCCACTCCCACTTGGGCTTTGGGAGTCGCAGGCACCCACCCCTAGAGGCTACTGTGGAGCTGGAGCCCCAAAGCACTCTCCTGCGCCTGCCTGTCTGCATGCTCTCCCTCCTGTAAGGGGTTTGAGCACACGGTGGCTGAACACAGGAGCCACACCCCTTTCACACATTTTGCCAGGGTCTCAGGGAACTCTCCCATTTCAGTAAATAGTATCTTTTTTTTGCTGATAAACAGACATATAATGAAGTCTTTCACTTTATGAATTGGATAAAAATGAAGATTAACAAGCACTGATTTAGAATGCTGGATATATTTCTCAGGTAACGCTATCTATTCCTAAATTTTTCTTTGTGGGATGGATTTATACAGATAGTAATATTTATATTTTCTATTATACTATCTTTCAATTTTTGCAAGTTCAATTTTCTTATGAATGTGTCCGTTTAATCTAACTTTTCAAATTTATTGAAATAAAATTCTTTACAATACTGTCTTTGCATTTTCCTACTACATTAGAGCTTCAGGGTTTGCAATGATGGCACCTTTTCCTTTATGTTATCAATTATTTGTATTTTCTCTCCTTTATTAGTTTATCCCACAGGCCAATTAGGTTAATCAAATAATAAACATTTGCTTTTGTTGATCCCCTACTTTGCACATTGTATATTTCACTAATTCCCACACTTACATTTATTATTTTTCTTCTCATGTGTTCATTTGATTTTTGAATGTATCACACTTTTACAACTTCTTGGGCTAGATTCTTCAATCATGAATTTTCTGTCTTGCCCCTTTACTAATATATTCATTTCAGGCTATACTGGGTCATCATTGTTTTATGTGTGTCCAAGTATTATAACATTTTTAATATTTTAGTGTAAAATATTTACTTAATTCCAGTTTGATTTCCTCCTTCAATGAGTTATTTTGGCCCAAATCTGATAGTTTTTCACTATTGTATTTGTCTCCAATGCTTTCAAACAGATATTTTATCCAGTTTTATGTTATGTTTGGTAATATATTTGCTCCAAATTATACAGTTTATTCACATTTATTTTGAAACATCCAAGATATTATAAATTTATATAATTAAGAAAAAATTAAAACAGTAAATATATATTACATCAAAACTTCCTTTGCTTAATGTTGCGAATAATGCCTTTGGCCATGGTAAATGAATGTCAAAAGGAAATTGTTCATGAAATAAGAAAATCATTTTATATATAAATAACAGCAATGAAAAAGGTGTGTAGGGAGATAGTTGCAGTTGTAGAAGCATAGATTTCATAGTAAAAATACTGAAGTAATCATATTTCAATGCAGAATTAAAAGTATATTATAAGACAAACCTATGTCACTGTAAATTGATTATTTCTCTTTTAATACTTTGGATTTACCTTTATGTGTACATTAGCTTCTGCTTAGCCTTTGTAAATACAGATTACCCAGAGCAAATATAGTAAATTCTAGGCTATTTCAATTAATTTTGTGTCAACATGCTTAATTAGTTAACATACTACCTAAACAGTAAAATTACTTCATATTTATGATAACTTTAATGTTCTATCTCACCCTTGTATCCTCTGATATACAGGTATGTGTTAGGACATTCTGTTATGTTCATGCAAGAAAAAGAAATTATTACAAAGTTTTTTATTTGTTAGCAATAAAATGATTATTTTTACTTTTACAACAAAAAGCTAATACTCAAGTAAGAAAATGTATAAAATTTACATCTTGATTTAGTATGAATGACAATTATTATTCCACTAAGTTCAAGACTTAGAGAAAGGAGTTGCAGAATTTTCTCCTGAAGAGTATTCTAAACCAATGTCTATACTGCATGTGCTGTAGAATCAATGCATTAAAACAGGACTTTCACTATGGAAAATATGGTCCCATCAGAGTTTTATTTGGACTTCTCACAGTACTTTGGGTTATGATGTGAAATCATCAGAAATATTTGACATTTGGAGATCAGCTGACAGTAAGGACTATTACTGAAAGATGGAGGACAAAGAAAAAAAAAAAAAAAAGCACAGTAAGCCCTTCAGTCCTGAAATGTCAAAATAACTTAATCACAGTCTTTAAGTATCTAGAAATTTCTTCACACCAAAAATAACAATACATATTAATTACATGTACATATAAGACTGGAAAAACAGAGGTTATCTGAATATGAAGGTAGATAGCAATAGGAAAGCAAAATATTGGAAAAATTGAATACATTTCCATTACAGAGCTGTGATGTGAGAGTCAATGAAGTAGAAAGTCTACATGCCACGTTTTGATGTATACTTTGTCTATACTTGCCTATTTAATTAATTGACTCATGGACTTTTATTTTGTACTTTGAGTTAAAAAAAAAAAAAAACTTACTCCGTTATTTTTTTTATTTTTTATTTTTGGCTCATTTTTTTCAGCTTGGGAAATCGTTAGTTTTTAAAATTGTCCCCAGTTCTTTTCTGACGTGCATAGAAGTATATACCAAAGTGTGTGTGTGTGTGTGTGTGTGTGTGTGTGTGTGTGTGTGTATGCATCATTTTGTTTCCCAGTAGTTTTAAAATTACTGGACTTTATTTTTAGAATAGTTTTACTACATGTCAGACCTAAGAATCAAAACAATTGAACTCATGGACACAGAGAGTTGAAAGATGGTTAAGAGAGGCTGAGAAGTGTAGTAGGAGGGCTAGAGAGTAGTGGGGATGGTTAATGGTTACAAAAAAAATTAGAAAGAATGAATAAAATCTATTATTTGATAGCATAACGGGTGACTATAGTCAATAATAATTATATATTTTAAAATAAAGAGTTTAACTGGATTGTTTGTAACTCAAAAGATACATGCTTGAGGGGATGGATACCCCATTCTCCAGGATATGCTTATTTCACATTGCATGCCTGTATCAAAACATCTGACGTACCCCATAAATATATACACCATGTCACAAAAATTAAAAAGAAAAAAGAATAAAAACAACACAAAAGAATAGTTTCACATTTTCAGAAAATTTGAGAAGACAATACAGAGAGTTAGCACACATCTCTTCCACCACAGTTTTCCTTATTATTGGCATCATATATGAGCAATATATTATGGTACATTTGTTTCTATTAATGAATCAGTTCTTCTTAACTAATATCTATAATTTATTCAGATTTTCTTAGTTAAACCTAATGTCTAGGATTCCAACCATGATATCACGTTGCATTTATTGTCATGGCTCCTTAAAGCCCTCTTTACTGTTAATTTGGCAGACTTTCCTTGTTTATAATGACCATGAGAGCAGTGAAGATTAATAATGAGAAATATTATAGGATATTCCTCTATTAAAATTTGCCTATTTTTTTTCTCATGATCAAGTTGAGGTTATGCAATTTTGGAAGGAATATCAAAAGGGAAATTTTCATTTTCATCACATCATATCAAGGGTCTATACTATTAAAAATGATATAAGAGTTATGACTGCTGATGTTGACCTCAAGCATTAGGCCACAGTTGTATTGTTGGGTATCTCCATCTAAAGTTATTCTTTTCCACCCCCTTCTGTACTGTAGTTTTGGGAAGTAAGTCGTTATGTATGCCCACACTTCAGGAATGGAGAGTTATGTTCTCCTTTCTTTAGAGTGTAGTATCTACCTAATTTATTTGAAATTCTTCTGTTCAGTGGGAGATTTGTCTATACTCCCCGAATTTTTTAAAAAATTTTACTTTAATTTCCAGGATACATGCACAGAAGGTGCAGGTTTGTTACCTAGGTATACGGGTGCCACATTGGTTTGCTGCACCTATTGACCCGTCCTCTAAGTTCCCTCTCCTTACCCCCTACTCCCCTACAGGCCCTGGTGTGTGTTGTTCCCTTCTCTATATCTATGTGTTCTCATTGTTCAGCTCCCACTTATGAGTGAGAACATGTGATATTTGGTTTTCTGTTTCTGTGTTAGTTTGCTGAGAAGTATGGCTTCCAGCTTCATCCATATCCCTGCAAAGAACATGATCTCATTCTTCTTTATAGCTGCATAGTATTCTGTGGTGTATATGTACTACATTTTCTTTACCCAGTCTGTCATTGATGGACATTTGGGTTAGTTCTGTGTCTTTGCTATTGTAAATAGTGCTGCAACAAACATATGTGTGCATGTGTTTTTATAGTAGAATGATTTATATTTCTTTGGATATAAATCCAGTAATGGGATTGCTAGGTCAAATGGTATTTCTGGCTCTAGATCCTTGAGGAATTGCCATACTGTCTTCCACAACGGATGAACTAATTTACATTCCCAACAACATTGTAAAAGCATTCCTATTTTTCCACAGCCTCAACAGCCTCTATTGTTTTTTGACTTTTCTTTTGTTTTATTTTTTGAGACAGAGTCTCTCTCTGTCACCCAGGCTGGAGTGCAGTGGTGCAATCTCGGCCCACTGCAACCTCTGCCTCCTGGGTTCAAGCAATTCTCCTGCCTCAGCCTCTCCGATAGCTGGGATTACAGGTGCGTGCCACCATGCCCAGCTAATTTTTTGTATTTTTAGTAGAGACAGGGTTTCACTGTTAGTCAGGCTGGTCTTGATCTTCTGATCTCATGATCTGCCTGCCTTGGCCTCCCAAAGTGTCGGGATTACAGGTGTGAGCCACTGTGCCCAGCCTGTTTTTTGACTTTTAATAATCACCTTTCTGACTGGTGTGAGATAGTATCTCATTGTGGTTTTGATTTGTATTACTCTAATGATCAGTGATGTTGAGCTTTTTTTTCATTTGTTTGTTGGCCATGTGAATATCTTCTTTTGAGAAGTGCCTGTTCATATTCTTTGCCCATTGTTTCATAGGGTTGTTTGTATTTTTCTTGTAAATTTGCTTTAGTTCCTTGTATATTCTGGATATTAGACCTTTGTCAGATGGGTGGATTGCAAAGGTTGCTTTTCACTCTGATGATAGTTACTTCTTTCTTTCTCTTCCTGTCTTCCTTTCTTCCTTCCTTTCTTTCTTTCTTTCTTTCTCTTTCTTTCTTTCTTTCTTTTTCTTTCTTTTCTTTCTTTCTTTCTTTTCTTTCTTTTCTTTCTTTTCTTTCTTTTCTTTCTTTTCTTTTTCTTTCTTTCTTTCTTTCTTTCTTTCTTTCTTTCTTTCTCTTTTTCTTTCTTTCTTTTCTTTCTTTCTTTTCTTTCTTTTCTTTCTTTTCTTTCTTTTCTTTCTTTTCTTTTCTTTCTTTCTTTCTTTCTTTCTTTCTTTCTTTCTTTCTTTCTTTCTTTCTCTTTCTTTCTTTCTTTTTCTTTCTTTCTTTTCTTTTTTTCTTTCTCCTTCCTTCCTTCCTTCCTTCCTTCCTTCCTTTTCTTCTTTCTTTCCTTCTTTCTTTCTCTTCTTTTTCTTTCTGTGCAGAAACTCCTTAGTTCAATTAGATCACATTTGTCAATTTTGGCTTCTGTTGCAATTGCTTTTGGCATCTTCATCATGAACTCTGCCAGTGCCTATGTCCTGAATGGTATTGCTTAGGTTTGCTTTTAAGGTTTTTATGGTTTTGGGTTTTACATTTAAAAACATTTAAGTGTTTAATCCATCTTGAGTTAATTTTTGTATAGGGTTTAAGGAAGTGGTCCAGTTTAAGTTTTCTGCATATGGCTAGCCAGTTTTCTGAGCACCATTTATTAAATAGGAGATCATTTCCCCATTGCTTGCTTTTGTCAGGTTTGCCAAAGATCAGATGGTTGTAGATGTATGGTGTTATTTCTGAGGTCTCTATTCTCTTCCATTGGTCTGTATGTCTATATACTCCCCTACTTAATTAATTCAACCATTTATTTATATTAGTATAGACTTGTGGATATTTACTTTGCACTTTGAGTTAAAAAGAAAACTATTGCTTATTTATTATGTTACTGAAATTTTTCCAGCTTTGATCATTGTAGTTGTAAATTGTCTCCAGTCTCCTTTTGATATGTACAGAAAATCAGAATAGTTAACCCATGTCCCTGCGGAAACAACACACTGACTAGAGTACAGACAGTTCTTTTTTCCTCCTTTTGACTCCTTTTATTTCCAAAGTCGCTTAGGTCAGCACCTTTTTCTCCAGCCCCTTCAGTGAATTTGCTTCATATATTTCTGACACAAGTTAGATTCTCTTGACATGATTTGCATATTTCCTGGATCCTTTGTCCGCTTAAATGATTTAAAAAATATATATATTTACAAGAAGTAGGTTTAGACTTTGTGTTATAAAGTTCTATAGGTTTTGAAAAATTTATGATGTCATGTATCCACCATTACAATATCATACAGAATAGTTTCACTGGTGTAAAAATGCCCTGTGCTTCATCTATTCATCCTCTTCCTTCTCCTCACCAATACCTGGACAATACTAAACTTTTTACATCTTTGTAGACTTTCCTTTTCCAGAATATCATATAACTGGAATCACTCAGTATCTAAACGTTTCATACTGAATTCTTTATGAATACACATTTGTAGTTTCTCCATGTCTTACAGCTTGGTAAATGCTTTCTTTTTATCACTCATTTTATGAAGTGAGCAGTTTTTTTGTTTTGTTTTGTTTTGTTTTTATTCATTGATCTATTGGCAGATATCTTGATTGGTTCCATTTTGGAAGGGTTCTGAGTAAAGCTGATATATAAACCCACATGCATGTTTTGTGTGGACATAATTTTTCAATGCAATTGGATGAATACTTACAAGCATGATTGTTCAATCACATGGAAACAATGTACTGAGAATACAAGAGGCTGCCAAACTATCTTCCAAAGTGTCTACACCATTTTGCATTCTCACTAAACAAAAGTTCCTATTGCTCTGCATCTTTGCCAGCATTTCATATTGTTAATTTTCTGTATTTTAGACATTTTAATGAGTGTATAGTGGTCTATTATTGTTGTTTTAGTTTGTGATCCCTTAATGATGAATGATGCTGAGCAGATTTTTATATGTATATTTTTTATCTGTATATCTTCTTTGGTAAAGTATGCATTCGCATCTTTTGGCTTCTTTTATTTGGTGTTTTTCATGTTATGTTTTAAGAGATATTTCTATATTTAAATATAAATATTTCAATATATCTGTATTGCAAACATTTCTCCAATTTGTGGCTATCCTCTTCATTCTCTTAACCCATTGTTTTGTAAGTACATTTTTCATTTTAATAAATTCCAACTTATCTTTTATTTCTTTCATGGATTATGCTTTTGATGATGTATCTAAAACTCAGAGCCAAACTCAATATCACTGTTATTTTCTAGAAGCTTTATAGCTTTGAATTTCACATTTAGGTCTATGATTCCTTTTGAGTTCATTCTTGTGAAAGGTGTAAAGCCAGTGTCTAGAATTTTTTTTTTTTTTTTTTTTTTTTGGTGTGGGATATCTAGGTTTCCAGAACAATGTGCCCAGAAAAAAAAAAAAAAAAAAAAAACTATTCTTTCTTTAATGTAATTGCCTTGCTCCTTATGTCCAAGATGAAGTTGGACTATATTTATGATTGTTCTAACTCTGAGAAAGTCTATCCTGGCTTACTGATCTTATTGGTTATTTTTCCTAACAACCATGCTGTCATTTATCATCTAGCCTTTATAGTAATCTTGAAGCCTGTGTAAGATTGTACTCTAAATTGTATCTCCCTTTGGTCTGTGTGACTATTTTGTGATCTTTTGCCATTTTCGTATAGATTTTAAAAAACCCATGTTTTAAGTATTTATAAAATATATCTGGGGCATTGATAGGGACTTTTTTTACTCAAGAGATTAAGTTGGAAAGGATTGATACCTTAACAATAATGGATCATCTGATGAGCTGGGGACTATCTCTGCACTTTACTTATTTTTTTATTTTTTTAATTAGAGTTTTGAAGTGTCCACATATATTAAATTGGTGCAAAAAAACGTAATTGCTGTTTTTGCCATTAAAAAGTAATGGCCAAAACCTAATTACATTTGAACAACCAATACATTTTCTACATGTTCGTGGGTCTATTACCTAAATGTTTTATGTTGTGCTTTAACTGAATAAATACTGTATATTAAATTACATTTCAATTTTTTTTTGCTAGTATAATAAAAAGCCAAATTTGCCTTTTGCTTTCGTACATGAATCTTTATTCTGAAATTTTGCCTTAAGGGATATAGTGTCAGAATTCTTTTTTGGTCATTCCATGGAATTTTCTACATAGACAATCATGGTTCTGTGAATATAAGACAGATTCATTTCTTCTTTACACATATGTATTTATGTATTTACCTTTTCTTCTCTTATTGAAGGCTAGTGAGATTTTCTAATACGATACTAAATAGAAGTTCTCTGATGTAGCATCGATGCCTTCTTCATTGTAGAGGCACAACACTTCTCACTATTCAAGTATGATTTTAACTGTGGTTTCTTTTGCTGAAGTTATTTTTTTAAATTGTGAAAAATGTTCCTTCTAGTCCCAAATTTGCTGAGAGTTATTAAAGTATGTTCGATTTTATAGAATGCTTTTTTCTGCATAAATTGATGGGATCATCATTATTTTTTCCTTCAACTGGTTTAGGTTGTGGATGTATTCATTGTTTTTTAAATGTTGAACCAGCCTGTATAGCTCAGTTTACATCTGATTTGTACAGGGCATACGGCTTATTTTTATACTTTGTTGGATTTAATTAGTAATAGTTTGTTGATGATTTTGCACTTATATTTCTAAGAGAAAGTGCTCTCAATTTTTCTTTAATGTTATGCCTTTACCATGGTTTCGTGTTATTGTAATTACTACCCTCATAGAATGAGTTAGTGTTATTACCTCTGCTTTTTTGGAAGGTGTTCTAGAGAAACAGCATATTCTCATTTAAGTGTTTGGAAATACAAGAGGTTAGAATACAAGAGTGAAAACTCATCTGAGTAGGCCGGGGCGCGTGCTCACGCCTGTAATCCCAGCACTTTGGAGCGAGCGGGCGGATCACAGGTCAGGAGATCGAGACCACGGTGTGAAACCCCGGTCTCTACTTAAAAATACAAAAAATTAGCCTGGGCGCGGTGGTGGGGGCTGTAGTCCCAGCTACTAGGGAGGCTGAGGCAGGAGAGAATGGCGTGAACCCAGGAGGCGGAGCTTGCAGTGAGCCGAGATCGCGCCACTGCACTCCAGCCAGTGGACAGAGGAGACTCCGTCTCAAAAAAAAAAAAAAAAAAAGAAAAAGAAAACCATCTGAGCCTGGTGCTTTTATGGCTTAGATAGTATTATTAATTATTGATTCAATTTATTTAATAGCATAGGCCTTTTCAAATTATTACTTCCACTTGTGTGAGTTTTGGTAGCTTGTATCTTTTAAGAAATTGGTTGATTTCATCAAATGTGTAGGCATACATTTGCCAATATTCCTCTTTAACTTCTAGCAGTAAAAATTTTCATCTTTCCACATTTTTTCTGGTATTTGGCTAGAGGTTTATCATGTTTAACAATCTTTGTAAGGAATTAGATCTTGTTTTTATTTTGGTTTTTGCAATTAATTTCTTGTTTTCACCTTTGTTAAATTCTGCTTCAATTTTTATATTTTTATTTGGATTGCTATAGGCTTAATTTCCTCATCTTTTCCTGGACCCCTAAAGTGAGTAGATTACTGATTTTTTTTATCTTTCTTCAAAATATTTTTAATTTCTATTGAGAAGTTGTTTTCAGTTTTACTGAGGTACAACTGATAACCAAAAATTATATATGTTTAAGATATATGATACGGTTTTTCATGTGCATACATATTGTAGAATGATTACCACAAAAAAATTGAATTAATATATCCACCTGCTCATGTAGGTACCATTGTTGTGTGTGTATGGTGAGAACAATTAAGATCCACTGCTTTAGCAAATTTCAAATACAGTAGTTCCCCTTCTGCAGTTTTTCTTTCAACAGTTTGTTATTCATGGTCAACTACAGTCCTAAAATATAAAATAAAAAATTCTAGACATAAATAATTTATAAAGTTTCAACTGCATGCTGCTCTAAGTAGTGTGATGAAATCTTGAAACATCCTACATCATTCCTTCATCACAAAGTAAAAGGTAAGTACAGTACAATAAGATATTTTGAGAGATTACAACAACATAACTTGTATTAGAGTATATTGTCATAATTGTTCTATTTTATTTTTAGCTACTGTGTTAATGTCCTACTGTGCCTATTTTATAAATTAAACTTTATCATAAGTATGCAAGTATTGAGGAAAAAAACATAGTATATATAGGGTTTGGTACTATTCGTGTTTTCAGAAATCCACTTGCAGTCTTGCAATGTATCCCTCATTGGGGGGAATACTGTATACAATACTGTAGTATTAACTATAGCAACCAAACTGTACATCAGATATCCAGAAATTGTATTCATCTCACATAACTAAACTTTGTATTTTTTGACCAATATATCCCCAATTCTCCCAAACCACAATCTCTGGAAACCATCATTCTACTATTATACTTTGAACATTTTCAGATTCCATATATAAGTGAGTTCCTGCAGTATTTGTCTTTTTGTATCTGGTTTATTTCACAAAGCATAATGTCCTCAAGGTTCCTCTATGTTGTTGAAAATAGCAAGACTTCCATCTTTATTAAGGCTGAACAATGTTTTGTTGAACGTATATGACATATTTTTATCATCCATTCAGATTGTGATGGTCACTTAGGTTGTTTCCCTATCTTCATTATTGTAAAAAATGCTGCAGTGAATATGGGATATAGATAACTTTTTGAGATGCTAATTTCATTTCTCTTGGATATGAATCCAGAAATTGAATTGCTGGATTACAGGTTTTTCTATTTTCAATTATTTGAAAAACCTCCATGCTATTTACACAATGGCTGTACCAATTTACATTCTCATCAGCAATGTACCAGGGTTTCCTTCTCTCCACATCCTTACTATGATAACACTTGTTATCTATTTTTTATGACAGTCTTTCTAATAGATGTGAGGTGATATCTCAATGTGGTTTTAATTTGTATTTCCCTATTGATTAGTGATGATGACCACCTTTTCATTTACCCATTGGCCATTTGTATGTCATCTTTTAAAATATGTCTTTTTATGTCTTAGTCCATATTTGAGCTGTTATTTACTTGTCATTTAATTGTTTTAGCTCTTTAATGTATTTTGAATATGAACCCCTTATGAGATGTGTGGTTTTCAAATATTTTCTCCTATTCCATAGATTGCCTTTTAACTCAATTGTTTCCTTTGTTGTGCAGAAGCTTTTTAGTTTGATGCAATCCCACCTGTCTATTTTCTCTTTTATTACTATACTTTTGGGATCATATCCAAAATAATTTTTGCCATGATCAATGTCAACAAGCTTTTTTTCTATATTCTCTTCTATTGCTTTTACAGTTTAATGTCTTATGTGTAAGTCTTCAATTCGTTGTTACTTGATTTTTGCGTATAATGTGATATATAGTATAATTTCATTCTTCTGCATGTGGATATTCAGTTTTTTCATCACCGCTTATTGAAGAAACTATATTTTCTCCATTGTGTGTGCTTGGCTTCTTTGGCAAAGATCAATTGACTGTATATGCATGAATTTATGTCTAGATCTCTTATCTGTTTTGGTGATCTATATCAAGAGTGTTTAAACTGTGGCCTGTGGGCCACATGTGGCTCAGGATGGCTTTGAATGTGGCCCAACACAAATTTGTAAACTTTTTAAAAATTATACACTTTCTTTGCATTTAAAAAAAATTCATCAGCTATCATTCGTATTAGTGTATTTCATGTGTGGCCCAAGGCAGTTCTTCTTTTTTCGATGTGGCCCAATGAGGCCAAAATATTGGATGCCCTGATTCTATATGCTTGTTTTAGTGACTGAAATGTATAAAATATTTTGAAATCAGGAAGTGTGATGCCTCCTTCCAGCTTTGTTTTCATTGCTCAAGATTGCTTTGACTATTACGGATATTTTGGTATTCCATGTGAATTGTAGGATTTTTTATAATTTCTGTAGAGAATACTATTTAGGTTTTCATAAGGATTGCATTGATTCTGTAGATCACTTTGGATAGTATGGACAGTGTAACAATACTAATTCTTTCAAATAATGAACACATGATTTCCTTCTACTTATCTATCTCTTCTTTAATTTCATCATCAATGTTTTACAATTCGCAGGGTACAAGCTTTCACCCCTTTGGATGAGTACATTTCTAAGTATTTCATTATTTTAGTGCTTTTACTCAGTAATTTCTCTTCATCTTTGGTTTTCCACAGTTTTAATATAATATGAATAGATGTAGATTTTGGAAACATTTCATTTATCCTGCTTGGTGTACTGAGAGCTTCCTCAATCAGTATATTGGTGTCTTCCATTATAATGGTGTCTTCCATTAGAATTGGAAATATGTAATATTATATATTTAATACTATATTAATGCATGTAATATTATGCAATATATAAAATAATATTAGATATGTAGTATATTAACACATATTATACATAACATATCATATCTATTAGTTACATGACTTTGTTCAAATAAACATATTATCCATATATAATATATAATACATATAATATTGTATATATAATATACATAATGGCACCTTCCCATTGTAATGGGAATTCTTATCCATATGACTCACAGTTCTTTGATGTTCTGTTTATTTTCATTTTGTTTATTTTGATTTTGATGTTCATTCCTTTTTCTCTTTGTATTTATTTTGGGAAGTTTCAATTGACATTATCTTCAAACTGTTTTTCTATAAGTATATGCAGTCAGCTGATATGCCTAACAAAGGCAATCTTCATTACTGTACAATATTTTTTTATTTATTTATAGCATTTTCTATTGATTTTTTCTTAACATTTTCATCTCTCTGCTTACATTACCCAACTGTTCACTCATGCATCAACTTTTTTCCATTAGAGGCCTTTACATGGCAATCATAGTTATTTTAAACTTCTTCTCTGATAATGTCCTAATATATAACATATCTCAGTCTGGTTCTGATTCTTGCTTTGTCTTTCTAAAATGAACTTGTTTTCTTGCCTTTTAACAGGCATTGTAATTTTTTTTTAATTATACTTTATGTTCTAGGGTACATGTACACAAATGGAAGGTTTGTTACTTATGTATATATGTGCCATGTTAGTGTGCTGCACCCATTAACTCATCATTTACATTAGGTATATTTCCTAATGCTATCCCTCCCCCCTCCCCCCATCCTACAACATGCCCCGGTGTGTGATGTTCCCCTTCCTGTGTCCAAGTGTTCTCATTGTTCAATTCCCACCTATGAGTGAGAACATGCACTGTTTGGTTTTTCTGTTCTTGTGATAGTTTGCTGAAAATGATGGTTTCCAGCTGCATCCACGTCCCTACAAAGGACATGAATTCATCCTTTGTTATGGCTGCATAGTATTCCATGGTGTATATGCACCACATTTTCTTAATCCAGTCTGTCATTGATGGACATTTGGTTTGGTTCCAAGTTATTGCTATTGTGAATAGTGTCACAATAAACATAAATGTGCAAGTGTCTTTATAGCAGCATGATTTATAATCCTTTGGGTATACACCCAGTAATGGGATGGCTGGATCAAATGGTATTTCTAGTTCTAGATCCTTGAGGAATTGCCACACTGTCTTCCACAATGGTTGGACTAGTTTACAGTCCCACCAACAGTGTAAAAGTGTTCCTATTTGTCCACATCCTCTCCAGCACCTGACTTTTTAATGATCACCATTCTAACTGGTGTGAGATGGTATCTCCTTGTGATTTTGATTTGCATTTCTCTGATGGCCAGTGATGAGTATTTTCTCATGTGTCTGTTGGCTGCATAAATGTCTTCTTTTGAGAAGTGTCTCTTCATATCCTTTGCCCACTTTTTGATGGGGTTGTTTCTTCTTGTAAATTTGTTTGAGTTCTTTGTAGGTTCTGGATATTAGCCCTTTGTCAGATGAGTAGATTGCAAAAATTTTCTCCCATTCTATAGGTTGCCTGTTCACTCTGATGGTAGTTTCTTTTGCTGTGCAGAAGATCTTCAGTTTAATTAGATCTCATTTGTCAATTTTGTTTTTTGTTGCCGTTGCTTTTGGTGTTTTAGACATGAAATCCTTGCCCATGCCTATGTCCTGAATGGTATTGCCTAGGTTTTCTTCTAGGGTTTTTATGGTTTTAGGTCTAACATTTAAGTCTCCAATCCATCTTGAATTAATTTTTGTACAAGGTATAAGGAAGTGATCCAGTTTCAGCTTTCTACTTATGGCTAGCCAGTTTTCCCAGCACCATTTATTAAATAGGGAATCCTTTCCACATTTCCTGTTTTTGTCAGGTGTATCAAAGATCAGATGGTTGTAGATGTGTAGTATGCTCATGGAAAGGAAGAATCAATATCGTGAAAATGGCCATACTGCCCAAGGTAAGTTATAGATTCAATGCCGTCCTCATTAAGCTACCAATGACTTTCTTCACAGAATTGGAAAAAAACTACTTTTAAGTTCATATGGAACCAAAAAAGAGCCCACATTGCCAAGACAATTCTAAGCCAAAAGAACAAAGCTGGAGGCATCACGCTGTCTGTCCTCAAACTATACTACAAGGCTACAGTAACCAAAACAGCATAGTACTGGTACCAAAACAGAGATATAGACCAATGGAACAGAACAGAGCCCTCAGAAATAATACGACGCATGGTAATTTTTTTATTCAAAGCTAGACCTCACGTGTAACGTAAACTTCGGTTGCTTTTAGGTTTTTTGTGTGGTTTTTTTTTTTTCACACTCTCCCTAGCTGTCTTTGTTTTTTCCCCGAAAACTTTTTCTAAAATACAGTTTGTGTCTTGCAGCTCTTTCAGCTGTAATCCACATTTATTTTACTAGAACCCTGATGATGTGATATAAAGTAGGGCGGAGGAGAGTGTTCTCTATTGTTACTAAATCTCAGTCTTTTAGTAGGCCTGAATTATTGGAATTTGACCCTCAAAAGTATTTCTTTGTAAACTTTTTTCACTCTAATGATGATACAGTAAAGCTCAAAGGGGCTTGAGCTAATTGCCTTTCTCAGTATTTATAAGATTCTGGTAAAGTTATTTTCTTTGAGAAAAAGGTGTTTGTTACAGGTAACTCTCTGTGCATAATTCAACACAGTTGTTTTCCCTCTGGCTGCCTGAAACAATAGGGAATTTTTCTTGGCTCTTTATTGTAGGGATCTGGTGGGGTTTCTAAAGATAAAACTCACAAACATATGGGGTGTCACAAAATTGCGGCCCCCAGAAGTTTCTCCGTCTCAAGCTGATCTACACTTAGCCTCTAGTGAGTCAATAAAAATTTCATAAGTTTCTCTACCATTGAATGCCTCCAGCAGCTTCAGCTTCCAATAAGCTAACTCAGTAGATATTTCCAGTATTTTTTCTGTTTCTTTAGATTCCAGGATAGGGGCTTGCACTGTGAACTCTGTATTTTACTGGTTGTAAGAGAAGTCATTCACTTTCAATTTGTTACAATTTTATTTCTTCTTGTAAGAGTAAGAGTGACATTTTTTCAGCTATTTAAGTGTCATAGCCAGAACCAGGAGTCTATCTGTTTTACAATACTTCTGTTTAAAAATGCTTGAATTTTGATTCTTCATCTTCTGGACATCATTAATCTATAAAATGTATTGCTTTGTGTAAAATCAACCAACACAATGATATTCTCAAAATTTATAAAATACAGAACCATGTTGTCCCACTCTCAGCCTTGCAGAATATGATAAAAAGTCAGTGGCCATCATAGTCAATACCTATTTTTATCTATTTTAGTCAATTCTATTTTATATCTATTTCATCCAGTTCATCCTTTAAAATAGTGTTATCTGTCCTTTTCTCTCTATTCTTTTGTCATCATTCAAAATAAATGCACATTTCTGCAGTCCATACCATCATAACATATACTTTCTTGCTTTTTCCAAGAAAGTATGTTTTCATTTCTTCTTTTCTTCATTCAAAATAAAAATTAAAATAAATGCACACGTATGTTTATTGCGGCACTATTCACAATAGCAAAGACTTGGAATCAACGCAAATGTCCATCAGTGACAGACTGGATTAAGAAAATGTGGCACATATACACCATGGAATACTATGCAGCCATAAAAGAGGATGAGCTTGTGTCCTTTGTGGGGACATAGATGCAGCTGGAAACCATCATTCTCAGCAAACTATCGCCAAGAACAGAAAACCAAATACCACATGTTCTCACTCATAGGTGGGAATTGAACAATGAGATCACTTGGACACAGGAAGGGGAACATCAAACGCCGGGTCCTATTGTGGGGAGGGGGTAGGGGGAAGGGATAGCATTAGGAGATATATCTAATGTAAATGACGTGTTAATGGGTGCAGCACACCAACTTGGCACATGTATATATATGTAACAAACCTGCACGTTGTGCACATGTACCCTAGAACTTANTACCGTAGAACTTAAAGTATAAACAAAAAAAAAAATCAAAAATAAATAAATAGATAAAGTTAAATACCAGCCAAGATCTATTATTATATGGCTTACCTCACAGTTAAAACTTTTATCTATTTGTCCTCAACATGTATCCTCAATTTTCCTGTTCTCGCCATTTTTCAGATATACTCTCCTCTTTTCTGCATCAAGGAAGCATTATTCCTGTATTTATCCCGAGCTACTGTAAGGACCATAAGAACTATATACACTTTTGCTTCATGACTTATTTGTACTATGATGTCAGTAGTGATCATCCTAAGTTGATTTTGAAGTAAATACAATCAAGCTATTTTCATCCTCAACACTTTCCAATAACTTCTCATCACACCTAAAATAAAAGTCTAAACTCCTTTCCTTGGCCTAGGTGGTCTTCCTTAGAGAAGTTTCTTATTTTCTCCTCACTGTGTCTCCTATTCTGCCTTAAAATAATTTTACAGCAGCTTCACTGGTCTTTTGTAGTTCTTAGAATAAACTAAGATCATGTTCATCTCAGAGATCCTGAAATTGTTTTTTCATGTGTTTGAAACACTGTTCTCCTTGAATATGCATTTCCTGACTTGTTTCCTCATATTTTCAAAGTGGGTCCTCAGAAATCAACTCCTTAAAGTGTCTTGCCCTTACAAACCTTTCCAGAGTAGGTTCTACTTTTTTGTATCTTCTTTTCCAAAGAAGAAGCCCAGTAATTTTTTCTGTCTCCTCACCTGGCATAGTTTTTGTGGTGGCCTTTTCACCATATTAACTAATATTATATATTTTTTGTTTAATTTGTATATCCTGTTCCCATACTATTTTGCTGCTCTATGAGCACAGAATTTTGCCTGTCTTATTTCTTCTTATATACAAAATAAATCAATAGATCTATTTTGATGAAAAAATAGACCCTGTACATATCTAAATTCCTGTCATGTATCATGATTCAGTCAATCTTAGCAAGATTCATGTAGCCTCATCTACCTGATTCACATATATTAATCTTACTCTTCTTACTTCTTATAAGAACAATTAAAAGATCAATAATTACAATTTATTCAACATTAATATTATTGTCTTTTTTGGTGCAGGATTTTTTGCTCTTTAGCTCAGCTAGGTCTGGGTTCTTACCTCACAACCAGGAAGAAGTAAGCACACGAATACTCAAAGAGTGAGCAAGATGGGAAGATTTATTGAGTGATGAAACAGCTTTAAGCAGGGAGGGGATGTAGGGGCGATCCCCCTACCCAAAGTCGGGAGAGTTCCCAATATGGCTCAGCCTGGGGCCTTTTATAACCTCAGAATAGGGAGTGTGCCAATTGGTTTGTGAGCATGCAAAAATGGTTAAAATGAAGACACCACACAAAGGTAGGGAAAATAGTGTTGAAAATCAATTAGGAAAGGGTAGATACATGTAAAATAGGCGAAGGAAGTGGATCAATGAGAGGAAAGCATGCCAAACGGGAAGGTGGATTATCAATCAGGGACTGAGGATTGAGGATTTACCCAGTACTGTTTCCAGGTTGAAGGTTGGAATTCACTGGGGGGACCCCCACCTGCCTAGGCATTTGTCTGCCTCCTGCCCCCTTTTTTTTTCTTGTTTTTGTCAGTCTTGCCACAAAGTCCTGCATTGCTAGCTCACACCTTATTACCCATTCCCTAATTACCATATAGTTCTGTGCATCCTCCATTCTGTCCCCATCTCTCATTCCACCACAACTCCTGTGACCCTTTCTTTCTCTGTGCCCTTTGTGGTTTATATTCCCTTCTGGCCAAATGCCCTGGATCCTCAATCTTTTGTCTAATGTTACATTCTCATTCTTTTTATTTTGTTTCTAAATTGTGATTTTTATGTCCCTTGATTAGCACATCCCCATTTCCACCTCTCTATCAACCACAATTCTACTCTATAATTCTATGAGTTTGACTATTTTAGATATATCATATATATGGAATCATGCAATATTTGTCTTTCTGTGACTGACTTATTTTTCTCAAAATAGTGTCCTTAGGTTTCATTCATGTTATTGCACAATTGCAGTATTTTCTCTAATTTTAAGGATGACTATTATTGTGTTTTATGTATACATCATATTTTCCTTTTTCTTTCATCAGTCTGTAGACAAGTTTCCATATCTATGCTCCTGTGAATACTGCTGTGATGAACATTGCAGTATTAGCATTCCGTTGAGATTCTGATTTCCTGACATAATTGATACCCATATCTTTCCTGGGACCCAACTTACTCTGTGACATTTTCAAATGGTGTCTTTTTTGATGCCAAAACCGTTGTGCCACTTGTTCTTCATTGCTCCTTCCAACGTAAGTTTGATTCCTTAAAGGGAAGCACACCATTCCAAAGCCTTGATAAAATAATCAATGTCTCCAATTATGTCCTACTGCAAAAGAAAAGAGACTATTATTTCACTTATGCAAATAACTATATTGCCATAAAGTAAGAATGCTCACACATTCTGGAGAAATCAGATAGAGATAAACAAATATGCTCCAAATTTTGTTCACAGGAATATATTTACTCAATTGTTAAAAGTTGTAAATAGCTTAAAAGAAAAGTTTTCTTAACTATGAAAAACAAAACAAAGGATCAGCAATGTTTTAAGCAAAAAATCAAAAGGACTACTTCAGTTTTCCATTGGATAAGTTAATTCAGTTAACTCCTGTTCTGTTTGGTAGTCATGAACATTTTGGCTCTCCATGAGAGTCTGAAAGTTTTTTCCTTTATTCCAATGCTACAATTTCCAAAGTTATGAGAAAACTTGCATTTATGTGTACCTGTTAGAGTTCTATAGCTGATTATAAACCCACTATTTAAAGAGAGTTTAAAACAAGACAATTTTCTGTGGATGAAAAAAAGCTTCAAAGCAGCCATAGTTAGAAGACACAGTTGACAAAGAAATTTGTTACCTCTGCTCAATACAATAATTTTACCACAACAATTGTGATTATTATTGATAATGTACACTAAGTTATATAAGAACACAGGAGTTTCCCATAGTTTTGGAGCACATACCAACAATGTATTTATACAAATACAACCCAAAGAAAACCAAACACCATTTCATATTTGACAATGCTTCCTGTAAAATTTTTATACCAAATAAGCCGTATCATGCCATTTTTAGACTTTAGGTAACCTAATGTCTTAAAGAATTAATTAGGTTCAGAAAAAACGTAATTTACAATTTGACTTTGGAAAGTTTGTCAAATATAAAAGATTTAAAACACTTGATATTACAAAATAGGATTATAGGTCATTGTAAAGTCATTTATTGAGCCAAAGTGATAATTCAAGCATTTCAAAAAATGTGCAAACCTGCATTCTTTGAGAGAGGGGATATAATTTTCTAAACAAGAAGCCCTAATAAAAACAGCAAGAAGTCAATTACTTTTTTTTCAAAATTTTGTAAACAATCTATAAAATTTAATCTTTATTATAGAATATAACTTTCATAAGCCTTTTATAATCATTATAAACTTTATTAAGAAGTTGGTTAATGCTTCAAGAAAACCTTGTTAATCTCGGGTCCACATACTGTTTTTGCATTAGCATGTCTTTGACATTAATAATTTATAGAGAAAATGAACTTATTTTATCTGTCAAAATCAGCCCTTACAATCTTATGTGTCCACCTCTTCCGTGATAGTTCTTGGGCCTTGAGGAACTGAGTAGCTTTAATTTCTTGCCCTGTGTCTCAGGAATGCAGTTTGCTTACTTGCCTTTCAACGTCACGGAAGCAGGAAAACTTGCCTTCCTGTTGGAAGCAAAGAAAACTCCAAGAAAAGAGAAGTTGTACAGCAAAATAAACTTTAGATCTCTAACAAATTTTGGGAGATCAGGTACTCTCTGGAGAGGGTGCTCTCAGACCTCAGCAAATTGTCCTATTTTTTGAGCCATAAAGTTAGCTCATGCTGGTACCAAGCACGGATAGGGGATTTGTCAAAGGTCAGGGACATCTCCAATCAGAATCCCCCCGCCCCATGGTTACCAAAATGTGAACCAAGAAAATCTGAGACAGATTGCAGCTAATTTAGGAGGTTTATTTTGCCAAGGTCAAGGACATGCCCATGACACAGCCTCAGGAAGTCCTGACAACATGTGCCAAAGGTGGTCAGGGCACAGCTTAGTTTCATACATTTTAGGGAGACATGAGATATCAATCAATATATGTAAGAAGTACATTGGTTCAGTCTGGGAAGGTGGGACAACTTGAAGCCAAAGCAGTAAGATAGAAAGTGGGGAGGGAGCTTTCAGGTCCCAGATAGGTGAAATACAAAGGGTTACACACTTTTGAGTTTCTGATTAGCCTTTCCAAAAGAGGCAAACCAGAGATACATCTATCTTATTGAGCAGAGGAGTGAGTTTAAATAGAATGGGAGGCAAGTTTGCCCGAAGCATTTTCCAGCTTGAGTTTTCCTGAGTGATTTTGGGGGCCCAAGATATTTTCCTTTCACAGATTCGGAAGTGGATATAATAGACTCCAAAGTCAGTATCTTTCCATGATGTCAATTTGCCCCTCTTTTTATGTCAATCCTCTGTAATTTGAGTTGTGTATCTGCAATATATAAAATACATGACCCTAGTAAATATTCTTCACAAAATATCAATAACAACCTTCTTCACAGAAGGGCATCTTAGAAAAAAAAATTAGCCTCAACACTATAGGCAAAATCAACATATAAAGTTTTACAAAAATGTATTTTAAGTGTATTTTAAATCTCCCCACCCCCTACACACAAAAATGATTATCTTCTTATCAGTTATAATGCTCTAGGGCTCACTTTGAGATCTGAGTTTTTCATTAACAAATTTAGGCCCATACTGTTTATTTCTTTAAAGACCAATTTCTTTATAAATTGCACAGGCATATTTTATCCTCTTCTAGATTTCTTTTTTAAATTTTTCTTATTAATACCGGGTTAAGAATATATACAAAAGAATGTTTATAGCAAGAAGAAAATAAATCAGGATTCTCTGATATTCCATATTTATCTGTGGTGTGGTTTTAAGGGGAGAAGAAAAAAAAACATTGTTTTCTATAATAACTTTCTTCTCATAGTTTTCATACCATTTATTCCTCATAAAAAGAAACCTTATTGAAAGTCACCATATGCACAGGAAAATACTCAAATTTTGTTAAAATTTCCAATATTACATCTCCAGGATTTGTTTTGTAAAAAGTCCCCACTGACAAATCATTTCAAAAATGTAAACACACTTGATGTAATGAAGCTCTACACTGCAGTCATTTCTGCAGGATTAGCCAAGTACTGCTCTGTATCCTGCTTTATTAAAACTTCATTCCAAACAGATAAAGCAGAGAAAGAAGTAGAGGTTAGGAGAGAAGCCATTCCGATGAATTTACATAGCAATGGTCATCTTAGAAAGGCCTCTAAATTGTATAGCACTTTGAAGTTCAAGTAACATTATTTTTGCATCTCATTTTATTCTCTCAACAAACCCATGAATTGAGAATAAACAGTTATTCTCTTCATTTAATTGTATGGTGGAAATTAAAGTCTACTGGGGATAAGCAACACACCAAGGGTCCTATATCTAGTAAATGGCATAGCCAGAATTTAATTCCAGGTCCCCCATCCTCACCCAAACCTGTAGAAGATGGGCAGGGGTCAGGTCAAATTTATCTAAAAAAGTGAGTGCTTTTATTAGGTAATGAGGGAAATTGTTCAAGAAAAGAAAGAGGAAAGATGGTGCACAGGACCAGAGGGAAAGAATGGTGCTTGCAGGATTACCAGAACAGGAGCATAGCTAAATTATTTGCATTTTGTTGGTTAAGTGCATGTGAAGAAGGAGATAGCAAGAGATTCTGCTGAGGAAATTAATGTTGGCCAGTGGCCTACACACCAGGCTAAGTACAAGGATTTTTTTTTTTTTTTCTTAAAGACAATGGAAAGCTACTGACAAAGGAGTGAAAATAAAAGATTACATTGTAATCTTGAGAAGGACATTTTGACCCATGTACAGAATGGCTAGCATAAAGCTAAAATAGAGGCAAGCAGAACAATGAGATTATAGAAACAATGCAGTTGAAAGTTAATGATGAGGATGTTTACAACATGAAAATGAATTGATAGATGAAAAAGCTAGAACAATTTTTAAAATGTGAGCACTTACTAATAAACAAGAGGCTAGAGATGAAGGTTCAGATACATACATCAAGGTTTAATTAATGTAAACCATATAACAGTGCTTTGAGAGAAGCTAGAGGGGATACCAAAATAAACAAGAAACCTCCTATTGAGAATGTTTCCAAATTAAAGCCCTGTTTAAAAGTTTTAGCACATCTCTAGACATAGTTCCAATAATGCGAAAGATCTGAAAACCACTTCTGAAGAATGATTAAAATTAAAAGTACTTTCTTATGATATAGGGTCTCAGAGACCTTTTAAAAACTATTAGATTGAGGTAAAATATTTTTTCCAGTTGGACAAATGGGCAGACACTGCAGATAAAAAAACTTTAGCCAACATAAGGATTTCATATTTATCTCATAAATTGGTGAAATTGGCTCATCTTAGAGGTATTTTTGATGAAAAGAGTCAAAGTCTGTAAAATAAAATATCTGAAGAGACTTACTCTGAGCCAAATATGAGTGATCCTGGTTTGTAACACAGTCCTCAGGAGGTCCTGAAAACATGTGCCAAGGTGGTCGGGGTGCAGCTTTGCTTTGTACATTTTAGGGAGACATAAGACTTCAATCAAATACATTTAAGAAATACGTTGGTTTGGTCTAGAAAGGCAGGACAAATCTTAAGTGGGGGGTGGGGTGGGGGATCCAGCTAATAGGTAGATTTAAAAATTGTCTGATTGACAATTGGTTGAGTTTATCTAAAGACCTGGGATCAACAGAAACAAATGTCTGGGTTAAGATAAAGGATTGTGGAGACAGGAGTTCTTATTTGCAGAGGAAGCCTTCAGATTCTAGGCTTCAGAGAGAGTAGGTTGTAAAATGTTTCTTATCAGGCTTAAAGTCTGTGTTGATGTTAATACCGGAGAGGTGTAATGATGCATGTCTGGCCCCCACTTTCTGTCATGGCCTGAACCAGTCTCTCAGGTTAAAATTTAAAGGAGCCCTGGCTGAGGAGGAAGTTCTTTCAGATGGTTTTATTTTTGGTTTACATTATCCAGAGGTGCAATTCTATGGAACTGATTCCTGCAACATGTGAGAGTTTAAATTATAAATCTCTCTCTTAATTCTGGCATTATTTAATTTCAGTTATCATGAACATTTTTGGAGAGACATTGGGCCAAATGAAGCATTTAAAAGACTCAAGCTGAGGTAAAGAAATTATGGACAAATCTTTGTTTCCTCCAGTAGCAGACACACAGCGCCACCTTTCTCCATCATGCTTATGACTTGGCAAAAAGAGGTGTGGAGCAGTTCCCAGCACAATTTTTGTTTTCTTTTGTTTTATAGGTTTTGCTTCCCTAGTCCACTAATTATAGACTTGAAATTATACTTTACAACAATGTTGTAGTGGAAAACTATAGACCATTCCTTTGTTTGATCTCTGCGAGCAAACTTCTTTTTTAATCTGAGTTCCAATAAATAATTAGCATCATCTCATGAATCCTGCAGTTGCATTTTGTAGGAGTTTCTGGAGGTCTTGATTGAAAATTATAATTGCTTAATAGAATTTGACTTACTAGTTCAAGTTTGTTGTGGGTAGGGACATTTTGGATTAGGTTGAACCATAATCTTTCTTTCAGTTCATTTCAACCGAACTACTCTGGGCCTGATTGTTTTGCTATTTGGATTAGTCTGATTCTCTTTGTTCATCTTGACAGGTTAGAAGCTATAAGAAACTCCTCTAGCCTGATACGTATTGAGAGGCACCATTTGCTTGGTCTTTCCCAGACTGAGCAAAATTCTTATGCCTCCAAAGAAGACTGGAGAGAAGACAGTACTAGGATTTCCCATGAGAAAAAAGAGGGAAAAATAGCTTAGTATTTCCTGCTCTACTTTGATTACCCTGATTCCAAAGGTTTGTGATCACTACCAGTGGACATAGGCAGTTCTACTCTTTCAGAAAACTATTTTAAAATTAAAATTTAAATAAAACAAGCAAATACATTAGAAAATAACATTAGGAGAATCATTATTCTGGGAATATATTCACAGGGTATTTGGGTATGTACTCTGGATATTTGTTTCTCTGCCATATCTGTCTCTAGCACCATGTCACTGGTTTCATTCTGAATAATATATGTTTTTTTCAATATATCTTGATTTTGAATTTTTTAGATTAAAATTGCCAGTAATCTTTTAAAATATAGAAAAGATGAAAGAGGGGAAGCAACTTGCTTACATACAGCTCATGAGCTGATTTTATCTGAAGATTTTTCAGCCAGCTGGAACTCAGGACCATTGTATACTCCACACCTGATCTTTGTGCAGTCTTGAGCACAGTGGCTCTTGGCTGGTGTTGTAATGGGGAAATGATTCACTAAAATAGATCAGAGAGAAAGAGAAGGACTTAAAAATGATACTGAACTGTTTTTATCTTTTAATTTCTTCATTTGACCCTGCTCATTTTAAAACGCTGAACTATAAAGAGTCTTCAATAATGATCACACAGGTGCTTATGTGAGCATTTGAAGCCTAAAACAAGGCAAGATTTATCATCTCTTTTAACTATCTATGTGGATAATCAGCACAATTGTAGTGTGTGTCTTGCCAAAATCATTTCTGGCTTCACCTATAGCCCTGTTTTCTCAGGTAGGTAAGCATAAAAGCCTGCTCAGCAAATGAATTTGTGATAAAATGTAAGAAGTTGCCGCATGGCCATACTGAAAAAATGTGATTCTTCTAGTATGTCTGGAAACCTTTGCTAGACAAAAAAATTCTCTAAACATTGTTTCTATGTGTCTCTCTCACTTATATGTTATTATACCTAGTACAACTCTGAAAATGACTGTGTGAACAAAACTCTAAGGTCATTAAATTCATGAAGCATGAGACTTCTGATACAGAGAGTTTAAAGATTCAGCAAAATTAGTACTTTCCTGTTAACTAGTTTACCTTGATTTGATTTTAGATTACAAGCTTCCAAAGCAGAGTACCTGGCTGAATGTTGCCACTTACTAGCTGGTTACATTGACTAGTGATAGCATTATCTCAATTCTTCTTTTTAAATAATCTGTCTCCAAGAAGGTCCCTCAAGTTTGTCTCCAAGAAGGTCCCTCAAGTTATTTATTAAGTACATTAAAGGTTTATATTCTTCTTGTAAAGAAAAAACGTTTCTCCATTATTTTTTTCAAAGACAATACTTCCTAATCTCTTCATCAAAGGAATTTCTTAGAGTTTTATTTACCTGGTTGGACAATGGGTTTAACAATAGTACTGATTTCAAGGTTTCAGATATGAAGATATGCTTAAGTACTTAACAGGCTGGCAAAAATATAATGTTAATTAGAGTAGCCAGTAATCTCGTTGCTACAGTGACCAGAATATGGTTCCCACTTCAATTTGTTCTGCTTATGAAAAGAAAAAAGAATTAAGTATTTCAAAAATAACTTTAAAATACTGTCCTTCGAGTTAGTTTTTATTACTAACCCTTAATTGTATTTCTTTAAAGTAAATTAAGAAAGAATTCTTCTGCATTGGAGGAAATATGATTTCCATTGCTATAACTTCTAGGGATTAATAAGCAGATGCTAAGTTGTGTTTATATATGCCTACATTAAATCCCAGAAAATTTGAACATTCTCTCTCATGGAATTCTTTGCAAAGATTAATTTCCCCCAGCACTCACAGACTAAATAAGGCGACAATTGGCAAATTATAAGAATCCATGACTCAAAAATGCATTCTATCAATAGAAAAAATATATGCTAAAATAGTAATATCAATAATAGTTCAAGGTTGGTTGCGGTGGCTCATACCTATAATCCTAGCACTTTGGGAGGCTGAGGCTGGCAGTTTGCCGGAGCTCAGAAGTTCAAGACCAGCTTGGGCAACATGGTGAAACCTTGTCTCTACTAAAATACAAAAGAAATTAGCAGGCCGTGGTGGCATGTGCCTGTAATCCCAGCTACTCGGGAGGCTGATGCAGAAGGATTGCTGAACCTGGGAGGCGGAGGTTGTAGCGAGCTGAGATTGTGCCATTGCACTCCTGCATGGGCAACAGAGCAAGTCTCCATCTCTACAAAATAACAGTAACAATAATAATAATAATAGTTCAAAAATACTTTGATATGAGCTTACTATAAATATAGACTAAAACCATATCACTCATGTCCATTTATCATCTCAATACTAATTGAATTAAAAAAGAAAAGAATAGTCAATATTCTTTATATTGCATCATTTAATTCCTGCAACAAATGTTTGAGCTAGGTACCAGTATTATGCATTATATTGGCCATTATTCATTAGATTGGCCATCATATCTCTTGGTGCATAACAAACCATGCCAACTAATAGTGTCCTAAGACAACACATAATTGTTATAGGTTTTGTCAGGATTCTGAGCAAGGCCAAGCTAGGTTCTTTGCTTTGGGGTTTTTAATAGACTGCATTCAAGGCATTGGCAGCAGCTGTGGTCAACTCAAGGCTCTACTAAAGCAAAACTTGGCTTCCCAAGTTAAGTAATTTTGTACTAGATTCAATACTCCATGGGCTTTTGGACCAAGAGCCTCAGTTCCTCACTAGCTGTTGGATGGAGACTGCTCTCAGTTCTTTATCACATAGATATCCTCAATATGATGGTTTGCTTCTTCAAAGCAGGCAAGCAAAAAGACAGAAGAAAATGTGCTGGCAAGAAAAAAATTCAGTCTTTTATGATCTAAACTCAGAAGTGACATTGTATCCTATTTGTTATAATCTATTTGTCAGAAGCAAGTGAGAAGAAGATCAAGTTCCAGAAAAGAGCATGAACAGTGAAGGTGGGTATTATTGAAAACTATTTCAGAAACTGCATACCATGTACATGTTTTAAAGATTAGAGATCTGGAACCTCATTTAATATTTACCTTCTCTATATCACCTAAGTAATAATGCAGAGTGAGTATATGATTTCAATTTGAATCCATAGGCATCACTGTTAAACTGTACTTATATATATTAAGCAGCAACTAAGAGTGAAGGCAAAATCAAACATTTATCTCAAAATTGATATAATTTAGTTAGCAGTGATATTCTAATTTGCTAAGGAAAGAGACCAGCATGGTTTCAGTCCAAAGAGAGGTAAGATTCTGCAGGTACTAACTGTATTCAAGAAATAAGGAATCTTTGATTTTATCAGTCCTCTTGAGCTGTTCCATGTGGAACTGCACAGCAGGAAACTACAAATGGCAGAATATTTTCCTTTGACACTGGGTTAGGAAGTACATTGCACATTCCAAAACCTTAGTGTCAGATGCCATTGTAAGAAAGTTTGATTCTGCAAAAGGCATTTGAGAGCATTTGGATTGTATCAAAAAATTGGTCCCTAAAAACAGAATTCTTTTCTCCAAGAGTGAAACAGCAAATATCATCTCACAGAAGATAAAGATAATGCTTAGCCCTACACGATTCCCAGATAGCATGCTTACTTATCTTAATGCCAATATACAATTAAAACAAGGATTTATTTTAAAATAGTTAATTTAATATCTAACATATTCTGAACTCACTACTGCATTTATGCATTTCACTTTAACCTAGATTCACTCTCCTTGGCATTAAGTCTTTCCACAGGGTGCTTACCTATAAGTTGCAATTGTAGTTATCCTCTTTCCCCGGGAGTTAAAATTCAGACACAATAATTTGAGTCTAGAAACTACCACAATTGCCACCATGTACAATTGTTACCAGTTGATGTGGTCTGGCTCTGTGCTCCAAACTCATATCTCATTTTGAATTGTAATCCAAATTGTAATCCCCACATGTTGGGGGAGGGACATCATGGGAAGTGATTACATCATGGGGGTAGTTCGCCCATGTGGTTCTTGTGATAGTGAGTTTTCACAACTCTAAAAGTTTTATAAGGGGTTCCCCACTTTGCTCTGCACTTCTCTTTCCTGCTGCCATGTGAAGAAGGACATTTGCTTCCTCTTCCACCATGATTGTAAGTTTCCTTAGGCCTCCCCAGACATGCAGAACTATGAGTCAATTAAACCTCTTTTCTTTATAAATTACCCAGTCTCAGGTATTTCCTCCCAGCAGTGTGAAAATGGACTAATACAGTAAATTGGTACTGCAGAGAGTGGGGTGCTGCTATAAAGATACCCAAAAATGTGGACACATCTTTGGAACTGGGTAACAGGCAGAGGTTGGAACAGTTTGGAGGGCTCAGAAGAAGACAGGAAAATATGGGAAAGTTTGGAACTTCCTAAAGACATGGAGGGTTCAGAAGACAGGAAGATGTGGAAAAGTTTAGAACTTTCTAGAGACTTGTTGAATGACTTTGACCAAAATGCTGATAATGATATTAGCCAATGAAGTCCAGGTTGAAGTGGTCTCACATGGAGATGGGGAACTTGTTGGGAACTAGAGTAAAGGTCATTCTTGCTATGCTTTAGCAAAGTGACTCAAATTTTGCCCCTGCCCTAGAGATCTGTGGAACTTTGAACCAGAAAGAGATGATTTAGGGTATCTGGTGGAAGAAATTTCTAAGCAGAAAAGCATCCAAGAGGAAGCAGACCATAAAAGTTTGGAAAATTTGCAGCCTGACTATGCAATAGAAAAGAAAAACCAATTTTCTGGGGGAGAAATTCAAGCCTGCTTCAGAAATTTGCTTAAGTAACAAGGAGAAGAATGTTAATCACTGAGACAATGGGTGAAATATCTCCAGGGCATGTCAGAGAACTTCACTGAAGCACTTTCCACCACAGGCCTGGAAGTCTAGGAGGAAATAATGGTTTCGTGGGCCAGGCTTAGGCTCCCCAATGCTCTATGCAGCCTCAGGACATGTTGAGCCATGTCCCAGCTGCTTCAGCTTCTGTAGTGGCTAAAAGGGGCCAAGGTACAGCTAAGGCCATTGCTTCAAGGTGCAAGTCCAAGCCTTGGCAGATTACATATACACATGATATTGGGCCTGCGGATACACAGAAGTCTAGAATCAAAGTTGGGAAACCTCTGCTTAGATTTCAGAGGATGTATGGAAATGCCTGGATGTCCACACAGAAGTTTACTGCAGTGGAAGAGCTCTCATTGAGAATCTCTGCTAGGGGAGTGAAGGAAAATGTGGTATTGGAACCCCCAGAGTCCCCATGGAGTTACTACCTGGTGGAGCTGTGAGAAGTGGGCCACTGTCCTCCAGAACCCAGAATGGTAGATCCATCAACAGCTTGCACTGTGCACCTGGAAAAGCCACAGACACTCAACACCAGCCTGTGAAAGCCACAGACACTCAACACCAGCTGAGAGGGGGCTGTACCCTGCAAAGTCACAAAAGTGGAACTGCTCACCTCTTGCATCAGCATGACCTAGATGTCAGACGTGGAGTCAAAGGAGATCATTTTGGAACTTTAATGTTTAATGACTGACTTATTGGATTTTAGACCTACATGGGGCCTGTAGCCCCTTTGTTTTGGCCAATTTCTCCCATGTGGAACAGGTGTATTTATCCAATGCCTGTACCCCCCATTGCATCTAGGAAGTAACTAACTTGCTTTTGATTTCACAGGATCATAGGCAGAAGGGAGTTGCCTTGTCTCAGATGAGAATTTGGACTTGAACTTTTGGGTTAATTGTGAAATCAATGAAGACCTTGGGAAACTGTTGGCAAGGCATAATTGTGCTTTAAAATGTGAAAAAGATGAGATATGGGAGGGGCCAAGGGTGGAATAATGTGGTCTGGCTCTGTGTCCCCACTGAAATCTCATCTTAAATTGCAATCCCCATGTGTTGAGGGAGGGACCTTGTGGGAGGTGATTAAATCATGGGGGAAGTCCCCTAATGCTGTTTCTCATGATAGTGAGTGAGTTATCAGGAGATATGATGGTTTTCTCTCTCCAGCCGCCATGTGAAGAATGATGTATTTGCTTCCCCTTCTGCCATGATTGTAAGTTTCCTGAGGCCTTCCTGGTCATGTGAAACTGTGAGTCAATTAAACCTCTTTTCTTTATAAATTACCCAGTGTCAGTATTTCTTCATAGCACCATGAGAATTGACTAATACACTCATATATTGGTGTATTAGAGATGTTGTTCTTATTATCTGAGAAAACCAGCAGTCATGCAGGGAGAAATTTGAAGAAACTCTGTCTAACAATATCAAGACATCTCAGGACAAGTCTTAAAGAAAGAAGAGTAGGATATCTATGGTCATCCACAGGGATATCTACTGACAAAAGAGTATGGCACATTTGTCAACTGATGTGATGAAGCCTCTCCTAATCTGAAAGATTTCCTCAGTGCATGTACTGTTGGATCAGAGTTGGGATGGGTAGGAGGAAAAAAATCTTGTCTACTCGATTTCTATACAGACTGGTTTCTCCACAAGATTGCATACCCTAGAGCACTTAATTTTATATTCACCCACACTGTCTTTAATCCCCAAACAAGTTCATGATCAGGACCTTTGCTATTCTATTTGGTGCCTTTGTTGAAATTAGACATAGCATAGGCACTCCTATGGAAGAATGCAACTTTTTATCAAGGTTAAGCATGGAAATTAAAATGAGCTGGTTATTAGTCTTTGTATACTCTATCCCTAGAGTTGTGCACCCACAAGAAAAGCATTAACTTCATAATTATCTGTGGTTATTCTATTTGAAGTTCTAAGTATTAGATCAGAAGATTTTTGTCTCCATTGCATGGTAGTCAAAGAACCAAACCTTTCAATATCCAACTAGGTACTGGCTTTTAACATGGTTTATCATTGCAGACACCCTGATTATGAAAAATTGAGTATCAAAAGGTAGAATGATAAGGATCTCAATCCTTTCTCTTTTTTTCTTTCTTTCTTTCTTTTTTCTTTTTTTTTTTTTGAGACAGAGTCTCGCTCTGTTGCCCAGGCTGGAGTGCAGTGGCCAGATCTCAGCTCACTGCAAACTCTGCCTCCTGGGTTTAGATCATTCTCCTGCCTCAGCCTCCTGAGTAGCTGGGACTACAGGCGCCCACCACCTCGTCCAGCTAGTTTTTTTTTTTTTTTTTTGTATTTTTTTAGTAGAGGATGGGCGTTCACCGGTTTAAAGCCAGGATGCCGTCTTGCGACTCCTGCACCCTCGCTGATCGCCCGACTCGGCCTCCCAAAAAGTGCTGGATTACAGCCCTTTTCAAGCCACCGCGGCCCAAGCAATCCTTTCCTTTGCTTTTTAAAGACTCTTAGATGTTCTGTGAAATTTTCACCCAAAATCTTTTTTCCTAAACTTCCAAAGCTCTCAGCATTTAAAAAAGTGTTATGTGATGCAGCGATATTCTTCAAATCAAAAAACTAAAAAAATTAATAATATTATTAAAAAAGCAGTTTGGGTCATTTTTTCACACCTATGGAAACTCACATCATCAAAAAAAATAGCTGAGCAATAACCATCTTTAGTAAATTTCCAGGAGCAAAGCAAAAAGAATTAAAAAGCAAACAATATTGACTGATTTTTTTTTTTTTTCCATCCAAAAGAAAGTCCTAAAGTAGAGATGAACCATTAAATTGATTTTACCTGAGGTCATTAAATTTTAATTTATCTTCTTTTGATTCCATATCTGCCTTATATAACATAGTTAACCACGTCTGGTTGCCAACAGTGAAAGAGCTAGTCAATTGAACTTTAGTATCTGAAGACAGGTTTTTAAAATTATACCTTTCAAAATAAATATTTGAGCTTATACACAAATTCATTGAACTTTTAGAAAAGAACAATTTTCCTTGGTGTTCAGGCAAAATTATGTTTCTGCTTTCCAAGACTGAGTCTAACTTCTGCATATAAGTAAAATCACCATAGTAAGAAACAGTGGGGCTGCTTTTCCTGCCTTACAACCCATATTGCTTATCTTACAGAAATGCCTAAGGAAAAGGATATTAGATTTCATCTGTCCTTCTACAGAGCACAGTAGTATTCTCTCAGAATAGTTATATTACCCACAGATTGTTCTCTATTGCCACGCGAACTACAGCTGTGTCTACTGAAGTTCTCACTCTTGTGCACATCAGCAATATCAGCATCGTCTCTAATATTTGGAAAGCATTTCACCGATGACAAAACAATGCTCACACATACCATCTCATTTCATCCTACTGTACAATTAGTATGATAATTCTAATTCCACAGAGGTAGATACTTAAACTTTTTGGATTAAGTGACTTTCCTGGATTTGTAAACTTGTAAATGGTAAGTCCAGGATTGAAGCACAGGAGTTTACAATCATTCTGAGGTTTGACCTCAGTTCTCCACTATCCAGTCTTCCTTCTTGTTAACGTGTAGGTAATGTGGTGCCCCTAGAAATTTTATAAAAATAAAATGAAGAGGCCAAGCACGGTGGCTCATGCCTGTAATCCCAGCACTTTGGGAGGCCGAGACGGGCTGGATCACCTGAGGTCAGGAGTTCAAGACCAGCTTGGCCAACATGGCAAAACCCTTTCTTTACTAAAAACACAAAAATGAGTCAAGTGTGGTGGCGGGCACCTGTAATTCCCACTACTCAGGAGGCTGAGGCAGGAGAATTGCTTGAACCAGGAGGCAGAGGTTGCAGTGGGCCGAGATAGTGCCACTGCACTCCAGCCTGGGCAAAAAGAGTGAGACTCTGTCTCAAAAAATTAAATTTAATTTAAAAATAAATAAAATAATGAACTTAGCATTGTGATGGGTATAACAATATAATAGGTAGTGCCTACCGCAGGAAATATTATCTTTACTCATCACTTTTAATTCATAGTCAAAAAGAAAGGCAGAACATTAGAATGGGGTTTCATCTAACTTCCAAATGAAATTAGTGTGCATAAAGCCTCATAAAAAATAAATATGTTGAAATTGTGATTTTTGTCTACCTGTAGTAACCACATTTACTCATTCTGTAACCTTATTGATTTGTCGAGACAGAGAATGAGCTTTAGACCCATGATTTCTTCAAATGCTGACCACTTTTATAGGCTTAGAAGAAAAATAAAGAATACTAATATCTACTTTCATAACAACTAAACACTTTGAGATACATATAGGGGAATGAATTTGCCATTGTTTCTCATGGTAAACATCCAGGCACTGAAATTAGTAATTAAGTCATATACTAATTGCTGAAGCTCTTAAAAGCCGTGTATTTAAATCCATATGTAGATATAGTTATGGGAATTTATGGAAAGTCAATGATAATAGTCACTCGAAATAGAACACAGATTGTCCCTTGTCTTTTTTTGTTTGTTTGGGTTTTTTTTAATTATTATTATTGAAATGGGATTTTACTGTCACCTAGGCTGGAGTGCAGTGGCATGATCTCAGCTCACTGTGGTAGCCTCCAATTCTTGGGCTCAAGCGATTCTCCCTACTCAGCCTTGCCAGTAGCTGGGGCTACAAGCATGCATCACCAAGCCAAGCTAATTTTTGTATTTTTATAGAGGCAGGGTTTCTCCGTGTTGCCCAGGATTGTCTTGAATTCCTGGACTCAAGCAATCCATCTGCTTTGACCTCCCAAAGTGCTGAGATTACAGATGTAAGCTACCATGCCTGGCCAAGATTGTCCCTTTATTATTTATGATTATCTTACAAAAGTATTATTCACTGTCTTGAAATTTAAGGCAATGCTTTTGCTCAGGAGAAGCAATAATAATTGCCAGCAGAGTTTCTATTATCCAGCCAATGCTCACTTTACTTCTTTCCAAAATTGCATTATATAATTAATGTATTTATCATTCATTTATGTGTTTCTCATTCAATAAATATATTTTATTTTCAGACATTGCTATAAGCTTAGGGAATGTTATCAATAAAGAAGACAAAGAATTTCTGCTCTAACTGAGATTACATTATATATGTGCTTAGCAAATCAATAAATATTTTTAAAAATGAAGAAGAGCTCAGATTGTGCATAATCACCTGTATTAACATTTTCTCAGTCAAGTTCCCAAAAGCCACCATAGACTATTAGATTTGGCAGAAAATTAACAAACAGAATTATGTCATTAAGACAGCAATGACTTTTGTAATACCTGTTGTATAATAACATAACTTTTGTTGAATGTCTAAAATCATTGGAAACTCTCAGCTGTAGCATAAATTTATATACATACATATATACACATATATGTAATGTTTGTTATTCATGCCCAATTTAAGGCAGCTCACTTTAGTGTTATTTTTCAAGGGGTAAATCTGGAGTCCAAGCTGCTTCTCTGCTGCCCTGTCAGAATACATTGCTTCCATCTGTACAGACTGAGAATGGCCAATTACGGAAATTGTAAAAGTACTTTCTCAACAGCCTTGTATAGAAGCAGCATATGATTTTGGCTGTGTTCTACAGGCAGGCTAGATTGATCACTTGATATACCTGGATGCACAGGGCTATATAATATAAATCATGTGGATACATGGAAGACACATGTGACCTCTCTCATTGTCCATTCCTTCTGTCACCAAATACCTTTGTTCTTCCTTCATATGCGTGACTCATAATCCAAAAAGACAAATGGTGTACCCTCCTCATACTCAATATTTAAAAACGGAACAGGAAAATTTATACATCTATTAGGGTTCTCTAGATGGACAGAACTAATAAGATATATGTATATATGAGAAGGAGTTTACTAAGGAAAATTGACTCATAGGATCACAAGATAAAATCCCACAACAGGCTGCCTGAAAGTTGAGGAACAAGGAAACCAGTGGTGGATTAGTCCGAGTCCCAAAACCTCTAACGTAGTAAAGTCGACAGTGCAGTCTTCAATCAATCTGTGGCCAAAGTCCTCAAAATCCATGGCAAACCACTGGTGTAAGTCCAAGAACCCAAAAGCTGAAGAATTTGGAGTCTAATATTCCAGGTTAGGAAGCACCCAGCAAGGGAGAAAGATGAAGTAAGAAAGCCTCAGTAAGTCTACTCCTTCCACGTTCTTCTGCCTGGTTTTATTCTAGCTGGATTCTCAGCTGATTAGATGTTGGCTACCCAGATTGAGGGTGGGTCTGCCTCTCCCAGTCCACTGACTCAAATGTTAATCTCCTTTGGCAATACCCACACAAACACACCCAGAAATAATACTTTGCATCCTTCAGTTCAATCAAGTTGACACTCAATATTAACCATCACATCTCTATATATAAATATATTTGTAATTATACATTTACATGTATATAGATGCTAACATTAGGAAAGGATAATGAGAGGAGACCTCCCACAGTCATTAGTCCATAGCAATCTAAATGTCTGTGAGCAGATGGGTGCGAAAGCCCTCCGAACCTACAATAACGGTTGGAAATGTCCTTGGTTAGGCCATAATATTGCTCTCAAGAAGGAACTTCCTTGATTCCTACTATTCTCTGAGATCATTATCTTTGCCATCTGTGTACTTCCTTTTTCATGATCACGTTTGACACCATCTGAAATGACTGTGGGAACTCACGCCCTTTTTGAGACTACACAGCCTTCAAAGTCTGCCTCACATCTGTGAAAGATGGGTGACACATGGTGCTATTTTAAATCTTAAACAGTCAAATTATTTTTCTAGTTCATCTTTGGCAATATATTTTATTCAGATATTCATCGATTACTGAACAATTAGCTTTTTGTTTAGAATGAACCAAGAACTAAGTATGTAAAATACATTTAAATACACATATTTTAAAGTCATAGTTCTCAATTCATTGTACTTCTTTGATTTTTTTTAGTCATCATGCCTCCCTCTCTCAGCCTAACTGCCAGCAACATGGAGGCTGTTTGGAAAATCAGTGAAAAGCCCCACACTAAATTTAATCTGCTCTCTAAGTTATTTTATTGAGTTGAGATTTGCTTGTAGAAACTCTTGATTTCGATTTCTTTTCAAATCTGCACAGTTTTTGCTAGAATAGTCTTAGGAATTGTTGTGCATCCTTACCCAGATTCTCCAATTATTTCAATCCTGTGCCTTTTGCCCTATCACTCTCTCCCTCCCTCACGTGTGTGTGTGTGCGTGTGTGTGTGTGTGTATCTATATCTATATATATATTTGAACTTTTGAAAACAACTTGGAGATGCTCTGCCCATTTACCATCAAATATTTGCATGTATATTTTCTAAGGGAAAATCCCTCTTTCTCAAATAAGAAAAGTTTTCTGTCATACAAGAAAATTATAAAATTAGGAAATTTAATATGAGTGTAAAATATTATCTAATGTGCTCATATGAGCACTTATAGTGATGGAGACTCATAAAACTATCAGAAATCAAAGATACCTTACATATATATTTGGTAGGAAGTTACAAAGTTTGAAGTAGCTGTGGGTAACTTTTGAAAATTAGTATAAATTTAAATACACAATATATACATATTTCTATATAAAATATTATCAGTATAAAATTATTAAAATGCAACCCAAAATTTAAAATAAAGCCTTTTGATTTGAGATAAATCTTTACGCAGTTACATCCAAATCTTTCTTAGTGTGAATATAATTCACTACTGACTTGTAACCTTTTTCACTTTATATACTATTTCCTCATGTAATGGAAAATTTCATGAAAACAATATTTTCAAGGGCTCAACATATTGTAGCACATCAAAGAATATGGAACCATTCCCACACTACTCAACAAATTGTTTTTCAAATTTGTAAAGTAATAAATAATGCCATAATGAACATTTTCAACACAAATGTTTTATCTTAATGTTTTCTTAGTGTACAATATTAGAGGTAGAATTTAATATTTAAAAGTATGACTGTCTTTTAAAGATTTGCAATATATATTGTAAAATTTCTCTGCTGAAATATATCCCATGACACATTTAAAAGTCACGGATGGCAATTCTTTTCACCCCTTTCAACTGAAAGAATATATGAGGAAGCTGACAATTTATTTTTTCATTTACAGAGAAAGTTAGAACATTATTTAAAGCCTTGATGTGAAAGCACTAGAACTTTAGATATGAATATCATACAAAGTTGATTTTTAAAAATTTGTTATTCTTCTGGACAGGATATGTGTGATATTTGCATTTTAATTTGATGAAACTTTTAAAATAATATTTCTAAAAAGTTAATCATATAACACACATGTGTACATGTCATATTTCTCAATCTATTATTAATATTATGTCATATATGTCACAGTTTTAAAATGTGTATTCATGATTAATTTGAAGCACTCTGTGCACCCCTCTCTTTGTCACTAAAAGTAACCACTATCTTGCTTCTGGTCTTGGTCATCCCTTATGTATTTTGTATGTATTACTTCATGCAGTAATATTCAGTTTAAACATGTGGGATAATTTGCATATTTGGAACATTAACAAACAAACTTAGTTATGCCATAGATAAAACATTCAACTAGGGGGCCAGGAGCCGTGGCTCACACCTGTAATCCCAGTACTTTGGGAGGCCGAGATGGGCAGATCATGAGATGAGGAGTTTGAGACCAGCCTGGCTAACATGGTGAAACCCTGTCTCTACTAAAGATACAAAAAATTAGCTGGATGTGGTGGTGTGCACCTGTAATCCCACCTACTCAGGAGGATGAGGCAGGAGAATCCCTTGAACTCGGGAGGCAGAGGTTGCTGTGAGCTGACATTGCGCCACTGCACGCGAGCTTGGGTGACAGGGCGAGACTCTCAAAAAAAAAAATCCAATTAGGATCATTGATACATAATTTTGACAAGTTATTTGATTTAACTGCTCTATATACTCAGTTGTTTAATTTTGAAAAAAATTATTTTTCTTACTTATGTGAACATTTAAGATCCTCTCCCTTAGTTTTTGTTATTGTTGTTGCTTGTGTATGTGCGAGCACACACATGGTTGTGAACCCTATTACAGTGTAGAAATATGTGTGTGTGTGCATCCTATTACAATGCAGAAATAAGTTTACAAGAAAATGTGAAAATACTTAGTTGAATATTATTTATCCTTTTTACTTTACTAGACGTTACCCACTTGTTTTCCAAAGTTTTTGTACCTCAGTTGTTTAATTTGCTCTTTTCTGTTTACAGGTGATGTGGGGCTTTTTGTGGGTGTTTATATACTTTTGATCTTTCAGATTTCCTTTTTTTGTGCTTTCATTTTCTGTAATATATTTTGCTTAGATTTTTATTTCTATTGCAGACATTTTCATTTTCCTGTTGAATTTAGATGTTCTTAATATATTTTAGAACCCAATTCCTTATTAGTTATATGCCTGGTAATGTTATCTAACTAATTCATTCTACTGTGTTGTTATTTTTGAACAATGCTTTACATTGTAATGTTGTCGTATTTATGAGTACTTTATTGTATTATTGATACATTCATCCATCATAAAAAGTGCTTTTTAACACTAGAAATCTGTTTATTGAATATACTTCTTTCTCCTCTGATATGTAAAGTTGTCTGTGTCAACATGGATCTATTTCTGGCCTATCTAGCTGGTATGATTTCGCTGTGTCCCCACACAAATCTCATGTTGAATCGGGGTTCCCATAATCCCCATGTGTCATGGGGGGGACCTTGTGAAAGGGAATTGAATCATGGAGGCAGTTACCTCCATGCTGTTCTTGTGATAGTGAGTTCTCATGAGATCTGATGGTTTGTTAAGGTGCTCCCCCATACTCTTTGCTCTGTACTTCTCTAGCTGCTGCCAAGTGGAGAAGGACCTGTTTGCTTCCCCCTCCAGCATGACTGTAAGTTTCCTGAGGCCTCCCCAGCCCTGTGGAACTGTAAATTAAACCTCTTTTCTTTATGAATTACCTCATCTCGGGTATTTCTTCAATGCAGCTTGAGAATGAACTAATGCACCGACCTTTCCATTACTGATTCAAATATCGCATGTTTTTCTAATTACTAGAACTAGTTAGATTGAGCTTCATAATAAACTTTGGCAGCTAGTAGGTAATTTCATTACCTTGTTCATTTTGGAAATGATCTGGACAGTTTTTGACCCCTTTTAATCTTCTGTAAAATGTTAACACATGCTTTAAAATCAATAGAAAAGTGCCGATTTGCATTGAATTTATAGAGAAATAGAGGGAATGGAAGACTTCAGGTTTTTTTTTTTTTAATTTTCACTTTTTTATCACTGTTTATTTGGTTTCCTTTACCTTGTTTTTATGTCGCAATAGGCAATAGTATCTCTCCAATAGTATCTCTCTAAATAAAGGCTTTCCAAGTTCCAAGTTTTCACACAGAATGTTTAGAATTATATTAATATTGTGTACCTGTATAGTCTGTATTATTACTCAGTTACCTCTTCTTGTGTTCTGAAGGACCTTTATTATTTATAAGCAAGGAAAAGATTATTGAATAGCAGGCCACAACACCCTCATTTCTCTTTGGTTACCTATCAACAAGGAAAAGAAAATTCCCCAGTAGGCCATCATATCCCCACTCCTTACTAGAACTTGTAGGGTCCTTAATTTGGCCTTTGAATACTTGCCCAAACTTCATGGACTTTAAATTCAATAACATCTCTTGTGACTTCTGATCAACACATCTTGTTTCCACTCACATGACTTTCCAAGCAATCCCATAACACTCGGAAGACCTTTCTCCACCACAGAGTTATCAATTAATAAGACAATTCAGAAACTACAGTAAGCTGAGGGCAGCACCAAAATCTGGTGCCAAAGAGTCTTTTAGTGAAACATCAACACATCTCAAAGACCACTTCTGAATATCACTGCAATTCTCCTAGTGTTTGAAGGGTCATTCTCAGCTAAATAAACCAGAAAAAGATTGTTATCAGGATCTTTAACAATCCTCTTCCTTGACAGTAGTAAGGAAAAAAACAAAAATGCAAATAATATATTTATTGTAGTTTCAGAAAATGTGTATTTCTTCCTTCAAGAAGTTTTGTGGGTTCTTATAACTTCCCAGTGTTGACATACAGTATTACACATCTCTCATCCTGTGCACTGAATAATTTCCAACCTGATAAACAAATTCACCACATATTGGCATTATAGTATTGCCTGAATCCTCCTGTAAGTCCAAAGTCAAATGACTACCAAAGGAACATTAGTGGACAAAGATGAATATAAAGTATTTTAAATACATGAGACTTTTCAAGTGAGGGTGTTCAGTCCTGTGTCTGGGAACACAATAATAAAATTATGCCTTATTTCAGAAACTTGATCCTTTAGTGGAAATCCCTTTCTGTTTTTAATTGATGACCATCTCAAAAATGTAATTACTGAATAGTAATTAAAACAATGCAACCAAATTTCATCAAAACCTACTGAATCTAAATATGGTGATAATACTATATATGTAATCTTACTTAAACCAATAACAACTTAACAACTGAATGTTTTTTGCTATTGCCCCAAGTTTACAAAACACACACATATATACAAACAAAATAAAGAACTATAGTTATATAATTTTCATAAGTAGAAAATGGTAGAATTAGGACTAAAATAGAAATATGACTTAATCAACATTACAAGAACAAAAAATTAGATGAGTGATCATATTACCTGGTTTTAACTTCATTTCATTGAAAGAGACATTGAGGAAGGTTGGAGACACAGTCTAGAATCGCCAACACCACCCCTCCTCCATCCCCCAGCAGCACCTCTGAGGTGAGGAGAGCCTATGCACTTAACAGAGGGAGAGCACAGCAATTAGGAGACATTACATTGAACTCAGTGCTGCCCTGTTATGGCAGAGAGCAAAGCTGCGCTAGGCTCAGCCAGTGCCGGTGCATGGAGGGCGCATGTGGACCAGCCCTAGTCAGAGGGGAATCGCCCATCCCATCAGTTGGAACTCGAGTTTCTCAGCAAGCCTTACTATGGCAGGCTCAAGTGTGCTGGGGTCCTAGGTACATTTGAAAGGCAGTCTAGGATATGAGGACTATAATTCCTGGGCAACTCCTAGCGCCGGGCTGGGCTCAGAGACAGAGGACGAGGGTGGCATGTTACTTAGGGAGACATCAGCCAAGGTGGCTACAGGAGTGCTTGCCGCCACTCCTTCCCCAACCCCTGGTAGTGCATCTCACAACAGTGGAAGTATTTTCTTCCTTCTGCTTAACAGGAGGAGAAAGAAGAACAAAGCGTACCTCATCTTGCATCTTGGAAACCAGCTCCATCACAGTAGGATAGGGCACTGGGAAGTGTGGTAAGGCCTCCATTCCAGGTTCTAGCTCCTGGATGGATGACATTTCTTGACACACCCTGGCACAAAAGGGAACTTGCTGCCTTGAAAAGAAGGATCCAGTCCTCACAAAGTTTGGCACCTGCTGACTAGCTAGCCCTTGGGCCCTGAATAATCAGCAGTGATACACAGGCACTACATCGAGGGCCTTGTGCTCTGAGACATGCTAACTATAGGTGGGACCCAGCACATTCCCAGCTGTGGTGGGACTAAGTTAGCACAACCACTGTGGAGAACAGTCTGGAGGTTGCTCAAAATACTAAAAATAGAGTTACCATATGATTCAGCAGTTCTACTGCTAGGTATATACCCAAATGAAAGGAAATTAGTACATGGAAGAGAGCTCTGCACTCCCATGTTTGTTGCAGCACTGTTCATGATAATCAAGATTTGAAAACAACCTAAGTGTCCATCAACAGATTAATGGATAAAGAAAATGTGATATATATACACAATAGAGTACTATTCAGCCTTGAAAAAGAATGAGATCCTGTCATTTGCAACAACATGGATGGAACTGGAGATCATTATGTTCAGTGAAATATATCAGGTACAGAAAGACAAACATCATATGTTCTCAGTTGTGGGATCTAAAAATCAAAACAATTGAACACATGGAAATTGACAGCAGAAGGGCAGTTACCAGAGACTGGGAAGGTTAGTAAGGAGTGGGGATGAGGTAGGGATGGGTCAAAAAAAATAAGTAGAAAGAATGATTAATTCCTAGTATTTGATAGCACGACAGGGTGACTATAATCAAAATAGTTTCATTGCACATTTTAAAATAGCTAAAAAAGTATAATTGGATTGTTCGTAACATAAAGGATAAATGCTTCATGGGATGGACATTCTATTTTCATGATCTGATTATTACACATTGCATGTCTTTATCAAAATATCTCATGTACTCCATAAATATATATACAACTACTGTGCAGTCACAAAATTAAAATAAAAAGCTTTTTATTATAGATTTTATATTATTAAACTCAAAAATAAAATATAACTTAGATGAGACTAAATGTGTCACAATAACTTATGTGTTTACCCTCTATCCTCCTGTCTTAAACTTGATCTTCACCAGTTGCTACTTGAGGATGATTTGTTTTATTTTGTATTTTGCATAGCATAGCCTATTTTTGAAATTTTGATTCTGTTCAGTTTAGTAGTAAATTTCCTTCCCTTATTACTTAGCTCATAACATCAATTGTTTTCATTGATGTTTTTTCACTAAAGACCTTAAGTTAATATGTCAATATCTCCTTTATCTCTAAAAGTTTCCAGCTCAAACTTTTATTAGCTTTTGTTTTTCACAAAGAAATAAGTATTATTATTGTTTCTATCCTTTTCTTCTCATTAATAATAATAATATATTGCTAAATGCAGTGGCTCACACCTGTAATTCCAGGTACATGGAAAGCTGAAATGAAAGGAACACTTAATCCTGGGAGTTTAAGACCAGCCTAGGCAACATAAGACCCTGTCTCAAAAAATAAAATAAAAAGAAATAGTATGATTCAAAGATGCAAGAACAAGTTCAAATCTCCCCTCTCCGTGAAGACTTTGTTAAAATAGTAGAGAACCAGAACTATCTGCCCTCACATAGCTTGCTATGTTAATAAGTCTTTATTATTCCTTGTTTTCTTTAGTATAATTTTACTGCTCCAAGAGACTTTTGACCAATAAAATAACTTGAAATATTTATAGGAATTTTCTGAAAAACTCAGCAACTCTTTAATAGGAAGAATCAGCAGACCTCCCAAAGCTATTTACCTCTTGGCCTCAGAAGTTTGCTTTGTTCTCCCAAATCATAAACTGTTAAATTATACTTCCCAAACCTAACCAACTCTCACAATAAAACGCTTACCTTAAATCAGACTTCAAAAGATGAATAATTTCTGGAGAGCTAATGTTTCGTATGGTGACTGTAGTTAAGAATGCTGTCTTATATATTTGAAATTTGCTAAGAGGGTAGATCTTAAGTGGTCTTATTGCATTAAAAAAAGAAATAAAGTTCAGTGAATATGTCAGTGGGTGGATACCTTAATTAGTATATTGTGGTGATCATTTTGTAATGTATATGTCGAAACATCAAATAGTGTACCTTAAACATATGCAATTTATATATGTTAATTATAAGTGAATAAAACTGAAAAAACTCAATAAATCTCACCTTGTCTTTTCCCTTTGGAAACACTATAAAACTTCTGCTGAGGTGCTGAGGCAGTATTACCCCTCACTAATGTAAGCAATAAATTATGCCATCTTATTTATATGCAGTACCAGTGATACCTGGAAAGCAAGCATTCCTAACAGATTTGGGGTAGTCTTCAATTCTAAAGTTCAAAATTTAGAAAAAAATATATATTAGAGATATGAAATAATTAATATAGAAACACAATGAAGTAAATGGATATATAAATAAATATAAGTAGAAATGAAATTTATTTGTATTAATTCATACCAGGTTACTCATTGATTTTAAAGCGCTTTTCATAGTAACTGACAGATTCTTTGAAATCAGATATTTATTTGTAAGCTTCAAATCATCTCTGCAATAATCTGCCTCAAATATCAATGCAAGCTATGCTTATGGCAAAGATTTTCTACTGCCACTTATTTAAAATGTGAAGAAAAGCCAGATGCCAGTTGGTATTTTCACTTCACTAAAGTCGAAGGTGGAGGGAATTTGAGAAGGAAATAAGAAAAAGCTGTGAATATTTTGAACATAATAATATTAATTCTTATTGTATTCTGCCGCAAAGATTTCTGAAAGAGTGGGAGTGAGAAAAGCCAAACACTGCTCATAATCATGTGAATTCAGCACGCCTAGACTTTATGAAATTAGCAGTATTCCCCAATGTTATGTAAGATCTAAAGAACTCACACATCAAGAAATTAAGCATAAGAAACAATGCAAACACAAAGGGAATTAAAATAAACTACTAAACAATACAGCAAATGTTACAGAAATTCTGCCTAACATAGTCTAGACTGTGACAGCCTTGAACCAGTATTTTAATGATCTCCCTAAACAGAAGAGCTTGTTATCAAAGCAGCTAATTATAATCAGAAGAATAAATTCCATAAAAATGTATTAAACATGCAGTTCACATTTCTGACAAATTTGAAGTGATTTTTCAGAAGCAGTGGAGAGAATGTAAAAGCCAGCTGCTTAGATTTTTTTGTTGTTGGTAACAGCTTTACTGAGATATAATTCATATATTTAACATCTACAATTTGATTTGTATTATATTCATAGAGTTGTGTAACCATCACCACAAACAATTTAAAAATATTTGTATCACACTAAAAAGAAACCTTTTATATTTTAGCCATCATCTCGCATCTCCAGTCCTCAGTCCAAAGCAACCACTAATCTACATTCTGTCATTATAGATTTGTGTATTCTGGATGTTTCCTGTAAGTGCAAGCATAAAATATATTTGCTTATACTGGCTTATTTCCTTTAGCAGGTTTTCAAAGTTTAACCATGTTGTTGCATGGTTCAGTACTTCATTCATTTATAGCTGAATAATAGTTCATTGTGTGGCTATATCACATTTTGTATAACAAAAAAATCTACCATATCAGTTGGTAGTATTCTGGATATTTTCTACTTTTTGGTTTATGAATACTATTTCTGAATACTACTCCTATGAACATTCATATACAATATTTGCATCTGCATATGTTTTTAAGTTGTATTTTTATGTTTTACTGTTCATTAAAATATAATATGCACACATAAAGTTATAAGTGCGGAGCCCTGTGCATTTTCACAAACAAAGCACCCAGATTAAGAAACAGCAGTAAGTGCACCCTAAACACTTCCCTTTAGCTCTCTTCTGGTCATACTCCCCTATTCTCACTTCTGACAGCATGGCTTAGTTTTGTCTATTCCTGTTTTGTTTTGTTTTGTTTTGTTTTGTTTTTGGAGATGGAGTTTCGCTCCTGTTGCCCAGGCTGGAGTGCAATGGCACTATCTCTGCTCACCCCAACCTCTGCCTCCTGGGCACAAGCAACCCTTGTGCCTCAGTCTCCTGAGCAGCTGGGATCAAAAGGCATGTACCACCATGCTTGGCTAATTTTGAATTTTTAATAGACCCTGGGTTTCTCCATCTTGGTCAGGCTGGTCTTCAACTCCCAACCTCAGGTAATCCACCCACCTCGGCCTCCCAAAGTGCTGGGGGGGCTTGAGCCATCGTGCTTGGCCTGTTCCTGTTTTTTTTTTTTTTTTTTTAATGGAAATGAGAAAATATTGTATGTAGTCTTTTCAGGCTACTTCATTAAGCTTGGAAAACTAATCCATATTTTACATTTTGTAGTTTGTTCAATTTTATTGTATAAGCATCGCTTCTCTGAGTGTAACATAGAGACTCCTAGGGTTCCTAAAACACAAAGTCTAAACCATTTTCATAGTAACACTAAATATTATTATTTCCCTTTTTACTCTTAATCGGTCATAAGCGTACAGAGGAGTTTTTCAGGGGCTATGTTAAGTGATGGTGCTCATGTGTTCCTGTTTTTCAAAACTTCTCAATTTCTTCTGATCATGGTGAAATATTCTTGTACAGTTGAATTTAGTTTGCTCGTGTTTTGTTGATAATTTTTACATCTATGTTTATTAGGGATATTGGTTCCTTTTTTTTTTTCTTGTAGTGTTTTTATCTGGCTTTGGTAACAGAGTAATGCTGGCAGCAGTACACATTTTTTTTTTTTCTTCAGAAGGTGTCTCGGGCTCTGTCGCCCAGGCTGGAGTGCAGTGGCTCCATCTCAGCTCACTGCTAGTTCCGACTTCTGGGTTCACGCCATTCTCTTACCTCAGCCTCCCAAGTAGCTGGGACTACAGGTGCCTACTGGCAATATACTCTTTTCTTTAACTTTTTTTTTTTTTTAATAGCTTAAGAATGATTAGTTTTCATTAGTTTTAAAAAAATGTCAGGTAGAATTCTGCAGTGAAGCCTTTAGTTCCTGGGCTTTTCTTTGACGGGATAATTTTATTGCCAAGTCTCTTTAAGTTTTCTATTTCTTCATAATTCAGTCTTGGTACATTCCATGAGTCTAGCAATTTATTCATCTGTTCTAAGTTATCCAATTTTTTAGCATATAATTGTTTAGTCTCTTATGATTCTTTGTTTCTGTGGTGTGAGTTATTTCTTCTTCTTTTCTATTTTATTCATTTGAATTTTCTTTTTTTTTACTCTAGCAAAATGTTTCTCAATTTTGTTTATCTTTTTTAAAACTCAATTTTGTTCATCTTTTAGTATTTTCCCAGGCTCTATTTCATTTATTCCGTTCTGATCTTTTTTATTTCCTATTCTCTATTAACTCTGGGCTTTGTTTGTTCCTCTTTTTCTATTTCCTTTAGGTGAAATGTTTGATAGTTTACTTAAGATGTATCTGTTTTTTTCTTTTTGAATATAGGTACTCATTGCTATTAAACTCCTTTTAAAACAGCTTTCCTGCATCCAATATATGTTGGCATGCTGTGTCTATTTTAATTCTTTCAGGATATTTTTAAAATTTTCACTTTAATTCCTTTTTTGATTTATTGATGGCTCAGGAGCATGTTGTTTAATTTCCACATATTTGTGGAATTTTTGGAGCTCCTCATGTTCTTCGTTTCTATATTTATACCACTGCAGTCACACAACATACTTGATATAATTTAAATTATCTTAGATTTGATAAGACTTGTTTTATGGCCTCATGTATTATCTATCCTGGATACTGTTTCATGTGTACTTGAGAACAAGGTATTTTTTGCTGCTGTTAGATATTTCTTACAAGTCTCTTGATTCCATTTGTACTATAGTTCATGTCCAGTGTTAAAGTTTCTACTGAGCTTCAACTTAAAGGAAATTTCACCAGGATGTAACCTAATCACTATCAAAATTAAAGAGAAAAGATAATTTTGAAAACAGCAAGTGAAAAGAGGTTTATATTTGCTTTCTTTATTCAGGTGCTGTGATGTGGGTGTGTATGTAAGGCTGAGTATCACTTCTCTGAAAAGCTTTGGATTATAGTGTCTTGGATTTAAAATTTCAGGGGGAATTTCAGAATATTCACTGTATACTTAACCACTGAGCATTCCTAATCCAAAAATCTAGAATCTAAAATGCTCCAGTGAGTATTTCCTTTGATGGTCATGGCGGTAGTCATAAAGTTTCAAATTTAGAATCATTCAAAATTTTAGATTGTCAAGGTAGGATGTTTATTCTGTATTTCCAGTTGCTGTATCTGATAGATGGCTTGATAATTTTGTCATTGTGTAACAACCTGCTTTGTCTTTAATAGTTTTGACTTAATTTCTGTTTTATTTGCTATAATGTGGTTCCCCTATAAATTTTTTGGTTTTCATTTGCTTGGAATATCTTTTCTATCCCTTCAATTACTACTTTTATAATTTAAATAATGGATACATGATAGATATACACATTTTCATGATACATGTGACTATTTATTTATTTATTTATTTTGGAATCTTGCCCTGTTGCCCAGGCTGGAGTGCAGTGGTGCAATCGTGGCATCCCAGGTTCAAACAATTCTCCTGCCTCAGCCTCCTGAGTAGCTGAGATTACAGGCACCTGCTACCATGCCTGGCTAATTTTTGTATTTTTAGAAGAGATGGAGTTTCACCATGTTGGCCAGGCCAGTCTCAAACTCCTGACCTCAAGTGATCTGCCCACCTCGGCCTCCCAAAGTCCTAAGATTATAGGTGCGAGCCATTGTGCCTAGCCCCATGTGATAATTTAATACATACCTATAATTTGTAAGATCAAATAATGGTAATTTCATCCCTTCATTTTCAATTTCTGTGTGTCCCTGAAGGTAAGGGAGTCTCTTGTCAGCAGCATATACTTGGATCTTTTAAAATTCATTCAGCTATTCAGTGTCTTTAAAGTGGAGAATTTACTCTACTTACATTAAAGGTAATTATTGATAGGTAGTGATTTACTAGTGAAATGTTAATTGTTTTGTGATCATTTTGCATATATTTTCCTTTGCTTTTTCTCTCTTACTGTCTTCCTTTGTGATTAGATGATTTTTCTGTAGTGAAGTACTTTGATTTTTTATTTTATATTTTCTTTATTTACTACAGGATATTACTTTGTGGTTACCATGAGGCTTACATAAAACATCATATAATAAAACACACTTCTTCATGCTGATAAGAACTTATATTTGTTTGCCTATAAAATTCTACACTTTTACTTTCCCCTACATTTTACATTTTTGATGTCACAAATTACATATTTTATATGATCCTTAACAAATTATTATGGCTATGATTATTTATAATCATATTTATTTCTTCCTATTAAAGATGTAAATGATTTACACACCACAATTACTGTTGCACTGTGTTCTGAGCTTTTCTATGTACTGCCTTCCTTCGGTTAGTTTTCTGCCTTTACACATTTTCATGTTACTAATTAGCATCCTTGTTCTTCCAGCTTGAAGAATTTTCTTTAGCATTTCTTTTAAAACAAGTCTGGTTATGATAAACTTTCTCAGGTTTTGTTTCTCTAGGAAAAAATCTTCATATTTCCTTACTTTTGAAGTAAAACTTTGCTACACCAATTATCCTTAGTTAGAAGTTTTGTGTTATTTTCTTACAAAACTTTGAAAATGTAATCTCATTCTCTTCTGGCCTGCAAAGTTTCTGCAAAGAAACGTACCAATGCCTCATAAGGATTTCCTGGTTTGTGAGGAAACATTTTTCATTTGTTGCTTTCCAGATTCCCTACGTCTTTGACTTTCAATAGTAATTACATTATATCTTGTGAACTATTTTTGGTTGTAGCTCATTAGACACCTTGAAACTTTATATACCTAAATGTTTGTATTTTTCCTTATATTTAGAATGTTTTCCATCATTATTTCTTTAAGCTATTGTTCATTTCTCTCTTTCTTGTCTTTACTTCTATATTGCAACAGTTAGCTCTCTTGGTGCTGTTTCACAAATCCTGAGGGATCTCTTTATTCTCTTTCATTATTTTCTTTTTTCTCTTTTGAAGACATGTTTTCAAATGACCTCTCTCTGAGTTTATAGATTCTTCTTCTGCTTGATGAATTCTTTGGTTGACAGTGTCGAGTGCAGGTTTCATTGCACTTAATATATTCTCCTACTCTTGAATTCTTGCTTGCTTCTTTTTATTTCCGTTTTTTTGTTGAACTTTTAATTTTATTCATTTATTGTTTTCCTAATATGTTAAACTGTCTATCTGTGTTCACTTTTTGGTCACTGAGCTTCTGTAAAACAATTATATTGAATTCTTTGTCAGGAAGTTTATACATCCCAATTTCTTTGCGGTTTGTCACTAGAAAACTATTGTGATCCTTTGTTGATAATATTTGTCCTTGGTTTTTCATATTTCTCTGTGTGTGTGTGTGTGTGTTTTATTTTTTAACTTCTATTTTAGGTTCGAGGGTACATGTGCAGGTTTGTTATATAGGTAAATTAAATATCACAGGGGTTTGGTATACAGATTATTTTATCACCCACGTAAGAGGCATTGTACCCAATAGGTAGTTTTTCCATCCTCATCCTTCTCCCACCTTCCATTCTCATGTAGACCCCAGTGTTTGCTATTTCCTTCTTTGTGAGCATATGTACTCAATGTTTAGCTCCCATTTACAAGTGACAACAGGTAATATTTGGCTTTCTGTTTCTGTGTTAGTTCAGTTAGGATAATGGTCTCCAGCTCCATCTGTGTTGGTGTAAAGAACATGATTTCATTGTTTTTTTTTTTTTTTTTTTTTTTGTATGGCTGCATGGTATTCCATGGCATATATGTACCAAAATTTCCTTATCCAGTCTATCACTGATGGGCATTTAGTTTGATTTCATGTCTTTGCTATTGTGAATAATGCAGCAGTGAAGAAACATGTGCATGTATCTTTATGGTAGAATGATTTCTATTCCTTTGAGTATTTTTGACATAGAATCTCACTCTGTCACCCAGGCTGGAGTGCAGTGGTGCAATCTCGGCTCACTGCAACCTCTACCTCCTGGTTCAAGTGATTCTCCTGCCTCAGGCTCCCAAGTAACTGGTACTGCAGGTGCCTGCCACCATGCCTGGCTAACTTTTGTATTTTTAATAGAGACAGGGTTTCACCATGTTGGTCAGGCTGGTCTCAAACTCCTGACTTTGTGATCTGCCTGCCTCGGACTCCTAAAGTGGTGAGATTACAGGCGTGAGCCACCGCGTCCAACCACTAATTCACATTTCTATCAGCAGTGTATAATTGTTCAATTTCCTACACAGCCTTGCTAGAAAATATTTTTTGACATTTTACTTATAGTCATTTGGACTGGTGTGGGATACTATCTTATTGCAGTTTTGGTTTGCATTTCTCTCATAATTAATGGTATTGAACTTTTTTATGTGCTTGTTGTTTATTTGCTTATTTAAGTCTCTTATAGATTCTGGATATTAAACTGTTATCAGATGCATAGCTTGCAAATAAAATATTTTCTCCCATTCTGTAAGTTGTCTGTTTGCTCTGTTGATAGTTTCGTTGGCTGTGCAGAAGCTCTTTAGTTTAATTAGATCCCAATTGTCAATTTTTGTTTTCATTTCAATTCCTTTTGGCATCTTTGTCATGAAGCGTTTGCCAGATTTTATGCCCAGAATGATATTTCATAGGTTACCTTCCAGGATTTTTATATTTTTTAGTTTTAGATTTGAATATTTAATCAATCCTGATTTAATTTTTGCATATGGTATAAGGCAGGGGTCCTTTGGCATATGGCTAGCCAGTTATCCCAGCACCTTTTACTGAAGGGAATTCCTTTCCCCCTTCCTTGTTTCTGTCAATTTTGTCAAAGATCAAATTGTTGCAGGTATGCAGCCTTATTTCTTAGCTCTCTATTTTGTTTCATTGGTCTGTGTGTCTGCATGTGTACCACTACCATGCTTTTTTGGTTACTGTAGCCTTGAAGTCAGGTAATGTGATGCCTCCAGCTTTTTTTACTTTTGCTTAGGAATTCCTTGGTTATTAGGCCTGTTTTTTAGTTCCAGATATATGTAACTGGTAGTTTGATAGGAATAGAATCTTTTTGTCTTTGTGTTGCTATCTGTGCATTTTATGCAGCAGTTAGCACTTCTTGACTTTATAGATTGGTTCCACTGAGGGAAGACCCTCACCTACAGGTGTGTGTGAGGATGCTGTCTGATAGTATGTGACAATTCTTGGCACAGTGTTGATGCAGTTGCATAGTCTCTGTACAGGTCTGTATACTGCTGTCAGTAGCAGCAAAGATTTCAGGGGTCCTCAGTGGCCCTGGCTATGGGCATCTGCAGCAGTGTTAAGAGCTATCAGAGTCTTCAGTGGTGCAGTCAACTGTGATCATGTTGATCTCTCTTTCCCCCATGGAGGAATTAATGACTGAGAAGATCTCTCTTGGCCCAATATTACGTTCACAGGTGCGCTCACAGTAACAGTGGCACTACTCTCTTACGTACACTCTCATGGAGTGGTCACTGAGCCATGGTTTGGAGTAGGCACACATTCAGGGGTCATAAATCCAGGGACTGGGACAGTGGTGGCACTGCTGTCTGTGTCACAGACGCCCCCACTGTTACACTGGCGAAGGTGTGTATGACATGGGCACTTGTGAAGTGGCTGTGGAGTTAAGATCCAGAGCACATGTCCATAAGATAGAATAACTGCTGTTCTGGGGATAGGGTGCAGATAAATCTGCTTCATTAGTGCCTCCAGTGGAGGCAGGGACATACATGGTACATATCAGAAACCTGGGTCTGGAGCTCAAGAACATATTGAGTAGCAGGAGTTCCAGGGTTCCAACATGGACTAGCTTACCATGATAGCAGCTCATACGTGGGAGACATATACTCTCCTAGAGTGGCAGTGGAGCTAGTGTGTGACACAGGTGCCTGGTGACCACAGTTTTAGGGCCTAGAGAAGGGCTAGGCCACATCACTGGTGGCTCTGGTGCTGGTGCTCTACCTTGTTCAAATAATTTACAGTACAAGCATAATTTTCATTAAAAGGCACAATGGATACCTCCATGACTCATGAAGAAGAAAAGGTAAATATTTTCACGCTAAAGGCATTCAATGGAACAGACACGAGGGGATGATTATACATCCAGGAAGTGAATATATCTTTTCTATGCACAAAATAAATATATTTAGCTGTCCAATACTATTTAAAGGAGTCTACATGAATTATCAATATATTTTTATTGTTGGGATCAAATGGCATTAAAAACATAGCAGATAAACAACCTGGAAATAAGAGAAAATAAGCACAGAGAATAAAATAAGAGGGATTTGTTATAGAAAGACTGTTGAATGCTAGCTTTGTTGTTTATGGTTGGCGAAAAAACTTGAGGCACATACAATTAATTGAGAATATCTAAATACTTAATCTTGTATTAACAAACTAAAGTGTCATGAAAATTCATTGAGATCGTTTGTGAGCTAGAATAGCCAGTGTGAGTTTAACGAGTAAGAAGTCAGGCTGGGAGGTATGCCAAATAATTATTAATTATAGGTGAGGATGAATTTGTTCACTCTGAAGAACACTGTGATTAAAATAGTTGTCGGAGAAACAGGTTGCACAGTTTGATTTTCTAGTAGTAAGACTGCTGTGGAAGGAATGCTTTGCTTTCCAAGCGTTATCCTCTATTGTGGTTAGATTTTTCTTGTCTGAAGAGAAACAAGTTTACAAAGACTTAAAATAAATTGAATATTGTGTTGCTTTTGACAATTCACCCAGCAGATTTACTGAACTACTATATATCATGTCCTGCCAAATATAAATTATTTTTTATCTGCTACGTGGAAATTTTACATAAGCATTCTTTCCAATCCCCACTTATCTTTTCTTCCTTCTACTGCCACTTTTGTCTTATATATTCATGCTTTTGAAAGAGGATGAACAAAAATGTCAAAACAGGCACACACACAAAAAAAATCAGAAAAATAAGTAATCTACTTAGGGCAAATGGTGAAGACTGAGGATGTACATATAAATAGCAGGAACAAAATATGAATAAAGAGAATATATCCATATTGGGATAAAATGCAACATCTGACTCTAAATTTTCATGCCATGAAACAAAATGATATAGCATTTTATTCTCTCTAAAATGTCTAAAAATAAATTAGCTATATGCCATTCAGCTTACCCTTTCTTAATATCATCATCATTTTCCAGAAATTATCCCATTATTTAGTTATTTTTCTGGAATGTATAATATTCCAGAATAAGGATATCTATACATAGAAAAAAACTATTAGGATCATTTTTGAAAGCTTTTAATGTCATATTTGAGTTCCATTAAGTTATAAAACTGTTATCAAAACAGTCTTTTTTATAAATAGAAAGATGTGTCTAAGAAAAAAGTCTTGACCTGTTCCTAATCTACAATCAAATTTTAGTAAT
>NW_016818444.1:75555-99479 GCF_001698545.2 Rhinopithecus bieti
AATTTTAGTAATGTAGTAGAATAAAGTGTTTTTATATTTTTAAAATAATTTTTTGAATTTTTCATTCAAATGAGAATGAAAAACCTGAAACTCATCTGAGAAAAACCTGAAACTTATATAAGAAAAACCTGAAACTTATCTGAGAAAACAGAAGTGATCTCCCTCTCAAAATGCATAATATTCTAAGATTATAGCAACTCATTTATAATTACTCATGTGTGGTGAATTTCTTTGGGAAAAGAAGAAACAGAATAGTACCTTTTATACACTAAATCTTTTAAGGCATTTAAACATGAATTTACTGATATTTTCTAATATTAAAATTGTTAATTCTGGTGAAATTACTAAATCTTTTTGTAAACTAGTGGACTCTATGGTTCAGCTCAAACAAAAATCTTTTTTCTTTCATTTACATATGTGTGACACATTGAAATACATACAGAAAGTATAGGGCCACATTAAAGAGAAACAGCAAATAGATATAAATAGCTCTGCCCATCACTGACATGTTTATATGACACATCTATCCAGTAGATATTTTGAGTGGCTAGAAGCAAAAGTCATCTCCAGTCAATGTGCCAAGCGTGAAAAGGTAATTAGAAATATATCCCCCTATTAAAAAAATAAAACCCTTGCCAGTTGGAGCTTGATTTTATTGATGTTCTCTACTTACTCTTTACTGAAAATTCATATAACACCTACTTTATTACCTATTGAATTCTTTTGGTTTTCATTGATAAGGTTTATAATAATGTGGGACACTTGAAAATTTACAAGTAACTATTTCAAGCCAAAGATCCTCAAATGAATAGTAAAACAGTCTGTTTTTCTAAAGGTCATGCAATAAATTGTTAAGGAAGAATATATAGCCACAATGTTTTGGGAACATGCAACCTGACAGAGAGACAGACAGAGTCAGAGAGAAAGAGAGTGAGAGAACAAAGCAAACACACATGAAAATATTCTAGCTTAAAATATGAGGACTTTTTAAACATATGCTGGAATTCTAATTTAATGTGATATTTCCAGAGTATTGATAAAAGGGATCTTACTTCAAGATTCTTACTGAAGGAAATGACTTAGTGACTTAAGACATTATATATGGAGTTTCAGATAATTCATTTATCTTCATACTATATATATATATTTCCATGTGTTTAACGTTTAGCTTTTTACGATGAACATTGTCTTACTGGAGAAAATGTAGTTTCTCACATACTGATAAACTTCTTTTAATATTGCAAAGCATTTTATGTCTAATATTTTATTCCTTATCACATTACATTGGTCATATTATTTACCCATTTGCAGAATTTCCTTCACCAAAGAGAACTCATAAAATATTCAAAGCACATTTTATGCCAGTAGAAAGAGGACACATACGCTCTAGGCCGGGCGCGGTGGCTCAAGCCTGTAATCCCAGCACTTTGGGAGGCCGAGACGGGTGGATCACGAGGTCAGGAGATTGAGACCATCCTGGCTAACACGGTGAAACCACGCTTCTACTAAAAAATACAAAACACTAGCCAGGCGAGGTGGTGGGCGCCTGTAGTCCCAGCTACTCGGGAGGCTGAGGTAGGAAAATGGCATAAACCCGGGAGGCAGAACTTGCAGTGAGCTGAGATCCGTACACTGCACTCCAGCCTGGGCGACAGAGCGAGACTCCGTCTTAAAAAAAAAAAAAAAGAAAGAGGACACATATGCTCTATGAAAACAGTGTGCATTTTATTTAATATGCAATTAAATGGTGGGTATTTGTTACTTGCTGGGCCCTTTTCCAATATCTTTCCAATAATAACTTACTTAATCTTTATGACAATCTAGTAATACTGGAAATGACTTAGTTTCTTTATTCCAGTTTCAGTGATGAGGGAAATAAATGCACCAAGAAACTAAATCATTTTTAACACAGTTAGTAGATAACTACTTGTGACGTTTCACCTGTATTTTAAATGCTGTTGAATGCAATAGCAAAACATTTGTCTAAATGTTCAGAATTTTATAGATATAAACAATCCTATATCAGCCAGTTCTTGTTACATAAGCACTTCAAAATTCAGTAGTTTTAAATACCAATCATTTAATCTAGCTTGTGAGTCTGTCAGTTGGCTGGGGGTTGATGGTCTTGGTAGGATTCTACCAAGATTTTCCGCTTTAAATATTGAGGTCTGGATAGAATTGGCATGTTGGACATACGCCTTGTTTAGTCTGTTCTGCATCACTATAAAGGAATACCCGGGGCTGGGGAATTTATAAACAACAAAGGTTTATTTGGCTCACTCTTATGCAGGCTGTACAGGAAGCATGATGCTGGCATCTTCTCAACTTCTGGTGAAGCCTCAGGAAGCTTTTACTCATGCCAGAAGGCAAAGCAGGAGCAGCACGTCATATGGCAAGTGAGTGAGAGAGAGAAAAAAGGGGGAGGTCCCAGACTCTTTTATACAACCAAGTCTCACAAGTGCTTACCAAGCAAAAGCTCATTTACCACCAACGGGATGGAAAACTATTCATGGGAAATCCACTCCCATGATCCAATCACCTCCCAGCAGGTCCCAATTCCAACAGAGGATGACGTTTCAACATGAGATTTGGAGGGGACACACATCCAAACAATATCAGTCTGTTCCACAAGTGTTCATTATTTTTAGATCCATAGTGTATGAAGCAGTGGCTAGAGGAAGTTCCTACTGCGTTGAAGGCAGAAACCTCAAAGGAAAAATTCAAAGTCTTAAGCACTTTTCAAATCTCTGCTTTCATTCTACATGTTAACATTACATTTTCTTAGTAGTTCCCAAAACCAAGCTCAAGGCAAAGGGTCAGGGTGTTAGTCTCCAACCATCAGAAACCAAGCAAGTCACATGGTGAAATTTAACATATCTTGAAGACATAAACTCCTTGAGGAAGGTATGGAGGTCGGATTCAATAAAAATATAAATAAATATATTTGTTTCTATATGACTAGCAAAGCATATAAACATACATGTGTGGTATGTGTATATGTATATAATCCCATGTAACTTTTTGTAAACAAATTTCTAAAAAAAAATTTATTTTACCAGTGCTGCTTTGTGCTACTGACTTCTAGAGTTTTATAGTTTTTCTAAAATAATGTAATTCCTTTTCTTGGATTGGCATTTGGCCCCAAATAGTTTCTGTATTCCTATAAGTGACTTAAATAATTTCAATGTAGGCAAATGCTCTTTCAGTTTCATCTGAAAGCCAAGTCTCTCATTTCTTGTATAATCATTGATTCCAGTTGACAATTTTTTACAATACCAAAAATAAAAACGAAATAACAATAGTGAAAGTTGGTTAATGTGTTAATGACTGCTCGAATGTTTTGCATGCTTACCTGTTAACGTTTATACAGCCAACCAATAAAGTAGTCATTATCTGTGACCTTCCTCTTACAAAGGAGGTTACCGGGGCTTTCAGAGGTTAGTTTGCCTAAAGCCAGAAAACCAAGACTACGGGTGGGTTGATATTTGAATTCCCATCTAGAGGATGCCAGACCTCTAAGTATACAAATATAAAAGGGTCAGACATAGTCTTAACTTCTGTTTTCCTCAACAATTATACAGATATGAAATGAATGCAATATAACATGATTTTATATAATAAAGAAGACTCAATATAAAAATAATTTTGTGTAAATCAGGTAAGGGCAAAGATAGTCACATAAAGATAGGAGCTCTAACAAAAATGATGTCAATTACAGGAAAGAATGGATGTCTCTGGTGAAAGATGCCTGCATTTGGACTGAAGTAATGTAAAAGTTAATTCTTCTACATAATTTAAAGTCTCTGTTATTTCTTTTTTCAAGATCTGGGCACCGTTCAAATGCATATGTGCAACCTATAGCTTAAAAACTGTTACAGAAAAATGTTAATAAATATTTGTTGAATAGATTAATGTTTATGATAACTTACTAAATAAGAAAACATGATAAATTTAAGACTGTAGTTATATACTCGTTCTTGACTAAAACAAGAAAGGTATCATTGCGCAGGCATTGCCACTGTCTCTTGAAATTTTGTATTCTGTGAAGATTAAAATGCCTATTTACATACACAGCGTAACTATCTGAAATATATATGAAACATTCAAATAGAATTCTGTAGAGAAAGAGCAGTACTGATTAAAAACATGTCTGCAGAGCAACAACATAGATGAAATGCAAATTTCAAAATATTAATTTTTTTATTAAGGTCAAGTGGTAGAAGACACAAACAGCCTCCAAGGTGGAGTGAGGAGGGATACATAATCTTAAATTTATAGTCTAGCCTTTGAAAAGCATTCTAACTGATTATGACAAATCAATTTATTTCTGGTATACATTAAAATGGATAAATAGGTTCGCTTACCTCTGTTTTGTTAGCGATTTAAATATAATAATGTGTTCAAATGAACTTTGTCAATGATAAAGTAAAACAAAATAAGGAGTTTATGGAAAGGATGTTAAGTAATTCTTAGTCCAGTGCTCATCTTGGAAATCCACTGTAATCCTGCTTTGATAGCCGAAGGGTGAGCATCCTTCTCTATAACATTCCGTTTTTTTTAAAGTGGAGTATACATAACCTAACAAATTATGTGAAGCATTATTTTTGTCTTATTGAATCAACATTAAACACTGCCCAGTAATGTAAACCATGACTGTTGCCTGTGCAATGATTTTTTTCAGAGGGTTTTTTTCTTTTTCCTGTGCTTTAGTGTAGGTCGTATTTCTTCAGGGTAAATGAAACAATCACTCATTTGTAAGCCATCTTATGCCATGACTCTGTTTCTGGAAAACACACACACACACACACACACACACACACACACACACACACACACACACATATAACTTTAAAAAATAATAATAATAATTGCTACCTGTGAGAGAATCTACTCTTCCTTAGCCCAAACTATTACTTGGAAACCTAAGAAAATTTTGCAGAGGGAAGTCATGGCTTGGCTGAGAAATATCTGACTGGCTGTCATAAAAATTTGTGCTTCGGTATTTCTGGCTTAAATACAAAAGGACATTCTGAACAAGTCTTATGAAAAAAGACAAGGTGAAAACAATGCTAAACTGAAGCTTCATTTTTCAGTCTTTCCAGTATCCCCCTTTTCTCTCCTTCTCTTCAGAATAGTGCCAATATCTTAAGACAGAGCTGAGATGAAAATTATTAGCAGCAATAATAGTCTTATTATGAAATGGCAGCTTTCATTTGTAATTCAGTATTCCTTCCTATTTTATTTTGCTGTCTTCTTAGAAATATGTAACAACTTCGCCATTAATAAAAAATTCAGGGTTTGGGTTAACAATGTCAAAAGTTTGACAAAATAAAATCAAGTATATATCAAACTTTTGTGTATTCTACATTTTAACATTAGAACATATAAAAGAACCGAACAAGTTATCTTTCTTTACTAGTTAAGAAAATATGGTTTCCTGGAGGAATAACAGGGAAGTAGAATCGCCCTGATACACTTTAAATGCAGACCCCTATATTTTAAACAGGGAGTCCCCAACAATTTTCAGTACCAAAATGGCACTATCTTCAATCATTCAAGTATTTTACAGTCTTTTATTCAACAAATTCATATCAGTCTATATCACTACTGCGTATCTGGAAATGTTAAAAGAAGTGAGAATATGTTAGAGAATAACAACAAAAATCAGAACACACTGAAGATCAACAGAAAAAAGTACACAACGATATTTTCACAGCCTTTTCTTATTTAGGTTATTAGGAAGCACTGTGAGGCAGGTGTTTCAAATCCTATTTTACATTTGAGAATTTAATTGGTAGTAGACCTTGAACCTGGATTGCTATTAATAGATATTTAGACTAAAATACACTTTACTCTGTAACTCGCTGACCATCAGAAATATCTCAAAATGCTAATGCTTTTTTCCACACAACTGGCCTTCCTGATCTCACAAAAGCATAGGTTCCAGGAAATCCGGGAGCATATAAGTTTCTTCTGGCTGTTTTATCTCCAGACTCTAGCACAGTGCTGGGAATTTAGAAGGCACTTAATAAATATTTGATGCTATGGGTCATTATAGAAAAGTTTCTTAGTTTTTCTCTCTTCTTTCACTTTCCTGAGATAGAACCTTCTGTGGAACTGTTTTTTAGAAATGCTTTACATCACATTAAACCAATGGGCGTGGTGCCTTGATCAGGAAAGACCACAGACAGATGATGAGTCTTTTCTGAAAGAGGAAGAAAGCACATGTTATTTTTGTTCATTTGTGCTGTCTGCTGTGGCCAAGAAACATCCTGCACATAAAAAGACTCAATATTTTTTTTTTGAGTGCAGATTAGCCTCACAAGTAAAGCAAATACTAGATGCAGCGTTTGAAGTAAAAAGGAAAAAAGAAAGAAAATAGTTGTTGATAAACCTTAATTAATTCTTTTTTCATTTCCAAGAATGCCTTTTCAATTGTATGTTGATAGAGATTATTGAGAAATAGGCCAGCATCCTAACTAGAGTATTAGAAAATATTCATGTAAAAACTACAGTAAGAATAAAAGTAGAATGTAGTTTATAATTTCCCAGGAAGAGGAGTGATTGTTTCTGCCAAAAATAAAAATAAAGAAGTCCTTTGAGATTAGCATTTTGCAAGGGACTAATCTCTTAAACAGATTTAAGTTTTAAAATTCACATAGTGGATTAAACCATGGCCAATACAAAAAGTCAAATATCGGTTACCACCTGCCTGTGAAATATGTTTTAACAAGGATATTCCAGGGATGGATACAGTAAAAAAAAAAAAAAAAAAAAAAAAAAAAAAAAAAAAAATTGTTCACAATGACTCTAGGCAAATGTAACTTTGGGGTTTTAATATTATTTGACCAAGTCTTCTTCTCTCCCTTCCTTACTCCCTCCCTCCTCTCTGTCTTTCTTTCTCTCTCTCTCTCTCTCTTTCTCTCTCTCTATCTCACACACACACACATACACACATGCAATATGTATACATATATTGAACTTTACTCAAAATATTCAGTACGTATTCTTTTTGTGGTTTCATCCACCACTTTACATTTTTATCATGCTACTTGTTCATTCTCTTGTAAGCTCTTAATGGGTTTTTTTTTTTGACTAATTGTGATAGCTTTTAAAATAAAAATAACATGTTTATCCCCGTTATAATCAGGACCTGAAACTCATGATACAAAGAAAGATCTGCATAACTCTCAGCTACTTTCCCACCAGCCTTTATCAAAAAATCCTCCAAGAATCAGGAGTTCAAATAAGTTTTATGATCTGGTGTAATTAATAATTACTTGGATATTCTATACTGCTTCAATTTTTGATGTTATGGAAGGAAGACACACACAGAAGTCAGAGTAAATTAATCATACCTAGGATAAACTATGCTTGTAATTTTAAAGCAGTCAGTTTACCACTGGACACTTAAGAACATCATATTTCCTATTGCTTTAGGTGTCCAGATTCCTGAAATTTCTTTATCCCTCTCAACGTTTTATTTTAAGAAAATACTGTTATTGGGCAACAAATGATGTCAAAGATTTAAACTTTCAGAGATTTGCATCAATTTAAGTGATATCAATGATGAGAATCAAGGAGTTGCAGATGTTAACAGCTTGAAAGAGATACTAGGGAAGCCTCCAGCTGATATGCACTTCTGCTGGGTAGCTATGCTTTGTTTATGCCCATGCAATGGGATAATAAAGAAATATATATATATAAGCATCCTTCTTGGATATCCCACCTTCCTCTTGTGCCCTTTCAGTTTGTCTGCACTGAGGGAAATTCACTTCCTAATATACTTCTTTTATTTATCTATTTATTTATTTATTTATTTATTTATTTATTTATTTATTTAGATGGAGTTTCACTCTTGTTGCCCAGGCTGGAGTGCAATGGTGCAATCTCGGCTCACCGCAACTTCCGCCTTGCGGGTTCAAGCAATTCTCCTGCCTCAGCCTCCCGAGTAGCTGGGATTACCGGCACCTACCATCACTCCTGGCTAATTTTGTATTTTTAGTATAGATGGGGTTTCTCCATGTTGGCCAGGCTGGTCATGAACTCCCGACCTCAGGTCATCCGCCCGCCTCGGCCTCTCAAAGTGCTGGGACTATAGGTGTGAGCCACCACGCCCTGCCTAATATGCTTTCTTAGTTAACATTTACCAAAGGTCGTAGTGCTTCCCTTTTGTTTATAATGAGAACTTTTTGGATGAAGAATATTGTAAGATCAATATTAACTTTTATCATGATCAACACAGTCTATTTTATTTTCTTGCCATTTACTTTAGGTTCAGTATGAAATTCCCTAGTGATATCAAAGAATCTAGAAAATGTATAACAAAATCATGGCATCTCGGTGAAAACAAACTGATCTTTGTTTATGTATATCAAAGCTTAGCAGAGACATTGATGCTCTAAGCAGATTTTGTCTCTAACAGAGTTGATCTCACAGAGTCATAGTATTTTTAACGTTTTAAATCATTTCCACATGCCTAATGTTGTGTGACCCTCAAAATAACTGTGCTGAGAGAAGAACTGTTATCTGCACTTTATAGAACTAGAAAATGTGCTTAAAGCCAGAAAAGTGATTCAGTATCTTCATATAGGTAGTTGTTGCACAGTGGGAACTGGAAAGAAGGAAGCATGCCCGGAACTAATAAAGCATGATGCATTCTCTGCCTATGCCTTCAAATGCGTCTAAACTATACTCACCCTTTGTTTTCATGATCCAGCAGCACATCCGCACCTCAACCCCTTTCATCATCTTGAAGACTATTCTTTCTCTTTTCAACAAATTTCTGCATGTTGTTCCTAAAGTATTCTTGAGATATTTTTATTCCTATGTTTTCCTGACTGGTCTTGTGTATTTACCATATGTCAGTCTAATCACCACTTTCTTGGAGAGTACTTTCCTTCCTACTATTCTGTCCTCTACCAAAGATTTTCTCCTATTTTATCCTATTACTTTCCTTTAAAGTCCTTACAGTAGTTTGAGATTATTTCGTATATTTACACAGCACATTTTTATTGCTTATCACCTCTACTCTCCTGCTTCATAAATGCCAGGATAGTATATTCCTCACTATTGCATAAAAAACATTTGGTTTGTAGTACAATTCTTGATATAGAGTAAATGCATCCAAATTATGAATAAATGAATAAATCTAAATTTCCTTATTTGCATTCCAATATTCATTTTGTTAGGCAAGCTTATCTCCTATACACGAAAACAAGGCTTTGAAATAATACCTTTTTGTAGTAGCAAGATAAATATGTCTTACATATTTTTAGTTTAAAAAACACAATTATATATGAGTTCTTTTATCGTTTTAGATTTTTATTTCCTTATGTCTAAAATTATGGTGTTAATCTTAATGAGTTCTAAAGGGAAATACTCTACTACTCTGTTTCTTTTTGGCATAGGTGACTGGAAGACAGCTGAATTTTAATTTCTAGAAAGATCAGATCCTCTATGGACATCTTTTACTGTGAGTAAAACAAGGGCAGTCTGGATGAAAGGCAGTTTCATTTAGATTTTGCTCACTGGCTAAATATATGTTCATGTATTACAAGGGACATATGTAAATAGAACCTTTATACACCTGGATACAAACTTACATCTTTTACTTCTACGACATTGTTAAAAAAATCAACATACAGAGCTATATTTGCCTTCTAGATCTTACACATTTGATAAGAAAAACTGAAAATAAACACATACCTTCATAGTGTAATTTTAGATAATAATGCATATTGTTTGCTTGAATTGTACACTTCACTTACAGATTTTACACAATCTCTTATTTTTCTATTCAACATTCATTATGCAGAAACCAAGTGTTCTTGGTTTAAGGATATTATATGCCACCATGTAATCAATAAATATGTACTGAAACGCACACACACATACAGACGTCTTGCAGCAACTTTTAAAAAAGTTATTTGATAAAATTGTCTTCCAAAATATGAAGTATTATTTTCTCAAGATAAACATTTAATGGCACATCTTAATTTAGATGGTAGATGGCCACAAAGGAATGATAGAATTGCTAGCATTCTTCAGTAGAGCCGTCAAAAAAATTAAGGAGCCGTCAAACAAATTAAGGAGAAAATTATCAGAGACTCATTCTGTAAAATTCTCAAGAGATTAGAATAGAGCAGGAAGTTAAATTAAAAGAGATTGTCATATTCAATTACTTTTCCAAAAAAGACACAGTTAAACAGCACTCTTTTTCTACACTTCCTTCTAACAATATAAATGCGTGCTCGGCTTAAATAAAACAATTAAACAAACAAAAATAGAAAAAAATGCATTATCCCATTATACTAGTTCAAGTACCTCCAATAAATGCTAACCTAATATCTTTGTGGTATAGTAAAACATTATGTTTCTTATTAAATATTGTCAAGATCTTTTGCAATCAACTAGTAATAGTGAATTTCAAGGCTACTCTTTGTAATTATTCATGCATGGAAGAGATTCATATGAAAATTAAACTAAAATATCAATAAAAAAATCTTTATTCTCAAGATAAATGTTACTTTTAGAAATTAGAGATACAGAAAAAAAAGTCAGAATTAGAACAAAAGGTACACTGAAGAGAGAAGTAAGAGAGCTAAAGAATTGGTGATATGTGTATTTCAGAGAGAAATTACATTTAAAAATCTAGAAGAAGATATAAGTAAAATAGATACATGCTTTAAGTCAGTGTGGGCAGAATAAACATTCTTATATTTGGAGACATAATAACTGTTCATTAAGAAAGAAAAATGAATTGATTATATTTTATGAGCAAGGCGAAAATGATAAACATTTAAAAATATGTTCCTTCCCAGGTTAATTACACTTTAGTCATGAAATCAACATATGAATGTTTATTTATTTGATACTTAACATTTATATCACAGGATAATTACTAATTATTTGAATAAATGGCTTGATGTCACAAGTTTAAATCTAAACCTTAAAGTCTTAAATTACCTAAAAGCATATATGAAATAAGCTGAATTCAACTAACATAATTTTTAACAAGTTGTCAATAAAATTGATTTATTTCAAATATAGTCAGTTGTACTAGAAAAATTAGACTTGTATATATACACATATATTTTTAAAATCCTATAGGTGATTCAGATGTATATGAATTATACACATGTATAGAAGACCAAATTCTAAATAAGCAAATTCACTTGTATGTGATATCTACAGTTGACCCTTGAACAATGCTGAGATTATGGGCACCAACACCCTGTGAGTCAAAAATATGTGTACAACTTTTTATTTCCTCTTAAAATTAACTACTTAACTGCTGATAGCCTACTGTTAGGTGTGCCAATAATATAAACAGTCAATTAACATATATTTTGTACATTATATGTATTATATACCGTATTCCTACAATAAACTAGAGAGAAAAAATGTTATTAAGATAATCGTAAGAAAGAAAAAATACATTTCCTGTTTATTAAGTGGAAGTGGATCATCACAAACGTCTTCATCCTCACCATCTTCACACTGAGTAGGCTAAGAGGAGGAGGAAGATGAGGGGTTGGGGTTGCTATTGCAGGAGTGGCAGAGGCAGAAGAAAATGTATGTGTAAGTGGACGTTACCAGTTCAAACCTGTTTTGTTCAAGGGTCAGCTATACATATAATAAAAAAGTTGTTGTATATGATGGAAATGAAAACCTCATTATTTTATTTCATCTGTAAACAGACTTTTTACTCATATATTCATGCTTCAAAAATTAAATTACATATGGCACTGTACATTTCAAATCTTATAAAAATGTGTCTCAGACCTTGCAGGTGAGCCACTCTAGGGTAACTTGATAATGAAGTATAAAGTTTATACCAATATATATTACAATAGAAAATTTTTCAATTATATCTCTGAAAATAGTTTCTACTCCATTAATTGAGATTAATCCTGTAAAACTCTAATGTCCCCACCCCACTCAAATACAACCCTCTCAGAAAATATATTCTCTCTTTAGCACCAATAGATTCTTTATCTGCAACATGTTAATGAAAAATCTTTTCTTTTTTTTGTACCTTCTAATCCACGCGTAAGTTCTGTTTGCAACAAAATTTTAATAGGAAAACAAAAACTACCATTTGGCTCAGTAGATTACTAAATGTGCAAATGATCTTTTAATCTGAAACCAGCATTCAGCTAAAAATAATTTTTTCATTATTTTTTATTAAACCAGACACTAGAACGATATTTGTTTTGTCATCCAAAGTAGTTTCAACTATTACGGACTTTTAAGTTTGACCTCTGTATCCATAGAAAATAGCCTCAAAACAAAACAAAACAAACAAAAAACCCCGGGTTTTGTAAATATGCTAGTGAGAACACCATACCATTTCCACTACTTTAAGACCTATAAGAAGAAAAATTGTATTTCTTCTAAGCAGCTGATCCATTTTTACTTATAATCACTGAGGATCCCATAATTCTCTTCTTTTTTGTTTCTAAGATGTTTGAAAACAATGTGCAACCTAGCTTAAAAACTGTGAAGGTCTTGCATAATATATGCACATCAGTAATTTTCTTGCTTATTCAACACTCTATTTTTCCTTTTGTCCCATAAGGAGAGGGAATTGTTAGATTGCAGTCATTCCTAATTCTTAGCAGTAGGTCAAGGTCTAGGAAGAACAAAATAATTCATCCTATGTACATCTAGATAAGTCCCATGGAATTTTGAGATCAAGTTGATATGGTAGTATCATATAGTTATTACCCAAATACATTTAAAGGGTATACAGAGACTTTCCACAACTAAATAAGTAGTTGCCTTTCAAAAATGCATTCCCAAATAGCTACCCAGCAATTCTTTGGAGAAATTTTAGCATTTGAAACATAATTGACTTATTTTAATATGACCAGCACTGCTATACTATGCTTCAGTAGTATGAATTGTCATATGTGATTGGCCTACAGGGGAGTGATGTCAGCCAAATAGGGACTGCTTGTTCAGATGATATTTCCCCACTCTCCCACCTCCTCATTCTGTTAATGTATTGTGCCCTGCTGGCAAGTGTAACAGCAGCTGAAATGAAAATCCAAGGGCAGAATATAGTGAGCAAGAGTAATGCACAGTAGGGAATCAGGTCTGCTCACCCTTCCATCTGCCACCTGGCACCTGGCTTGGTCAATCATCTGCTGTACACTTGAAGTGTATATTGTTTTTATTTATTTTGTAAAGTTTTTTCGTATCCTCATTGCTTAGTAGACTCAAGCCTTTATTACAAACCCTTTCTTTAAAAAAAAAAGGTACATTTTTATATTCAATGTAGCGTTCATTTATTTGAAATACTATTTTATAACTATGCATATTATTTACAATGTTATTATGTTAGCCCCAGTTACAAGTTTGCCTAAATTCTTATTATTTTCTTCTAGCAATATTCCACTCTAAGTCCTGATATTTTAGTGCATCATTTTGCAGAACATGAGTTTCAAGGAGCACATTCATGGCATTCTAGAGAAACACCTCTATATTAGTTGTTGTTGCTGTTCACAATCTACTCACCATTTTAAAAAATATTCCTTTTCGTGATAAAATGTCCAATTTGTTTTTTGATAACATGTTGGATGAAATACAGATGCAAATCTTGAAACAGCTCTAGACCCATATAATGGTCTGTTTCTATTGCACTATATGGTTGCCTGTACAAGTTGTACACATTGGAAATCCGACACTAATATGCTATTGGAAATTTTATCTTCTGTGTTTTAGTAGAAAATCATGTTGGGAATATAAATACCATTTCATAAAATCCATAATGAAAACAACACATTAGCACTGTCAGTTGCCTAATTATTTATTCCTTGTTACAAAAACACAATTTTATTTAAGTACTATCTCTGAGGCAGGATGAACTGAACTGAATTATCAGCTCAGGGGTAAAGACTGCAAAATTTAAGCTGTCCGTGGCTAGTCTATTAGTGATGTGCGTGATGCAATTCTCTTTACTGGGACATTTTTGTCACTTTAAAAGAGAGATGAGCAGCGTTGTTTTATATCTTATTTATCTGTCACCTGAAGTATAGTGTATGACATTAGCCTAGTATCTCAAGAAGTTGAGGGGGCCTGAGGACAATCCAAAGACAGAGTGAAAAAGAGACAAAAATCTGAGTCTCCCATGGACACTCAATTGACCAACTCTAGAACCATCTTCATTACATAGCTGGTTCTGAAGATGCTAAACTCAATTTGCTATTTTAAGCCATTTACTTTTCTGTTCTACTTAGTCAAATATACGTTATTCTCACGCATATGTATGTGCATGTGGAGACACACGCACGCACGCACACACACACTCAAATACATATACACTTAATCTTTCATGAAGTTTTAAATTTTTTTTCTTAAAGATGGACTCCTACTCCATGGCCCAGGCTAGAGCAAGCACAGTGGTGTGATCCTAGCTCACTGCAGCCTCAAACTCGTGGCCTCAAGCAATCCTCTTACCTCAGCCTCCTGAGTGGCTGGGACTATAGGCACACACCACCGCACCTGGCTAATTTGTAAAAAAAAAAGGTTTGGAGAGACTCCTGGCTTCAAGAGATCCTCTCACCTTGGCCTCTCAAAGTGCTGGGATTACAGATGTGATCCACTGTGCCTGGCCTCATGAAGATTTTATTTGTATGGATTTCCAGTGGTCATTCACATAATCCTCACATCTATCTATCTACATTTTTTGTCACCTCAAATGAAGAGCATTTCTGAAGGCATAAAACTTAACTTTTTCCTCCTCTTTCTACTGTCTTTCCCATCAAGCAGAGCTACAATTTCAACCATCTTCTCTAAGAAATTTAAATAAATGCTATTAACGATATTCCACGTCTGCAAATTTACCATTCTAGTGCAGTGTTGTTGCAAATTCTAAACATGAACTGGCTTTGTCCCATAGGATTCAAATATTAGCCATCACTATAATTCTGTGTTGAACCACCTTTCATCAACTCCCTATCAGGAAAAATTGAATTTTTCCTTCAGAGCAATAACCTTGCTACTATTTTAGATTTTTAATATCCTCAACAATATTAGTCTTTAGCCTACTAGACTTTCTGATAAGAGATACATAGACAAGTATTACTTCTGCAATAATTATTGAGCAAACATTACTCTGTGCCAGGGACTCTTCAAAGTATGGATGGTATATCAGTGAGTAAAAAAGTCCTTACTCTATAGAACTTAAATTCTCTTAAAGCAGTTTTATTAGGAACATACAGTGTTTTTCATTTTTTCCTCTGTATATGCCAAACATCAAATACACATCACAAGCCTTCATATTGATCTGTATCTTGTTTTGTCTAGGAGGCCAACATAACTTAGTGTTCTACTCAGCATCAGGTATTAGATGCCTGTTATATGTGAAGAACATGGTTACTATCATAGTAGACCTTAAAATAGAGAAGGAAGGAGAAATGAAAATGAACTATAGTTTACTGAAGTAAATACTAGAAAGTGATATGAGAAACGCCATCGGTTCACATAAAGTGGTTATCTGTTCAAGTGACTGAACAAAGGGAGGGATTATTTAATTGGTGCATAATTGTGTATGGAGGCTGCTTATTCCAAGGGTAAAGAATGAACAGAGATGTATTATTCTCATCGAGAAAAAATACAACATCCAATTAAAAAGAATCTAGGACATTAGAAGAGCTTCACTGTCTTGCTAACAAATATGGTCTTTCTTCTGCAAGATATGGGAGTCATTGGAGATTGCAAGGGGTATGGTACGATCAATATCTTGTAGGGAATTAACTCTGCTGCAAGGAGCAACCAGTCCATAGAGGGGTACGAATAGAGATGGGGAAACCATTGATAAATTATGGCAATGTGTAAGACACAGATAGATGATGGCATAAAATACAGAAGTAGTAGCAAGCACAGATAGCAAACAAATATGAGAAATATTGATTTAGGACTTTCCAAGACATAAAAGCCCTTAGATACTAGCCTGTGACTGAAGATTAGATGAGCTGCCTCTAAAAACATAATGATTTTTTTTACTTCTTTCTCTGATCACAAATCAGAGAAGAGAGAAAGAAATTGTATGCATGTGTGTGTGTTCTTACCAGTGTTTTACTGATGAAGTATATATATTTAAAAACAAAGTTATATATATATATGATATATAATATANGGTTTTTTTTGTTTTTAAAATATTTTTCACAAGTTATTTGGGTACAGGTGGTATTAGGTTATATGAGTAAGTTCTTTAGTGGTGATTCATGAGATTTTGGTGCACCTATTACTCCAGCAGTACACACTGCACCATATTTGTAGTCTTTTATCCCTTGCCCCCCTGCCCACTCTTCCCCCCAAGTCCCCATAGCTTAGCTCCCACATATCAGTGAGAACATACAATATTTGGTTTTCCATTCCTGAGTTACTTCACTTAGAATCATAGTGTCCAATCTCGTCCAGGTCACTGCAAATGCTGGTAATTCATTCCTTTTCATGGCTGCATAATATTCCATCATATATATATGATATATAATATATAAATATATATTTAAATCAGTTTTATATATAACATATATAGAACAGTTTTAAAAGATATATATAAAACATATATGTTACATTTAAAATGTGTTTTAAAGTTATATAACTATATATGAATTTTATATATATGTGTGTGTATATATATGTGTGGGTGTGTGTTTAAAGTTTCCAATACATTTTAGAAAAAGCTAAATTATTTATGTGGTACCTGGTAATGTTTTTCAAATAAGACATAATAAATATGTTATGATTCTTATTAATATAGAAACCACAGACTAAGAACAATTATGATGAGTGACCTCTACGGATGAGGAATATATTACGGGGGCTCTGGTACATTCATAAGCAACTTATGAAGAAAATTAAGACTGCCATTATCGATAGATACAGCAAATATTCTACTCCCAGACCCCCCATCTAGCAGAGCACACACTCCATGTGCATGGTGAAAAATATAGGCTTTTAATTTGATTTTCTGGTCACTTTTCAGCAACCCTACATTCCTGTTTGTTTGTTTGTTTCTATTGCAAACTGCACAATGATTTTTCTATAGCAATCAGAAGGTACAAGGGCTTCCTTTACTGCCTGTGACCAGTCATGTGTACCATTTTATTGCCAACTACTATTGCGGGATATTAAGTTGTCACCCAAACCAAAGAACAAGCAACCATAAAAATAACTGCATGATTTGCAGTTCACTTCAATGTAAAGAGCAAAATACGTGGTCTGTGCTGGGTGACACTCCAGCCCCAAGGACTCTAATCCCATTCCAGAGACTGTACAAATGCACTGCAATTTTCCTTGTTCATTTGGGGATGCACATTACATAATCATTTGGGCTTTATAATATTATTTACTTTCCCAAAGGTCGTGAGAAAAAGAAATAGCAACTAATGAGTTAGTTCTGGAAGAACAGCTTATTTTGATTATGCTATGTTCATAGAGTAGAGCAAAATTAGACCAGGATGCATTAGCATTTATACTGTTTTATAAAGCTTACTGGGGAGGGCTGTTGATCAAAGGGGGCATAATACACACACTGCCTTTCTGGAAAAGAACATTAAAAAGCCTATATAAGTGCCTTTCTCTCAACATTACATTGTTGTGGATACACCAAGAAAACATATAGACTTAAAATGTTCAAGCAAAATAAATTGGCACACAAAAATTAATATTTAAGAAATTGAATATAAACATTTAACTAATACTCTGGAAAGCGGATGATGCCTCATAATTAAAAATACTCTTTATAAAATACCACCCAAACACTGACAAGCTCTAAGAAAACACAATTTATTTTAAAGGCCAACATGAACATCTTATAGCAGCAGCTTTGAAATAGCCAATTCTGTCAATACAGCAAAATAAACTAAGTAGTCAATTCTCTCCCTCTCCTTCTACTTTTCTTATTTCCTTAAAAGTGTGATTTTTTTCGAATAATTTTAGCTATCCCTTTTCTATGAACATAAAATAGACAACCTAATTTCAAAATAAAGCCAAATATACCTTTTCTCACAGTCATTTGTTTCACACTACGCTAGATTTTTACCTAACTATAAATATATATATATGTAATGTTTATGAAGTCCACTTAAAGCAATTTCTAACACAGTATCAAACTGAAATGAAGATCAAGTCTATGAAGATAAAATATATCTTTCTTTGTAGGAGTAACAAATCTGAAGAAAACATTGTGATAAGAAGAAAGACGCCCCTCCTGCCCCCCACATGCCCAGATATCCAGGTCTTAATTTTCAAAATTTTTGAGTATGTTACATTACAAGGCAAAAATTATTAAAGTTAAGATTAATTTTTAAATCTTAATCAATTAATAATAGGAAAATTACTCTGGATTATCTGGTTTGACCCAATGTAACCATACATGCCCTTAAAAGTGGAAGAGAATGCAGGGTGATTGGGTCAGAGGGATGTAGCAATAGGGGAAGGGACAGGGGAGATGTGTAGCATGAGATGGGCTTTACCTGCCGTGACTGGCTTTGAAGTTGGAGGAAGGAGGGCATGAGCCCATGAACGTAGGTGGCCTCTAAAACTTGAGAATAATCCTCAGTTTACAGCAAGCAAGAAAGTGGGAACCCCAGTTCCACAGTAACAAGGAACTGAATTCTGAACAACAACCTGAATGATCAGGGAAATACATCCTCTCTTGGACCCTCCTGATAAGAAAGAGCCCTATGGACACTTTGCCTTTAGCCAGATGAGACCCATGTCAGAATTCTGACCTCTGAACTGTACAATAGCACATTTGTGTGCTTTATTTTTTAACTACAAAGTGTGTGGTAATTTGTTCCAGCAACAGTAGAAAGTTAATACAAATAGTCTGTTAAATACTTCATTTTATGTCTGAGAAATCTGAGCCTACAGAGATTCAACGGCTTACCCTACCCAGGTGGTGACAGGGTTTCTAATTCTTGACCTCTTCCCAAGAGTGCTTTCTTCTTTTGAATCACCCAATCCATTCTAATCTAAGCAGTCTGGATACCATTAAGCCAGATCAAATCATATGCCTCTGTGCTTATAATTCAAGCATGATTCCTTTCGTGCTTTAAAATTCTCATTCTAGTTTGGCATCTGCCCCTTCTTACTTCACCCAATACCCAGCTCACTGCACTCCTGGCAGCGTGGTGCTGCTCCATTTCAGGGTCATGACTTCTGCTCACCTCATGGTAACATTTTCCTCTTGTTTGTCCTGAGGACCTAAGACCTATCACTCTCTAAGTTCTCAGCATGGCTGCTGAATTCTCATAAATCAAGTATCAGTTTAAATATTGGTTCCATAGAGAAACAGTCTAGACATAGATTCCTTAAATCACCATTCATCTCCGTCATTTCAAGCTTTTCAATCTGTGTGTGTTTCTCCTCTCCTTTATTATCTTCTTCTTCCTCTAGAATCTGGTAATTATGGTGTGGAGACTTTATCTCTTATACGAATCAGTAACATTGGTATATAAGTGTCTGATAAAAATGTCTAGTGTGAAAATATCTAGTAAAATAATTTCTGGCTCTGACTTCAAGGCTGTTAGCTACTGAACCTTGCCAGTTACATTAATTGTGACTGGCATTCAGACCTCACATTCTAATGCCTGTTATTATTAAAGGAATGTATTTGTGTTCATTTGTTGACTTTATATTAATAAATATAAACGTATAAAATATACTGACACAAAGTACTACTTTTATGTGTTTCATGTATTAGAAATTGATACATTTATTTTCATTATTTTTAGCTCCTGCTACAATAAAACACAGTACTTGTGGCTATAAATATAGGATAACTTACTAAAAGAAACATGTTGGTAACATTAATCTGGCATATTCCAAAACATTCAGTGAATAAGTAAAAGTTCAAAGATGAGCAGACCAGACTGTGCTATGTTTATTTAGACAGAAGTAAAGTACTGCCCAGGTCCAGAGATATAAATGGGAAAGGAAAGAAGGATGATGGGACCTTGAGTCAAAAGGGGAGAACTATGGGTACAGATTATAATAGGATTCATTACAGGTGATAACATCAGTGAAGAAGGGCAGTGACTCAGTTGTGTACATGAAAAGAAAGTAAATTGCTTGATTAATTCCCAGTAGTCATACAAAACTGACTTATATGAAGTAGTTGTGCTTTAGAAAGCTTACTATCACAAATATTCAATTGAATACAAATGAACTAATGTATCTCTAAAGTAATTATTGGGGAAGTCAGACAATTATCTTATTATCTTGAAACAAATTTGTTGAATGTTGAAATTATTATAGCTTAAGTTGCAAATTGCTCAGAAGTCTGTTCTTTTATTACTATTATTGAGATGTAACTTTAAACAATTTTTTTTTTCTAAAAGAGAAGGTAATGTTACTGTGTTTCACTAGTTCCATTGTAAATAAATGTTACTTTATGACTATCTCTTGCTTTAAAAGATTCATTTCTTTAAAATTTTACATCTATAATTTTATAACAATTTTGTCTACTTGAATATTTCTAATATTTATGATAAATATTGTTTAGGTTATTCATATATTCTTCATGTCATCATTCAGTCAATCATTACATTGTTCACTGTACAGTAAGTCACAGGAAACTAAAAATGAATTAATCCTTTAATTTGCCTTCAAGGAATTTACAATGTAATAGGAAAGTGAAAGATATGTGTAAAGAGCCTTTTGCTGCCCCTTTAAATAAGCTCCTGTCTGGGACTGACTAACGCATTCTATTAAATGTACAAAAGAAATTTAAGGTATATTGTTTGGTTGACTGCACATATTATGCAAAAATCATCAAGTTTCACTTATTTAAATTAGGACATGAGGGAGTTCTTCTGAGGAGGTGATGCTTAAACTAGGAAGTCAGGAGTGAAATTAATGAAAGGATGTGGTCATGTGAAAACTGGGAAAGGATGGCACTGAAAAAGACTAACATACTGTGTTTCCTTCTTATGTCTATACGTAAAAGGGATGGGTTCACAGCATCAAATTGCAGTCAGAACACACAGAATGTGTTAGCAAATATTCACTAATTCAACAAATAATCTCTATGCCCTTTTAGGACTCTCTGATGAACTGTATTACTGTTCATTTATATCCCATGCCTTTCTGAGAGAGGCTCTATATCCTTGCTGTGTTGAACTCAGGAGAGTCATATGATTTGGCTAATGAAAAAGCATATGTCAGTCGGGTGCAGGAGCTCACACTTATAATCCCAGCCCTTTGGGAGGCTGAGGTGGGCGGATCACAAGGTCAGGAGTTCGAGACCAGCCTGGCCAATATAGTGAAACCCCATCTCTACTAAAATTATAAAATAAAAAAGAAAGAAAGAAAGAAAAATGCTGAGCGTGGTGGCAGGGGCGCCTATAGTCCCAGCTATTTGGGAGGCTGAGGCAGGAGAATTGCTTGAACTCAGGAGGTGGAGGTTGCAGTGAGCTAAGATTGCACCACTGCACTCCAGCCTGGTGACAGAGCGAGACTCCATCTCAAAAAATAAAAAAAAAAAAAGAAAAGAAGAAAAAGTATGTGTGTATACATATGTATGCTGTATAAATATATATATATGCTGTATGAATGTATATGCATATATATATATATGTGTATATATATAGGAGAAGTAGTATGTGTCAGTAATAATCAGAAATCTTAATAACCAGTGGAACCTGTGGTCTTAAAGCTTCTCTTTGGCTCTGCAAAGACAACTGCCAATGTTTCACACAGAGAGCGCTCTGTGACCGGGCCCCAGCTTGAAACTGATGTGAAAAATTCAGTGTGAAAGGAGACATAAATATTTGCTGCTATAAGCCAGTGGGATTCTAGAATTTGTTTTTTTAAATTTCACTACTTTTTAATTTTTTTTAACTGCAGCATTCCCTAGCTTATTTTTACTAATACAGCCAGCCATGTAAATATTACCAAAGTTTTGCTTTTTTTGGTTAGAGAAAATATTCAGACTTGTGCTGTCAAAAATTGCAGCCACTAGCCACTGGATTATTTAAATTAAATTAATTCACGATAAATACAACTTAAGAATTAGTTCCTCAGTTCCACTAACCATGTTTCAAGTGCCCAATAGCCATATGCAGCTGGTGAATACCACATAGAACAGCACAGACACAGAAGATTTCCATCATCACACAGAGTCCTATTGCAAGGCAGCCACTCAGACTGTAAAAGATTTGGACCTTTTCCACCTTCCATCCTGTTTCCAATCCATATGGATTCATTCATAGTCTTTCTCCAGGGATAGTTAAACTTAATCAAGGGAAGAGTTTCAGTTCTCCCAAGCATCTTAAATCTCAGTGGCTTCCTATGAATTTTTATTCCATTTTATCTGAAACCAATTAAAGTTGTCGCTGGATCATTTTATACCTCACTAATGACCAGACCCTCTGGAATTTACTAATGCTGTTACACACCAATCGATAACAATTAACTGCCATGGCTTCAACTTGATCTTCTCCTGGTTCCAGAATTAGCAGTGTGACATCCTTGGTTTAATTAAGAAATGCAGTTATTCTGAAGCTTCTCAAATCAAATGGATGTAGACTTTTAAAATGATTCCCACTCTTGCATGCCTCCTAACCAACTGAAGCAAGCATATATTAAAGCAGTTGAGTGGAATCAGCAAGCCAGTCAGCACCAGCATCTGATCCTAATTTTATTTGTTCTGCCTCATTTCAAAGTTTTCAGGGACTCCTGATTAGCCAAATAATAAAGGATGTACTCTGATCTAAAGAATCAATTTTCTTTTTCCACCCCAACTTACCTACTTTATATTATCCTTCTTCCTCTAAGAAATATTTCAATATGTTTTATTTTGTCATTGTTCATGAAATGTGTTACATATTTTGCTACAAGTTTTAACTCTGAATGAATCTCTTTGCCATTTAGAACCCAACTGAAACCTCATCTTTCCATGACTCTTTCTCAGATCTTTTCATCTGACATTAATTATTGCTTCAAGCATGATGATACTTTAATATATTGTCTTTTCCTATGTATCTTACTCATTCATCGAACAACTATTAAGGGCCTTCTCCATACCAGACACTGGTGTAGATATTTAGGAAACATTCACCAGTAAATTATAACAATGAATTAGCTCCCACATAACTTATATTTCAGTGGAATTTGATACATTTTAGCAATTCAGTATAAGTTTGTCAAATACAGGCTCTATCTGTTCTATCTTCTCCCCACCTGCCCTTCCCCTTACTTCTAGGTTCCCAGAGCACTGCTTTGGATTCAGAATGTATTAATGAAAAACTTACGTGGAACATACCTCAATGTACAGTGATGGTCTACATTTTCAGAGTCCTTCGTTCTCCCCTTTTATTAGGCTCCAAAAATGTTCCAAATGTATGGTCCCATCCAGATTTCCACTGGGTACTTTGGATTTTTAAATTGCTCCCATAGTGTAAACTGTGTCTGTCTCTAATATTTTCTGTCTCTGAAGAAATATCAGAGAGTCATCAATCAAGAGCAAGTGCTCACCTCTGTGGTTCTGTTTTATTACTATTGAAGTCTAAAGTGTTCAGTGTGAAAATATACAACTCTCCAAGAGAAAACAGTAGGATCATTTTTGGGGAAGGAGGAGAGGGAAAAATAATGTTTTCTAACCAACTGACTAACTCTTATATGTGAAGGAAGATACACTGACAATATTCAGAAATCATTTACTTGGTGAGTTTGTCTTATCATAAGTGGCAGATGGGTAGACACATTCTCCTTAGGGCTCTAAAGTATAATTCTTATGTTTAAACAATTTCACAATCTAAAATATATCAGAGAAGCCTTACTTAAATCACATTTTAAAATAGTAGTATTGCAAACAATTTCACAAACTAAAATGTATTAGAGAAGTCTTATTTCAATCACATTTAAAAATAGCAGTATAGAATACAAAAAAAAAAAAAAAAAAA
>NW_016818444.1:99692-102273 GCF_001698545.2 Rhinopithecus bieti
AAAAAAAAAAAAAAAAAAAAACAGGTACAATAGTAAGATTTGTATTTATGTATTCAAAAAGTAGGCTTTAGCGAGTACATACCCCTGTGCTTTCATCTTTCTCCTTCTGTTTTTTGTTTCTTTACAAGACATTGTTCATAGCGGTTTTATTTGCTCTCCTTCCATCATTGCCATTAAAGAGTTTGGACTTTGGGATACCAATAGTCACCCTCTCACTAACTGGCCGTTTCTCAAAACCGTCTCAGATGTCATAGTTATGCATCAAATATAATTAAAAATAAAAAATAAATATAATTATGATACATATTTTATCTCAAGTGCTATGGGATCCTAGATGTGATAATGCTATTTCTAGGATAGAATGTAATTGAAGAAGTTTGGTCACTTTCCAAAAAATTATTGGAAATTTTCTAACTAAGAAAGTTTACATTTTTTTTCTTTTATAATACTACAACATGTAGTGAATTATAAAGCTAACTAATATATTACTGAGAAGTGACAATGTGCTAGCAGCCCTCGCTCTCGGCGCCTCCTCCACCTGGGAGTCCACTCTGGCGGCGCTTGAGGAGCCCTTCAGTCCGCCACGGCACTGTGGGAGCCCCTGTCGAGGCTGGCGGAGGCCGGAGGCGGCTCCCTCTGCTTGCGGGGAGGTGTGGAGGGAGGGGTGCCGGCGGGAACTAGGGCTGCGAGCTGGCGCTAAGAGGCCAGCCAGAGTTCTGGCGGGTGCCGAAAAGGGCGGGCGCGGGCTTGGCTGGCCCAGCACTCAGAGCGGCCGGCGGGACCCGCGGCCCAGGGCAGTGAGGGGCTTAGCACCCAGGCCAGCAGCTGTGGAAGTTATGCCGGTCCCCCAGCATCAGCCGGCATGCACCACGCTCGAATTCTGGCTGGGCCTCAGCCGCCTCCCCGTGGGACAGGCTCGGGACCTGCAGCCTGCCATGCCGGAGCTCCCTCCTCCGCCCTGGGCTCCTGCGCCTCCTGGAGGAGCGCCGCCTCCCGCTCTGCGGCACCTGGTTCCAGGTTCCATCAACCGCCCAAGGACTGAGGCGTGCCCCCAAACCATACAGGACTGGCGGGGCAACTTAACCTGCTGCCAAGGGGGTAAAGCCAGCTGAACTCCTAAGTCTAGTGGGGTCTTGGAGAACGTTTATGTCTAGCTAAGGGATTGCAAAAGCACCAATCAGCACTCTGTGTCTAGCTCAAGGTTTGTAAATACACCAATCAGTACTCTGTATCTAGCTAACCTAGTGGGGACTTGGAGAACTTTTCTGTCTAGCACTCTGCATCTAGCTAAAGGATTGTGGACACACCAATCAGCACTCTGTGTCTAGCGCTAAGGTTTCTAAATGCACCAATCAGCACCCTGTCTCTAGCTCAAGGTTTGTAAATACACCAATCAGTACTCTGTATCTAGCTAACCTAGCAGGGACTTGGAGAACTTTTCTGTCTAGCACTCTGCCTCTAGGTAAAGGATTGTAAATGCACCAATCAGCACTCTGTCAAAATGGACCAATCAGTTCTCTGTAAATTAGACCAATCAGCTCTCTGTAAAATGGACCAATCAGCAGGATATAGGAGGGGTCAGATAGGGGAATAAAAGCAGGCTGCCTAGCCAGCAGTAGGAGCACTCTTAGGTTGTTTTCCAGATCGTTGGAAGTGCATTTATTTATAAGTCTTGTTGCTGTTCACTGTTTGGGTCCATAGGGCCTTTAGGCGCTGTAACGCTTACGTTAAAGGTTTGCAGTTTCACACCTGTCAGCAGGAGGACGAATCCACCATGAAGAAAAAGCTCCCAATACCTTTGAACATCTGAAGGAACAAACTCGGGAAACACCATCTGCGAGAACTGTAACTTTAACCGTGAGGGTCTGTGGGTTTATTCTTTAAGTCAACAAGCCCAAGAACCCACTAATTAAGGACATAACTACCATTGTGTATATGTTATACACATGTTTGGAAATATATGTATATTTACAAACTACAGTTCATTCGGATACAAAGATCAAATTATATGCAGCCATCCTGGTTTAGAGTCTACTTATTTCAAGTGCTAACAATGTAAACACACAGTTACTTGTTTTCTACTTTTCTCCTTTACCCATAAAATTACAAATTTTAAAAGTTTTAAATATAGGCTGGGTGTGGTAGCTCCCGCATGTAATCCCAGCACTTTGAGGGGCCAAGGAAGGTGGATAACCCAAGGTCAGGAGTTTGAAACCAGACTGGCTGATGTGGTGAAACCTGGTCTCTACTAAAAATAGAAAAAATAAAACTGGGTATGGTGATGGGTGGGTGTAATGCCAGCTACTTGAGGGGCTAAGGCAGGAGAATGACTTGAACGCAGAAGGTGGAGTTTGCAGTGACCGGAGGTGCGATTGTATTCCATCCTGGTCAACAAGAGTGAAACTCCATCTCAAAAAAAAAGTTTTCAATATAAAAAAATTAACGGAAAATTTCGACAAAAGCGTAGCAGCTCTATTGTGTCCATAGCAGAGTACCTCCTTTTCTCATGTTAGCCGCAGACATAGATTTTGTTCTCATAGGGGCTGCTTGTGATTGTTACAGTGGGATTATAATAGGGGGG
>NW_016818444.1:104246-119062 GCF_001698545.2 Rhinopithecus bieti
AAAAAAAAAAAAAAAAAAAAAAAAATCTGGCTCGAATGTGAAAACGTCATTCTACAAATTGTTTAGTATTTTAAGTGCAATATTTATCCTGCAGAGGAAGTCAGCATAGTCTCAAAGCTTTCTTTTAAGGACAATCTCACATCCAGTAGTCAATTAGTGATTTATTTTTTTAAAGAAAAAAATAGAGATGACCACATATATTCAGAGGACTGTCATAAGTCATTGATACCATTTGATCTTGAATCTCACTCTTAAAGTTTATCTCCTGTATATATAGCCATCTCTCAAATCACCAATTCACAGATAACCTGTCTATTTGTAAGTTATAGCTCTCTTTTGGAAAATGGATAAAAGACCCACAGACAGCTTGGACAGCAAAGATCAGAGAGTTGTTTTTTGAATAGCATTTCATAATAGATGTTGAAGAAAATTATGAAACCGAAAATGTACATAATCCATCTCTAGAGACTTTTTCTATCTCATTTTAAGCTTCCAGAATTTATTCCTAAAAGATAAACACAAATAATGGAAAGAGGGAACTAAAAACCTACCGAGATTACTTGGAAGACCGGTTGACAGGCAAGGAGAAAATATTTATTTTGTTAACTAGGTAATTTAACTTTCCTTTGCTTGAATAAAGTACTGCATTGGCGGTTGCACAGCTGTGAATTTCTAATTCTATCATTTCTTCCACAAACACTAATTGGCATTCTTCTTTAGTGAAGTGCCCTTCCTTTATAATACTAGCAATATTATATTACTATGAATTCATGGATTTATTTTGACTTCATGTATTAAAATCTATTAGGATTGTTATTCCTTTTAATGTACAAATTATGACAAACTTTACCAGTGAAAGGTCTTTCGTGCTGGCTACTTGTTCTTCCAGCATGTCTCCAACAGTCTTTGGCCCCCTTCTAACTTTCTGACGCAACAACCTGTATTAGGCTTTCTTGTGTTTTCTCTGACCTGTACATGTTGGAGAGCACAGCTGTTCTTATTGGGCAAAAATATTTAGAAATGAAGAGATGAGAAATAAGTGTGGTAGCTGCACAAAAAAAGGGAGCATTATTTCTAGGACCAGTGGATGAACAGAGCTATAACAAAACAGAGCTTTGTAAAGATATCATGAACTTATACTGATACCTCCAATTTACATCTAACATGATCCTTAGCTGCCCTCATTCCAGATGCACATCTCACTTCTCATAGAGAGAACTTAGACACATTTGTGTCTTTGCATCTTTTCTTTTATGCACACGTTTCAGAATTACCACATCTGTATGACTATTAAAAGCAAGTCAATTAATAAAACTTCAGGTGTTTTGTACTACTTTTTGTCTTTAAAGTATATGTCACTATGGATATAAATATAACAACATGTGCTGAAAAGTGATCTAGATTAATTCCATTTTTTCTGTATAGTTAATTTAATTTCTGTTTTATTTTCCACTTTCAAATTTAATATTAAAATTATGAAATTTACAAGTTACAAAATTGAAATTATATTCAGAGAAAATTAATTCATCTTCATCTCTTCTAGCTTTTGTACCCCATCCAAGACCATTAGTTATTTTCATAAATTCTTTGTTTATACTTTCTGTGATTCACTTTGAGAAAGGTAATTTATATACATATCTTTACGCAAAAAATAACACATACACTCTATTTCAGGTATCTACCTATCTATAATCTACCTGTCCTGTTTTGCACACTGATTTTTTTAATACTTAAAAATATTTTCTGTAAAATATTGAATTTTAATTTAATAGAGATGATATGATCATTATTTTATATATATACATAGTGCTCTACTTTTCAGATGTACAATATTTTACCCAAAGAGTCGTTTTTGAGGGACATGTATTTTTTTTATAAAACCGATATTACATGACAAATGTATTTGTAGACCCTGCCATCATTTTAATATCGCTAAGCTATTTTAATGAAAATGTATCAAAACCATATTATATTACTTTCTGCATATTTAAATCATGTTCACTATTGAATGTATCCTTGATTAACTGCGATTATTATGATCCTCTCGTATATTTTTCATGCTATTTGTACCTACCTTAAACAACACTCAAATTCTCTGCTTTATGATTATTCTGTTTAATTATTAGACTTTATACCTGATTCCTCAATATTAAAAGATTAGCTTTAGAAACAGTAAGCTACTTAGGTCTCACAATTTTTGTATTGGGGCATTGTATTTTTCTGGTTTATATGTAAAACAGAGAAGCTTAGAAGGGTTAATTAATGTTCGCATATCTGCCTGAGCCCAAAAACCACTTTATTAACTACTATGCTATGATCATGAGAACACAATTTCACAGAGAAGTTTGAAGCTTTAGTGTATATTTATGTCTAGATACTTGTATCCTCTTTTTTTTTTTTTTTTTTTTTTTGAGACAGAGTCTTGCTCTGCCGCCCAGGCTGGAGTGCAGTGGCCGGATCTCAGCTCACTGCAAGCTCCGCCTCCTGGGTTTACGCCATTCTCCTGCCTCAGCCTCCCGAGTAGGTGGGACTACAGGCACCTGCCACGTCGCCCGGCTAGTTTTTTGTATTTTTCTAGTAGAGACGGGGTTTCACCGTGTTAGCCAGGATGGTCTCGATCTCCTGACCTCTTGATCCGCACGTCTCGGCCCTTGTATCCTCATTTTATGTTCAGTTTTGAAAGACTAAAGTATGAAAACAAAGAGATTAGGTTGTAAAAAGAATGTTATGCCTGGGCTCAGTGACTCTCACCTATAACCCCAGCATTTTGGGAGGCCGAGGAGGGTGGATCACGAGGTCAGGAGTTCAAGAGCAGCCTGGCCAACGTGGTGAAGCCCTGTCTCTACTGAATATACAAAAATTAGCCAGACATGGTGGCACGTGCCTGTAGCCCCAGCTACTCAGGAGGCTGAGGCAGGAGAATTGCTGGAAGTTCGGAGGTGGAGGTTGCTGTGAGCCGAGATCGTGCCATTGCACTTCAGTCTGGGGGAAAAGAGTGAGACTCCATCTAAAAAAAAAAAAAGAAAGAAAGAATATTAGATAATAAAAAGTATCAAAATGAAATTTGACTATAAAAGAAAACAGGTACAAAAAAAAAGGAATGTCATCACTTTGCTTTCAGAAACAACCTCAAATTTGAGATTTTTTTTTTTCTGATTCCTGAAAGCCTTTTCTCTTCCTTATATTCATACCTGAATTATAAATAATCATAGACCTTAAAGGTCAAAGAAAACAACATGAGGGCCCTTGGAACAGACCTGGCCTACTGCAAAAGCCTCCTAATTTGCTTGCTTCCTCATTTAACTCTCTCCATTCTATCAGCCACACAACTGTCAATCCAGTGGCCTACTGTGCTCTATGTCGACCTATGTAATATAATCCGTGCCCACCACAACACTTTCCAAACGGCTGTCTTACAAAGGCTTGTTTCCCTTTACTTGTTTTTCCTATACTCACCGCTTGTTTCCCAAACACACTGGATTCATTCTTGTCTCCAGGGGTTTACACTTGTTGATTCCTCTGTTTGTAATGCTTTTACTCCCAAATTTCAATGCAGATGTTCATCTTTCATAATTTGTTCATGCTCTAATGTCTCCCTTTCAGAAATAAATTTTTTGATCACCCTTTGTATATTTGTTCCCTTCCTTCTCCCCTTCTGTATAATATTCTATCTCTTACTTTGCTTTATTTTTGTTCATAACGCTTCTAAGTCTCTAGAATTGTATGGTTTACTGTTATTTTTAAACATTCATTCACTGTCTATCATTTTCTCTACCTCCCCCGGAAAGGGGAAGTGTTTATTTCTGTGTCATTTACCACTGTATTATCAGCATCAGCAACAATACATGGAACAGATTAATGACAAATAAACCCTTAATTAATTACAGATATGAAGGTAAAGATAAACGTAGAGACTTGTTTTTCATGTTTAAACCCAAAACAAAGGACTTCTACTATCACAGAGAGATTTTCTGTCATTATCCTCTGTTGATTATGAGGGGTACATTTGGAGTGCTCGTTTGATATTCGATCATGCCATTTTCCTGAAACCCACACTTCAGTTTGTAAATAAGCTGAGAGATATGCTGGTTTTCACAGTTTAGGGTAAATGGACAATTCACCCTCTAGTCAAAGCTACCTTGTCACTTGTAGGAAATAGTGCATAGTTTTTTAAATGACAAAATTACTCCATCTAATAAATGTCCTTCTGACTTATCTTAAAAATAGTAAGGAGATACTAATATATATATATACTAAAAGTATATATATATATATATATGCAAGCCATATACTCTATAGATATATATATATATATGAAGGTTAGAATGGATATATATGTGTGTGTATATATGTAAAATTCATAAAATTCCAAGTCTTAACAGGTGACCTCTTTTTCATTCAAAATTCTAGAACCACAGTTATCCCTATGCTTCATCAATAAACTTTATCATTAGTAAAATTGAATAAATGCAAGATCCTAGAAACACTCTCTGGAGAGAAATCCCTCTAAATAAATTTCATCCACTAAATCTTATAGCTGTCTTTATAATGCAGATTGTCATTTTATATTGAATTATAAAATTGACTGGAAGCTAGTCAACAGTCTTCTCCAACTTCATACCCCTTTAATTTATCCTTTGTGTTTGAATTATGTTAATAGTCTCAAAAGACTTTTGAAACATAATTTCTCAGTTGAAAAATGTAAAGTAATGGTACATGACATATATAAATTGATGCTACTTTTTTAGTAAATACAATGATGGCTTCACTAAGAAATTACAACGTTTTAGTGGCCTAATAGAAATTTTTAAAACATATCTTTTCCTCGTGCAGCTATTCAGTGTGAACAATTCTGATTAGATGTCTTTCCTTCAACTGGTGGCTTAGATACCCAGAATCTTTCCACATTATGGCTCTATCTTCTTCAATCTGGGGTTCCCAAATTTACTCTAGGAGTCACCTCCATTTCATTAAGTAGAGAACAAATACATGGCGTTATTTGTGAAAGGTATTCGGGCTCTGGGCCTGGAAATGGTTCCCATTATTAATTTATGTTACATTCTTTGATCAAAACTTGGTCACTTAACAGATGACTGCCATGCAGTCTGCAGAATGTACTCTAACTCTTTTGTTAGGAAGCTGAAAAGAGATGATGAATGATCATTTATCTTGGCTGCATTCACTCTTGCTTCTAACTGTATAGCCTCTCTTTCCAAGAATAGCGCCTCAAAAATAGTCCTGCTACCTGGATGGAATTTCCCATGGTTATTGCACTGTCCAAATCAGGTTTACCCATGGTTAAGTTCTATGAACCATTCCATATGTTTCCAATGTAGCCTCATTTTTGCTTATGTGAGCCCGAAGCACTATCTCCTTCCCCCTTAAAAGGAGTCTTAACACACTCTTTCTATAGCATTTTTCTTGCTCTTTCCTTAAAATGAAAATCAAATTTAATTATTCAGTTAGATATGTCTTCTCTGAAAAATAGTTACTCATTATCTTCTACAAATGTGTATCTTTAAGTCATTCTTCAAATTCCCCAAACCTTCAATGACTTATGAGTTTCTTTTAATAACCCACGAGTGACTCACCTCCAAACATCCTTTAGGGTGTGTGTGTGTGTGTGTGTGTGTGTGTGTGTGTGTGTGTATTCTTCATATATTTATATTCAAATAGAGTATTGATTTTTAATAACTTTCAGTTATTTTTCTAGTGGTTATATGTTTTCTAGAGTAATTAGATGAACTTCAGCTTCTTGATTTAGTTCTTTTTACCTCCCAGTTAAGATTACTTAATTTTACCGCTTAGTTGCTTGTTAGATGACTGATGGCAAGGTGATTTTTTCTGTGTCTCCTTTTCTGTATTGAGGATTGGTGTTTGAAGAGTTACGAAGGAGAAAAAGAAGCATAAGTGGATGCTGCAAAGTCAAATGGCTACAAACCATATCAGTCCATTTATATGACATTCTCTAAAACATGGGCTGGACAGCAAAAGGTAAGCAGCAGGGCAAGTGAGTATCACTGCCTGAGTTTCACCTCCTGTCAGATCAGTGCGGCGTTAGATTCTCATAGGAGCACAAATCTTATTGTCAACTGCACATGTGAAGGAGCTGGATTTTGGGCTCATTATGGAAATCTAATGTCTAATGATCTGAGGTAGAGTCGTTTCAACTAGAAACCACACCCCCGCCCCACTCCCAACCATGGAAAAATTGTCTTCTACAAAACCAGTCTCTGGTGCCAAAATGGTTGGGGACTGCTGTTCTAAAGGGCGAAATTATAAGGATAGAAAGCAGTCTATCAGATGCTTGTCAGATGCCAGTGGCAAAGATATGAGATTTACTACAAGGAGACATAAAACAACATTTTAGAGTGTTGAAAATCTATATCTGGATAGTGGTTACAAAATTGTATTCATTTCCCCTAAACTCATCTAACCGTTTGCTTTAAATAGAATGGCTTTCCTCTATGTAAACCTAAATAAACGTAATAAAAAATTGTACAGAATAATGGCAAAAATAAATTAACTTTTATATTAAAGTCATTTTCTACTATGACTCCAATTTTTTCAGCCTTAGGCTATGTTGAGTCCATGACACCTATAGTTCAGTGATTACAGGCTGCAGTGCAATTTCCTAAGCCTATAGAACACATTACTCCAATTCTTTCTTTGGATTATAATGAACATTTCCACCATTAAAGATGGAGTGGTACTCATCTTTATAGAACCAACTGACATATTACTTCCTGTATTAGATGTCTGAATATCTATATCACATCTATCCATCTCTCCTTCTATCTACCAATCTACCCACATACCTACATACTTTACCTCCTCCCTACTTCAGTGTAATCCTGTATGTCTCTATTTAACTATTATACCACTGCTTCTTTAATCATAGTTCATTCTATATTTCTTGTTGGAAACAACACACAGCACACACATGCATCAATACAATTCAAAATACTAAGCTCAATGTTGAAAAATGTGCATATTATGAATCCGGGTACCCTCTTCTTAATTACTGAGGACATTATTTGACTTATTCATTGATTTTCTAAGGAAAATGTTTTCATTTTATAAAAATATCGATCCATTATACCTAATATTTTGAAACATTTCCATACTGTTCTCCTCTGGGTCAATTATGTCTATAGATTTATTATGCTAAGCAGCTTCCCAAACTAACAATCATATAATAATTATCAGAGCCATTCATTACTAACACTCAGAAAGTTGTGACTTTAAGGGGTGAGGTTAGTGAAACATGCCTGTGTCTGGAACTTAATCACTAGGCATTAGAGTAATTTGGAGGATTCAGGTGCTTCCTAACACAAGGCTTCAGATAGCCAGTTCAGTTTTATGTAGGCTTTTATAATAGAGACAATGTCCTGGGCACTAACAGAGACAATCCTCTTCATGTAATGAAGAGTTAAAGATAGTTGATCCATTTTAATTTAATGTTGGAAAAGTCTTTTCAGTCTAAAATAGCTTATGAAACATGTATTTGTAAAATGAATAATTAGATATATGAATAAATAAGATAATATTGCAAAACTGTAGGAGGAGGGATTCGGAAATTAATGACAGTATACAAATTTTAATTCCAAGTACTTTAAGATTTCCAGGACATCCACAAACTAGTATGCAAACCTGTGACTCCAAATATCTGACTTGGTAAGATGGATGCAACATTTTGAAAGATGTGTATTTTCTATTTATACAAAATACATTTTAAGGAATTAATATCATTGTATTTATTTAGTTGCTTTGTTCAAATACTGAACTACCTGCACATAAGCATAGAAAATTAAGCAAATTGATCATGCAACACAAATTTTATTTTATTTCATTGTGCACTTGGGATTTCAAAAATGTCTATCACAGAAATGTTGATTAATGCCCTATGAAAAAAATGGAAATGTGGTGTTAATCTCAAGAAATACTGGTTCTTAGTCAGGTGAAAGAAAAATGTCTTTGATTTTGTAACTTAAATTGCATTATATCAAGTATAAAATTTATACATACACATATCAGTATTTTTTTTAATTAAAAACAAGTTTTCCCTATAAATCGCAGCATAGTAAATGACTCTGACCTGTTATTTCAACAAACAACAATTCCAGGAGGCAATTATAGTAACTTAATTATAATAACTAAAATATTACGAAGTCTAAACAACTGTGGAATAAATCAAACAAACAAAAATGATTTCCATTCTGTGGCCCATTAAGTCAAGAAGTTAATATTTATTACTTTGTTCTATTTTTTAAATAAACAAAAATAAGTTGTATGGAACAAAATCTGTCTATAAATCAAAATGCATTTGGGGTTTGTAGTTAATCATGGCTTGTTTTGTTGCAATGAATTTCCTATGAATATACATAAATGTACATTTTGCATTATGGTTTAATGGCACAGTCATTAGAAGAAGAAAATTGCTAATCAAATCAGCTATGAAAATGGTAGATTATGTGCAAAACCACTCAGATTATACTATAATATTTTAAAACGTGTTGTGTAGAGTTCGAGGATTTTATTTAATAAATATTTAAGCTTAACTATTGTTTAATTATGGAACATGAATATTATATTTTATTGTAAAATAATTTGCATACAGTTTCAAATTGATTTTATGTTAATACAGCTTTGAAAGAATGAAACTCAAATATCTAAGTTATTTTCCAGCATTTGCATTTGCTAATCCTGAACAATTTGATACGGTTAGACTTTGTGTTTTCATCCAAATCTCATCTTGAATTATAATCCCCATAACCCTCACATGTCAAGATAGAGACCCAGTGGAGGTAATTGCATCATGGGGGTGGTTTACCCTATGCTGTTCTCCTAACAGTAAGTGAATTCTCACAAGATCTGATGGTTTTATAAATCGTGGTTTTTCCTGCACTCTCACATACTCTCCTTCCTGCTGCCTTGTGAAGAAGGTACCTTGCTTCCCCTTCACCTTCTGCCATGTGTGTAAGTTTCCTGAGGCCTCCCCAGCTATGCTGAACTGGGAGTCAATTAAACCTGTTTCCTTTATAAATTACCCAGTCTCATGCAGTTATTTATAGCAGTGTGAAAGCCAATTAATACAGGATCTTTACCATAAATGTTTAGCTATTCAAATTCTGTCCTCCTTATGTTCAAGTAATAAATCACAACGTTAATATCAAGTAAGTATTATCTCATCCAAATTGGGAAAAAATTACTTCTTATCATCTGAATATATTTTCCCAGATTAGTACTTGGGGTAGAGGTACGTGTGTTTGTGTCTGTGTGTATGTGTGTGTGTGTTCGGGTATATTAAGAAAATGCAGTGTTTCCAGGGAATCCATCAAATAAATTAAATTCAGCAACTACTGTATTCATAGCTCTATTGTGCAAGACACTTTACAGAGACATGTTTATAACACACTTCTTGTCTTTAAGTGGGTGACAGTCCAGTGTAAATACAAAAAAGCAAATATAGTGATATCTGTACTATTTTTATAACTGATCAGTTTAAGTGGGCTAAATAATACTAGTCTGTGTCACAAAGATAGTCTCCAGATTAACTTGTTCACCTCTGAAAATGAAGGAGCTAGAAAAGTGTCTGGCACATAGTAGGCCATCAGAAATATCTTTTGATATCTGTTGAGAGATGAAAGAATGATTAAATGAATAAAACATAAATGAAGTAAGTAAGTGACATTTGTGGTGAGTTACATTGTAACATTTTAATGCACAAAGTAAAATAAATGCTTTTGAAACTGTTTTCTAGGAAGAGGTACCATAGTCAATTTAGGATGGTCATGAGAAATACCTATTTCAAAATTTTTTAGTTGTTTCATCTAACAGTCAAACAACTTGTTAGTAAAACTCAACGTAGATAATTTTCATTTAGTGTACATAATTTCCCTATCATTCCATTGTCTTTAATGTTTTCCTAGTTTTGATAATAATGCAGAGCAAAACTTTCCTTTCTAGTGATTAAATCACCAGCACTATCGTGCTCTAAGGAAAACTGAAATGCGTGGGCTTTTCAGGCCTTATAAGATACCACCTCTCATTTTATGGGAATCCTGAAAGATTTAAAATGCCTCTGAGTCCACAGGTCTGAGTAAGAGCCAAAGGAAGTTGGGTAATAAAAGTTATGTCGGCCTGCGTTCATCTGCTGGTGGCCGAGAATGCCTAGAGAAATATTCTGCGTTTATCCAGATACTGATATATATTTGGACTATATACAGAACATGAGGCAGAATTAAAGCATTGGTTTCCTGAATCACGGAGTGAGAGATGTTATATTAAGACAATCCAAATGAATATTCCAAATGTCCCCAGTAGACTATTTAAAAAAAATAATATTCAGGACCTTCCACTTCTCGTGAAGATGGAAAAACAGAGAAAAAATTTATTATCTCTCCCAAAACAATAAAAAAAAACAATGGTATTCAAATCAATGTATATCAGATAATGAAAAGCCATAATCCTCAAGAGATAGGAAACAAATGAGGCAAGACCTGGGGTTCACCATACTGCCTTAAGACAATTTTCAGCATGAAATGCAGGGAGGGCAGAGCTAGGTATCCTCACAATGTTGAGGAGAAAGAGCTGATTATCTAGTGAGAGCAAGGTGACTAGACTTAGCATAAGAGAATACAGAAGAGGCGAGAACAGCACAAAGACAGAAATCTGGAACTTTATAAAAGAACCTATTTGAGTATTCAGTTAAATACTGATAAGCAAATATATGCATAGTTTGGTGCAACAGTAATTGCAGTTTTTGCATTGTTGAAATTTGCGGTTTGATAATGGAATACATTTTTTTTTTTTTTTTTTTTTTTTTTTTTGAGATGGAATCTCGCGCTGTCACCCAGGCTAGAGGGCAGTGGTGTTATCTCGGCTCACTGTTACCTCTGCCTCCCAGGTACAAGCGGTTCTCCTGTCTCAGTCTCCCCGGTAGCTGGGATTACAGGCATGTGCCACCACACTCAGCTAATTTTTGTATTTTTAGTAGAGACAGGGTTTCACCATCTTGGCTAGGCTGGTCTTGAACTGCTGACCTCATGATCCACTCACCTTGGCCTCCCAAAGTGCTGGGATTACAGGCGTGAGCCACTGCACCCAGCCAATATTGGAAACATTATTAAATAAATATCATTATGATATATGTCATTTTAATACACATTTCTGGCTTTAATATTATTATTTTTTGCTAATGACCTACTACTTGCTGTTTATATCATATTTATTTTAGACTATGGAAATAATGTTAGACAAAAAGCAAATTTGAGCAATTTTCTTATTCTAGTTCAAAATGGGTCATAAAGCAGGGGAGACAACTCACAACATCAACAATGCATTTGGCCCAGGAACTGCTAATGGTCGTACAGTGAGGTGGTGATTCAAGAAGTTTTGCAAAGGAGATGAGAGCCTTGAAGATGAGGAGTGTAGTGACTGGGCATCGGAAGTTTACAATGACAATTGAGAACAATTATCAAAGCTGATCCTCTTACAACTACATGAGAAGTTGCTGAAGAAGTTGCAGTGATCGACATTGATCATTCTATGGTCATCTGGCATTTGAAGCAAATTGGAAAGATGAAAAACTTAGTAAGTGGGTGCCTCATGAACTGAGCAACAATTTTTAAAAAATTGTTTTGAAGTGTCATCTTTTCTTATTCTACACAACAACAAACCATTTCTTGATCGGATTGTGATGTGCGGCAAAAAGTGGATTTTGTATGACAACTGGCTGACCAGTTGAGTGGTTTAACAGAAAAGAAGCTCCAAAGCACTTCTCAAAGCATAATTAGCACACACACACACACAAAGGTAATGGTCACTGTTTGCTGCTCTGCTGCCAGTCTGATGCACTATAGCTTTCTGAATCCTGGTGAAACCATTTCATCTGAGAGAAGTGTGCTCAGCATATTGATGAGATGCACTGAAAACTTCAACGCCTGCAGCCTGAATTGGTCAACAGTAAGAGCCCAGTTGTTCACTATGCCTGATCGCACGTTGCACAACCATCGCTTCAAAAGTTTAATGAATAGGGCTACAAAGATTTGCCTCATCCACCATATTCACCTGACCTCTTGCCAACCGACTACCACTTCTTCAAGAACCTCAACAACTTTTTGCAAGGAAAATGCTTCCACAACCAACAGGATGCAGAAAATGCTTTCCAAGAATTTATTGAATCTTGAGTCATGGATTTTACACCACAGGAATAAGCTACGTATTTCTTTTGCAAAATGTGTTGATTGCAATGGTTCCTATTTTGATTAATAAAGATGTGTTTGAACTGAGTTATAATGATTTAAAATTAAAAGTTCTAAACCACAATTACTTTTGCACCAACCTAAACTTTATCAGAGACTGGAAAATAATCAATCACCTGAGAGGATTAAGTGTCACAATGTTCAGTAGTCACCAGGGACGGGGCTACTATCTGTTTCCAATATCCATATTAAAAATTCATATTTCATGAGGCATAATGAAGAACACAAGGAAGGTGTTGCTTTCATGCTGTGGGATGATTAGCCTTAGACTGATTACTGCTTAAAATGCACAAACAAAACACTAAGTTTGAAAGGATCAATCTTATTTTGCATTGCTTAAGTGTGTCCCAGAACACATCTCAATAATATTTAGAGGATTATAATGTATTCATCACCCAATAAATTAAGAATCACAGTATCACGGTGTTGGGCATCCAAAGAAGTGATACCTAGCTTGAAAGAAACAGGAAAATTTGAAACCTAAGTGAGGATAAAATCGATCAAAATTAAAATTCACCTAGAATTAGTTCAGTTGTTAGAACTGGCACTTAAAGGGATTAAAAGTTATTAAAATTGTTTTCCACATGTGCAAATAATTAAGCACAGAGAAGATTTAAATGTGCAAATAAAACTCTTGGAGATTAAAACTACAGCATGTGAGATAACAACTAAATTAATAGACTCAAAAGCATGTTAGACACTGCAGAAGAAAATGGCAATAAACTTGAAGGCATAATAAATACTATTCAAAATGAAAAGTGCACACAAAAAACAGCAAATGAACATATTATTGGTTAGCTATAAGCAATATTCTACAAATATATGTGTGCAATACTTCCTGAAGGAATCGGGAACACAAAATATTTAGAGAAATAATGATTACAATTTTTCCAAACTAAATAAAAATTTAAATCAAATATTTAAGAACCGAAACAGACACCAGGCACAAAAAACATGAAGAAAATTAAAGCAAGGCACATCCTAATGTAATTGTTCAAAACAAATGAAAAATCAAAACATCTCAAAAGCAGCCAGAGAAAGAAAACAAAAAAGGAAAGAACAAAGATGACAACAATGACACATTACTCAATAGAGCAATGCAGATGGGGGCACAGTGTGCTGATGGAATGTGTATATGTGAATTTAGAATTCTATACATGGGAGATCTATTATTCAAAACGAAAGGCAACATAACAACTTTATAACATAGTCAAAAGCTGAAGGAATTAGTCACTAGCAACTTGCCACTATAATAAATATTTAAGGATATCTGTCAGGCAGAAGTAAGACCCACACTAGAAGGAAATATTGACCTACACAAAGCATTGAAGGATACTGGAAATAGTGTGTGTGTGAGTGTGTGTGTGTGTGCGTGCACGCGCTGAATTACAGGAGAGTATACATTCTTTTTTCCGATAGCACAAAGGATAACAAATATAGAGCATATATTGGACATAAAACTAGTCAACATATTTAAAGTGGTTCAAGTCATATAGTAACTAGAAGTCAATAACAAAAACAACAGATATCTGGAGAATCCCCAAATTGTTAAAAACTAAGTAGCATACTTATAAAGTAAGTTGAAGTATAAATAAAAACTAAAGCTTACTTTGAACTGAATGAAAGCAAAACACGACAATTAACAATTTGTGAGATGCTCCTAAAGCAGTAAAGGAAAATTTATTACATTAAAGTGCATATTAAAAAAGGAGAAGGATTGCAAATCAATCACTGCAACTTTCACCTTAAGATCCTAGAAAAAGAAGAAGAAATGAAAGACCAGGTAAGAGGAGGAAATGCAATTATAAAGATTAAAATGGAAATCCATAAGATAAAAGAAAAGGAAAAAAAGACCAAGTAGTTAGCAAACCTCATGGTAAACTCAAAATAACACCACCACCAACAACAGCAATACAATGGATACATGAAAAAATAAAAATTGAGAAACTAAATCATATCACCACAGAATATCACCTTCACTAAAGGAAGATAGAAAGAAAGGAAAGAACGAAGAGAAAACCATTAAAAACAACCACTAAGCACGTAACAAAATGTTAGGAGTAGATGTTTACTTATCAATACTAAAATTGAATGAAAACGAACTAAACTCTCCAATCAAAAGACAGAGTGTCTTAATGGATAAAAAAAAAAAAAAAAATACACATTCATCTGCTGCCCAAAAAATAAAACACACTTTACCAATAAAGACACATATAGACTAAAAATAAAGGAATGGGAAAAAAATACTTCATGCCAATGGAAACCGAAAAACAGCAGGAGTAACCATACTTTTAAAAATCAGCTTTTAAGACAAAATCTGTAAGAAGAGACAAAGAAGGTCGCTAAATAATGATAAAGGGGTCAGCTTACCAAGAAGATATAACAATTTTAAATATATATGTACCCAATCCTGGAGCATACAGATATGTAAAGCAAATATTAGAGCAAAAGAGATAGCTAGGCCCCAATACAATAATAGCTGGAGATTTCAACACCCCACTTTCATCCAGATCTTCCAGACAGAAACTCAGAAAAAAAAAAAAAAAAAAA
>NW_016818444.1:120880-149920 GCF_001698545.2 Rhinopithecus bieti
AAAAAATAAAAAAAAAAAAAAAAAATATTTTCATGGCATTAAAGAGTCAATATTGTTAAACTGTCCATATTACCAAAGTAATCTACAGATTAATGCAATCCCTATCAAAATACAAATGACATTCTTTATAAAACATGTATGGAATGGCATAGACCCAGAATAGCCAAAGGCATCCTAAGGAAAAATAAATAAATAAATAACTGCAGGAATCACATTATCTATCTTCAAATCATACTACAAAGCTATAGTGATAAAAACTGCATGGTACTGGCATAAAAACAGATATATAGACCAAGGGAACAGAATAGAGAACTGAGAAACAAATACACAACCTACTAATGAACTCATTTTTTATAAAGTTGCCAAAAACATATACCAGGGATTTATATTGCTTGGGTATATACCCAGTAATGGGTCTCTTCAGTAAATGATGCTGAGAAAACTGGATATTCACATGAAGAATAATGAAACTAGACTCCTATCTCTTGCTACATATAAAAATCAAATCAGAATGGATTAAAGACTTAAACCTAAGTCCTCAAACTGAAACTATCACAACAAAACATAGGGGAAAATCTTCAGGACATTGATCTGGTCAAAAATTTATTGAGCAATACTCCACAAGCACAGGTAACTAAAGCAAAAATGAACAAATGGGATCATCAAGTAAAGAGCTTCTGCACAACAAATGAAACAGTCCACAAAGTGAAGAGACAACCAAATGAATGGGAGAAAATATTTGCAAGTTAACCATCTGACAAGAGATTAATAACCAGGATATATAAGGAGCTCAAAAAACTCTATAGGAAAAAATCTAATAATCAGATCAAAAAATGGGAAAAATATGTCTTTTTTATTTCTTTTTTTCTTTACTCTTCTAAAAAAAGAAAACAAAAACGGGATACGTGTGCAGAATGTACAGGTTTGTTACATAGGTATACATAGCATCCCATGGTAGTTTGCTGCATCTATTGACTCATCCTTTAAGTTCCCTCCCCTCACTCCCCAATCCCCCAGTAGGCCATATTGTGTGTTGTTCCCCTCTCTACATCCATGTGTTCTCAATATTCAACTCCCACTCAGGAGTGAGAGCATGCGGTGTTTGGTTTTCTGTTCCTGTGTTAGTTTGCTGAGGATAATGGCTTCCGGCTTCATCCATATCCCTGCAAAGCAAACAATCTCATTCCTTGTTATGGATACATCATATTCCATGGAGTATATGTACCACATTTATTTATCCAGTCTATCATTGATTGACATTTGGGTTGGTTCCATGTCTTTGCTTTTCTTTTCTAAATAGTACTGCAATAAACATAAGTGTGCCTGTGTCTTTAGAGTAGAATGATTTATATTGCTTTGGGTATATATACCCAGTAATGGGATTGCTGAGTCGAATGGCATTTCTGGTTCTAGATTCTTGAGGAATTGCCATACTGTCTTCCATAATGGTTGAAATAATTTAAATCCCCACCAATAGTGTAAAAGCATTCCTATTTCTCCACAGCCTCGCCAACATCTATTGTTTCCTAACTTTTTAATAACTGCCATTCTGACAGGCATGAGATGGTATCCCATGGTGGTTTTGATTTGCATTTCTTTGATGATCGGTGATGTTGAACTTTCTTTCATATGTTTATTGGCTGCATAAATGTCTTATTTTGAGAAGTGTCTGTTCCTATCAGAAAAAAAGGGCAAAATATTGGAATAGACATTTCTCTAAAGAAGACATACAAATGACAAACAGTGCTATGAAAAGGTACTCGACATCATTGATCATCTGAGAAATGCAAATCAAAACTACAATGAGACATCATATCATCCCTGTCTTATATCTAAAAGACAGAACAATAACAAATGCTGGCTAGGCTGTAGAGAAAAGGGAAACTTTGTGCACTATTGGTGGGGATACAAATTCATACAACCAATATGGACAACAGTTTGAAGGTTTCTCAAAAAACTAAAAATAGAGCTACCATGTGATCCAGAAATTCCACTGCTGTGTACATACCACACGACAGGAAATCAGTGTATAGAAAATGTATCTGCACTCCCATGTTTGTTGCAGCAGTGTACAGCCATGGAAAGGAATGAGATCCTGTCATTTGCAATAGCATGCATGGAACAGGAGATCATTATGCTAAGTAAGTCAGACACAGAAAGACAAATGACTTTTGCCACTCCAAACTTTCCAATGCCTTGTAAAAATTTATAATATCTATTTTTTATGATAGTTTCTTTATTTCCTGTGTGAGATGATCTTATAATTTCAACTTTTTGATTTGCTAGTATGGTGACTTAAATTATTTTTCCTTAGGATGCCTTCGGCTATTCTGGGTCTATGCCATTCCATACATGTTTTATAAAGAATGTCATTTGTATGAGCATGTTCTCGCTTATTTGTGGGATCTGAAAATCAAAACAATGAAACTCATTGACATAGACAGAAAAGGATGCTGGCTTGAGTAGCAGGGCAGCTGGTAGGGAAGTGGAGATCGCTAATAGGTATTAAAAAATAGGTAGAAAGAATAAATAACGCCTGGTATTTGATAACACAATAGGATGACTATAGTCAGTAAAAACTTAACTGTACACTTAAAAATAACTAACAGAGTGTAATTGGATTATTTGTAATACAAAGGATAAGTCCTTGAGGGGATGGATACCGCATTATCCATGATATGAATAGTAAGCATTGCAAAACATCTCAGGTATCCCATAATATATACACCTACTGTGTACTCACAAAAATTAAAACATAAAAAATAATTTAAAAAAGAGAAAAGCAGTTAAACTACAAACATTTTATTCAATTTTTATAATGATCAATACATCTGATGCAGTATTAGCCACATTGATAAGAAATGAGAAAAGACACATATTTTCAGAATCAGAAATAAAAGGCATCACTAAAAATTGTTTGAATATTAAATGTACAGTAACAAACATTATGAATTATTTCTTGCAAACAAATACAAGCAAGTAGGATGGACAAAACCTTAAAAAGACACCAATTATCTAAACTCATTCAAAAGAGATAATAAAATAGCCAATATGACTCCCAAAATATACCCACAAAACATTCCATTTCTAGATGGTCGTGTGGATAAATTTTAACAAACATTTAAGTAAGAAATATCGGTGGGAGTGTAATTTAGTTCAACCAATGTGGAAAGCAGTGTGGCGAATCCTCAAAAAGCTAAAAGCAGAATTATCATTCAACCAAGTAATCCCATTACTGGGTTTGCTATACCCAGAAGAATATACATAATTCTACCATAAAGACACACGTATGTGAATGTTCATTACAGAATTATTCACAATAGCAAAGACATGGAATCAATCTAATGACAGTTTGGATAGAGAAAATGTTGTACATATACACCATGGAATACTATGCAGCCATAAGAAAGGATGAGTTCTTTTATTTTGTGGGAAATACGGATGTAGCTGGAGGCTATAATCCTTAGCAAGCTAACCCAGGAACAGAAAACCAGATAGCAGATGTTCTCACTTATAAGTGGGAGCTAAATAGTGAGAACTTACAAATACAAAGAAGGAAACAACAGATACTGGGTTCCACTTGAGGGAAAATGTAGTGGAGCAGAAAAGATAACTATTGGGTACTGGGCTTAATACCTGCATGATAAAATAATATGTACAAGAATAAAAAAGGTAAAATGAAAAACAAAACAAAACAAAATGAAAAATGTTCCACCTTATGTATTTTAAATGAAGATTGTATCTAACGAAGTATGCAAAACACCTACAATGCCTACTGTGTAGTAGATAATAAATGCTATCCATTCCCAGCCAAAAACTCTTCCAGAAAATTGAGGAGCCATTAATCCCAACTCATTCTGGTCTAGCATTTAATTCTTACCAGAGCTAGTAAAAAAGCTGTAAAGAAAACTATAGACTGATATTCATTTTGAACATAGATGCCATATTTCCAAGCAAATTTTAGCAAATCAAATCCAACAGTATATAAAACTGATATAATATAACCAAGTTGGGTATCCTAGAAATGCAAGCTTAGATTAACATTTGAAAATCAATCAATTAGGCCAGGCGCGGTGGCTCACGCCTGTAATTCCAGCACTTTGGGAGGCCGAGGCAGGCGGATCACGAGGTCAGGAGATCGAGACCACGGTGAAACCCCGTCTCTATTAAAAATACAAAAAATTAGCCGGACGCAGTGGCGGGTTCCTGTAGTCCCAGCTACTCAGGAAGCTGAGGCAGGAGAATGGCGTGAACCCGGGAGGCGGAGCTTGCAGTGAGCCGAGATCGCGCCACTGCACTCCAGCCTGGGAGACAGAGCGAGACTCCGTCTCAAAAAAAAAAAAAAAAAAAAAAAAAAAGGAAAATCAATCAATTTAAGCCACCATACTAGCAAATTAAAAGTTGAAAAATTATAAGATCATCTCACACGGGAAATAAAGAAACTATCATAAAAAATAGATATTAAAATTTTTACAAGGCATTGGAAAGTTTTGGAGTGGCAAAAGTCCCCATGTTATCCTTTTGAGTTTTATTTTTCTTACACCCTCAATTTATTAGTTTGGGATATTTTAAAAGATACATTTGTGGTTTATATCTCCTTATTTTTCCATTACTTTAATTAGAGTTTTTCCATAATTTTACGATTTGGTGATAGGTTGGTTTTTTGATCAGCAACCCCATAATTCATCTGTATGAGTATGCTGAATTTGCATCCATCTATAATAAAATGAAAATATGGAAACAAGAAAGACTGAGCTAAAATATCCAAAAACATAAATGTATTCAATTTCAAAAAGCCACCTCGTTCTGAGGTCATTTTTCTTATTTTATGTAAGTGCTATTGCTTTCATAAAAATATAATAAAATTTCAGAAAATATTTTTATTTCCTTAATTTAAAAGCTTAAAAATCTTTAACCATATGACAGTCTCCAGAATTATTTTTTGATAACTTAGTGATCCATAAAACTCAAAATGTGGTAATTGGCACTGCATCTGAAAATATAAAACATATTCCAAAATCCAAGCCAAAGTAATTAGGCAACTGTATCTAATTGAATGTAAATGTTAGTTGAGTTACACAGGACTAACTTTCACCAATTTTAGCTTATATTTTACTTTAGAATACACAGAGTGATATAATTTTCTACTTTGAAGTTAGATTTGGTCAAATCAGTAGTTCTGATCAACCAAATGTAAAAAACGGTGACATGTGCCTTGTTAGATAAATATATATATGTATATATATAAAATATGGTCAAGGCCCAACTCCCCAACTCTCTCTGTTTCAGATCTGGTGAAGACTGAAAAACAGCATTGAGATGATGGCATCACGAGATAGTATTAAAGATTACATGGAAAGAAGCTATTCCCCTAATCTACATAGAACACATAACAAGAGTGATCATTAAATTTTCTTGTTTTGAGATTTTGGTGCTATTTAATGCTGTAGCATAATCTCATCTATTCTGATAGGCAAAGTTTATGCAAATCTTTATCACTTTCTGGATTATTTTTTGTGATTTTGTTATTCAATGAATCTTAATTCCTGGAAACTCCTATTGTAACGAGTAAGGCTTAAAAGCAGAAACAAAAATAAACAAACAACAAATAAACAAAAAAAATGCATTTGGCCAGATTAAAAGGGAAGCAGAGTCATATGGAATGCAGTTTCTGGTTGTCAGCACTAGTTACTTAATTACCTGTTTGAGTGTTTATTATTTTTAGATACTATGCCAGTCACTCAGAAAGCAATAGCAGGGAGCCAATGGCCTTGCAATTATGAACCCCTCTTGTTAGAAGACTGACAGATAAATAAATACATAATGGTAGCATAAACACTAATTAAAGTTTATAGCTGATAGACAAGAGATACAAGAGATCAGAGAAAAATTATGGGGAGAAAAAATATATTTAAGGGATAATAATGAAGAAAGAAGACAAAAGAGTGAAATAGTATTCTCAGATTCAAAGATGCTTAAAGAAATGAAAGACACTAATTATAGCTAAATTATAATACTTTGTGATTAAGCAATTTGAAAATATGGAAAAGAGAAGATTTATAGTAAAAAGAGGATTTAGTAACATGTGAATACATTTGGGTTTAAATTTGAATGAATCATGAGTTATTTCAGTTATTGAAGTTTACAAATAATAGGCTTACTTCGAATTTTCTAAAGATAACCTGGCTGAATATGGGCAGTTGGTTATAGAAGAAGGAGACTAAGGAAGGAAACTAATTTGTAGAATATTAAAATCATATGGGAAAGAAATAAGATAATAAATGTTTGACAATGCTATGATATGGATGAAGAGGCATTTAGAAGAAAGGACTTTGTGTGGAGTAAAGAAGATGCAGATCAAGACGACTGTTACATGAATGCATACTAGGATCTGCTACACTGTCAGTGATAGATTGCATTGGAGAGATGATTAGTGAAGCAGGAAGACAAAACAAAAATACATGAACCACATCAATCCAATCCTGGCTTTTTTACTTGGTGTTTTACTTACCGTAATAAATTACCAAACCGCTCTGAGTTTCAATTATGAAACAGGGATGATCTATTTCATCTACTGTGTAGATGATATCTGTGAGTAGATAGTATCTGTGCGGCAGATACTATCTACTGTATCTGCCTCACAGAGATATGGTTTAACAATAATCATAGCTAAATAGTTATTGGAAGCTTAATAAATTATCAGACATTAAATGTATTATATATATATTGAGTTTTTACTATCATTGTGTTACTATTTACTTATGTGTAAACTCAGACATGAAAATGTTAATTTATGTGCCAAGTCAGCCAAGATTCAAAGGCAGTCAGCTTGAAGATAGACCCTATTCACACTACAGTCCTTGTCACCAGGTATTTAACAAATATTAGTTTTATAAGACATAGTGTGGACATTCTGCTTTTATGAATCTGAATGACATTTGCAGGTGAATTTGTTCAATACTGTGGTTGATACAAGCAGTTGAATCTGGGACCAGTCTGTGCCTATTTAACACAAAATAAAAACATCAGAAGGAGGTGATAGTTGAAGTCAGGGACATGTGGATGAGGGCCTCCAAGAAAAGCATTATAGGTGTAATGAGGTCTAAACGTAGATGTGTGTGAGGACAAACATACTTAGACCATGGATGAAAAAGTAACCATGAGTAGCATTGTTAGTGGTGGAAGTTATCTGAGTTGTTACTGTCTGCATATTCTTAGGGGTCTACAGCAACCTCAATTCTTGCCCCCTCAGAAGAAAAAATTTGATTGAGGGACTTAAGGCAGAATAAGAGATTGAGACAAGTTTTAGAACAGGAGTGGAAGTTTATTAAAAAGCTTTAGAGCAGGAATGAAAAGAAAGTGAAGCACACTTGGAAGAAGGCTAAGTGGGCATCTTGGAGGTCAAGTGCCCCATTTGACCTCGAACTTCAGGTTTTATATGCTGACCTACTTCCACATCTTGCATCTCTTTTCCTGTGATTCTTCCTTTAGGGTGGGCTGCCCACATGTGCAGTGGCTTGCTAGTACTCGGGAGGTGAGCATGCAGTGTTTGTGCTGGAGTTGTACGCATGCTCACCTGAGGTATTTTTTCCTTTTCCGGTGGAATGCCCCCAGAAGGTCACACACCAGTTAAACTCCACCATTTTGCCTCTTCATACACATACTCAAGCCCACTTACCGGACTCCTGAATCTTACTGGGAAGTTGCCAATTAGCGGTTACAGGTTTTTTTGTTTTTTGTTGTTTTTTTTAATCTATTGGGAAACTTCCTTTCCCTGGCGTTGTCTGCCACCAATTATTATTTTAGAGGAGCAGTGTGACAACCACCTGACCATCACCTAATGGTCACCTCACATTCCTGGTGGGAGCCCTCTCCTGCCTTACTCATGCCTGGCTAGCTACCTACTGTGATAGTATCTGTATTACAAAACAAATATGGGGAATAATAGGAGAAATTTGCCTTTTAAAGTATATTTTATCCTTTCTGATTAACTATACTTTGCTGTGTAGGTGACTTATTATTATTATTTTAATTAAATATTATACCATTAAAATGGTCACCATTTGCATTATTTGAAGAACAAAATATTTGGAAATTACAACTACTATTTTCAAATGAAAAACATATGTCGATATTATTTTCACTCCAAGGTGAGTAACTAGTGCTCTCCTTTTTCCAAACAGGTTTTGATAAATCATTCATCTACTAGCATAACAAAATCTCAAATCTTTCTAATTTTCACTTATTTAATTATCAAAGAATAATTTAGATCTACCAAAGCAACCTGACATTTCAGTGGTTATGAATAAAGTAATAGGAACGGCAATGATTTCCTGCTTTAGGCAGTCGCAGTAACCCCCAATCCCTCATCCAAAGAACTGCTTGTCAATATATTAACTTCAACCACAGATAAATACAAATTATGCCCTTGGAACAATCTTCTCTTGCTGAAAGATAATTCGAAGGGAAAACTTCTCCCGTTCTTCTAGGGTCATAGCAGGGGGTAATGTACAAGTTCCTCCCAATAAAACAAGCTTAGCATGAACAGGACATGAAGAATCATTACGCTTAGTTCGTTTGCTCAAACCTTGAAATTGGGACACAGCCTTGTGGACGCAACTCCTCCACCTTATTAGTTTATGAACTTTCTCTGGGGTATTTCAGTAAGGGCTTAGTGTATAGGTCAGTTTTTCTTTCTGCTCCATAAAATTGATGAAAGTACTGGCAATTTAACTTCTTTAAACTTTAGTTTCTGTGTGTTTAAATTAGAGAAGACAATACTATTTTTTTCAAAATCAGTTTCAGGCTAAAAATACAGTAATATACATCACTCTGTAAAATAGAAAGCATATATTAATTATTAATAATGTATGCTATAATTTTAAAAACTAGGTGAAAACTTTAATACATCTTCTTCATGAAAAGATAGTGCAGAAAATCCAATTTATTCAAGAGTGTACATTTGTTTAATGCCAGAAATTAGACAGAAGCCTATTTACTTGAACGTGATAGCAACTCCAAAAATCATCCATAAATATTTCCAAAAGGAATAAACTAGAAAGGAATGCATTAATATTATGTTAATCTTATATTATTGACTTTCTTCAGTGTGCATTGCCTTTTGTGAGGTGTTAAAGAAAAAAAATGAAGCAATATAACACTGTTCCAACTTTGGAAATGGGTCAAGTAGAGAAACAGCAAAGATTCACGAACGTGTGAATGCACAAACGCACAAACACCAAAGTTAGAAAATAATTTAAAAGCAAAATTCAAATAATGAAAGATGAACAGTAGACCATTAGAGCTAAAATTAGAATAAAATAATAAAAATGGGTTGGAGATTATCAAATAATTATTCTTTTTAACTTAAAAAATACATTATAGATATGGTTTGGGGCCTATCCAAAAAAAGAAGGTGAGGCTGGTGTTTGAGGTATCCCAGTAAAGACAAGAAAAAATAGTTAACTAATGAAGCACCAAACTACTTTTTTACACATGGAGTCAGAAAAAAGCAACAAAATATAAATGAATTTGATACCAAGAGCAGTTCAAGAGGAATAGAGCTTAAAGATGAATTTTCTGAATTGGGGTTTTTGAAACTGGCTATCTAATCTGATAAGATTTTATAACATGAAATACTCTTATTTCCAGTGTTAAAGAGAGCACTGAAAGTCCATGACATGATCTGGCAATAGAGATATACAAAATACCTCCACTGGCTATTTCTAACCAAACGTTTATAGGAATACATGCATTATATTGCATGTGGTCACTCAAATTGAGGATCTGATTTTTCAGCTCAAGCATAGCACAAATGAGGTGAAATTTTCCAGGGCCTGAAAGAGATCCTTATCTTCTGTAGCCTCAAGGCTAAAACTGCTGAAAAGTAAACACAGAGTTGAATCTTGAGTGGCTTAATACAATGTAAATTGATTTCCCAAATTTGCAATGTGTCTACTGTTGAACTGAGGGCACTGCTTATGAAGAAATGGGGTTCTAAAAATTCAAATGGGGTCCTATGGAAAGATCCTAAAGAATTTGAGGACATGTAGTCCCTAAATTCTGATGAGTCTTCTTGGCTAGTAGAACCACCCTTTCCATCCCCATTTCAGGGGATTAATTCCACATTTTTTGAGGAAATGGTAATGGCCTCTCTTGAGGGAGTTACCTTGCTATGATTCTCCTCTGACCCAGCCAACATTATACCGATTTGCTTCTGGACCTATAACTAGACTCAAATCCCAGCAAACACTTAAAGATGAAGTACCAAGTGTGACTCAGGAAGAGGTGCGCTATACTCCAAAAGAACTATTTGAGCTTTCTAACATATACAGACAGAAATAGGGGAATATGTGTTTGAATGGATATTAAGAGTATGGGATAAAGATAGAAAAAGCATCAAGTTGAATCAGGCTGAATTTATTGATATGCGTTCACTAAGCAGAGGCTCTTCATTTAATGCTGCAGCTTGTGGAGTTAGGGCTTTGATAATTTGTTTCCTTTTTATTTATTTAGCATTCCATCTAACTTGCAAAAATGCTCAGAATCCATATATTGGTGTATTGCTACATGTATGGGTTGTGCCTCATTCTTTCAGTTTTTTGTTGATAAGGTGTTAATGTACAGTTAACGTACATGCACATTAACCCTGATATTTTATAGATAAGTATCAATTGTCTATGAATTTTTCATTCATTGTGATTTATTAGCTATGGATTAGGGAAAACAAAAGTAGGGTAAACAGTCAGTTGACATGTATAAACAACAATCCAGTAACCACAATCACTATATGTTTATTGATAAAGGCAAAATAAAATTGAAAAAAAATATACATACTACTAAGAAAATCACAAATCTATAATAAATGATGTGTCAGAAGACAGTATAAATGGAAAACAGTACTTTATTCTAAGATAAGATGCTATTCTAAAATGAATGACATTAAATTTTACTACAGTAGTCTAAAACTTAACTCTATTACAAATAATTTATCCAGCGATCATATTCTCACTTCAGAATTTTAGTTATTCCTGTAAAATAAACTGAATACTCAAGATTATAATAAAAAATTAAAAGTACAGTATATTTTATAGTATCAAGCTATAATAGGAGGCTTTTAAAATTTGAATCTGATGATAAAATGAAGCAACAAAGTGATCAGCATTTTTGATAAATCAAATCAAGTATATATGTAAATTGAGCATTTAAGAGATGAAGAAATCCAAGTCAGTGGAAAAGTTTCAAATTTGAGAAAATGTCATAATTATTGGTAATATGGTCACTGGAAACTGCTATATTATTATTAATTAATCATATATGCTTTAAACATAATTCAGTATGTTATATTGAATGTATTATGCTTAAAGCATATATTACTAATTTATAGTAATGTATTATACAGTATATAAATTATATATTTTATACTATATAGGTGTATCTTCTACATCATTATAAATTAATGTCCCAATATACTTATAATTACATTATTTAAAAAATTAAACTTTTTTTAAAAGAACAAGTAAATTACAAAACTTTAATATGAGTGATACTTCTACATATCACAGAACCAGAATGTTGAACTGAAAGAATGTTGAACAAAAAATGAAAAATTGGTAAAACTTTTTTTACAATATCCATATATATATATATTAAACTTTATTTTGGGTTCAGGGTTCATGTGAAGGTTTGTTACACAGGTAAACTCATGTCACAAAGGCTTGTTGAACAGATTATTTCATCACACAAGAATTAAGCTGAGGACCCAATAGTTACCTTTTCTGCTCCTCTCTCCTCCTATCCTTCACCCTCAAGTAGACCCTAGTGTCTGTTGTTTCCTTCTTTGTGTTCATAAATTCTCATCATGTAGCTCCCACTTATAAATGAGAACACGTGGTATTGGATTTTTTGTTCCTGTGTTAGTTGCTGAGGATAATAGCTTCCAGCTCCATTCGTGGTCCCACGAAGGACATGATCTCACTCTTCTATGGCTGCATAATGTTCCATGGTGTATATGTACCACATTTCGTTTATCCAATCTATCACTGATGGGCATTTATGTTGATTCCATGTCTTTGTTATTGTGAATAGTGCTGCAATGAACATTCATGTGCATGTGTCTTTATGGCAGAATTATTTGTATTCCTCTGGGTATGCACCCATTAATAGAATTGCTGGGTTGAATGGTAATTCTGCCTTTAGCTCTTCGAGGAATAGCCATACTATTTTCCATAATGGTTGACCTAATTTACACTCCCACCAACAGTATATAGTTGTTCTATTTTCTCCATAACCTGGGCAACATCTGGGTTTTTATTTATTTATTTATTTATTTATTTATTTATTTATTTTGCTTTCTATTAATAGCCATGCATTGATTTACTGTTTAGCCTGTAACTTCTGATTTCCTGAAATTTACCCCTCCCCTTAAAAGCCCTTACTTGCAAGGCATCAGGGAGTTTGAATCTTAAGCATGAGCTCCCTTGATTTTCCTTGCTTAGCACTCTGCAAACAGATGGCTTCCTTTCTGTTGCTGCAAAAACCTTGGTGTGGATATCTGGACTTACTGTGCTGGGTGAGCAGACCCCAATTCAGTTCTCTAACATGTTTTTGGAAATGGAATAGCTAGATGAAACTATACATATATTTAAATTATACATATGTTTAAAATGATGATACATATTGCCAAGTTACCTTTCAAAATGGTTATACAATTCATGTTCGACCAAGTATGTGTGTAAATTTTCATATCCTCAAAAAAATGCTGAAAATGGGCAGTAGTGATATTTTTAATCATTAATATTCATGCCAGGAACTAAGGATACCAAGTTGAAAAATAAATTATCACCTACCCATGGCTACCTAACAATCAAATTAGTCAACTTTTATAAAGAATAAACTGTTTAAATGATGTAAGACTTCAACAAATTCTGTAAGAATCAGACAAAAAGCACATTCAGAGGAGGATGTCATTCAGGAAATAGTTCCGAATGTCTATTATTATTAATATTATACATTTTTTACTTAGGGACCATCTTTTTGAACTTTTCCTGGTCACTATAAATAATTCATGATAATTAGTAGATTATTCATAGTTAGGGTTTGTCCCTTCTCTCATCTACATTCTCTGCTTTATCCTGCTCCAAAGGAATTTCTCATGGAGAAAAGTCACTTGTATGTTTCAAAGCTAATTGGATAGCTTCATACAAGTGAAACCCTATTTTACTTTGAGTGGGTTATTATTTTCAGAAATGACTAAACACCAAAACACTGGGCAATAATAATTCGTAGTGAGATTAAGAATACATTTGATATATTATTAATTATACTTACTATGATTAAATTAAAATGTTAGTAGTCAAATTTCAAAAGTCTCCATTTATCTTCTATCTGTTGATGGATTACCCTGCTGGTCAATAGAATAATCATTTGTAATTCTCATGGATGTTCACCTTCAAATGTAATTAGTAGGAAAATGAGTTTTCTATAGACTGTCTTTGCCAGTACAGGGGTCTCCTGATGGAGATGTTGCCATGAAATTACTAGTTTTCCATGGCATCTACTAGTAACAATCCCATAGTCTACACTGTAAAATATTCTTTCTAAATAATGTCTGAAATGTGGGTTGCTTTGGAATTTGATTAGGGAAAACATAATGTTTTTGGTACTTTATTTTTTCTTGTATAATTTTCCTTTCTTTCATCCTTGTTGTCACACTTAATCATACCTAGATTGAAAAAGTTACTAGCATGTTCTAGTGCTTTTTATTCCATTACATTTTGAAGTTGCCAGCTGACAATATGTCTTCAATTCATCCTCACAAGATGTGAAGCATTCTCAAAGAAAACTTTTTCTTAAGATTTGTATTAACTAAAATTGAATAACTAAAACCTAAATTTACTTATCAAAGATTACCCTCTTTAATATTTACATTTTTGTACTTTAAGTGATTCACAGATTATAGCTATTTTACAAAACAATCTATCGTATTCCATTTTCTAATAGTATATTATGAATACATTTTGGTTAAAATATTTTGTTCTTAAATGTAGAGATATTGCAATCTGTTAATATTGATATTAGCTGTTATTTATTCATTGTTTAATTATTATAAAAGTATAACAATATTTTGATTTATTATTGACTTTTAATTTAGAAATTATTTTATTCTTGTAATGAAACATATTTGTAATGTAACTAACTGAAGGAAGTTCCAAATGTTAAATAAATGAGATTTTTATTCTAGGTTATATTTAGAATGCTTGCTTTACTTGAAAATGAATATTTGGGCATTAATATATTCAAAAGACAGCCTTATGGACATCACTGATTGTGTTATAATGATTAGATATCATCATACCTATATTACCCAGTAATCATTGTTTAGACACATATCCAGCAGTGACAGAAATGACAGCAATTAGACCTTCAAGTTCTACACTGAAGCTGAAGCCATAGATGAGAATATAGTGAAATAGTGAGACCAACAGCTAAATTTGGTGCAGGCATAAAGCTGACATCAGAAAATAGTCTTGCCAATACAGACTTTATGGGATTCAGAAGAAGATCCTTTATTATTGCAGAAATTGTATAACAAGAGACATAAATAGAAACAGACCCATATTATCATATTTCTTTCAACACATTTGACAATAGAGTTGCATCAATATCTATGAGAAACAATTGAGATTTTTAAAAAAATAACCGAATATTGATCAAATTGTATCTTTTAATTATTTTATTATTACATAAATGATTTTAAAACATGTGTCCTAGTTCATAATAATTTTCAGCAATTCTCAGTTTATATACATATATTTGTATATAATCATGGAGTACAAGTGCAATTTTGCTACATTGGTGTATTGCACTGTGGTGAAGTTAGGGCCTTCAGTGCATCTAGAGGGATGCACATTGTACGCACTCAGCAACCTCCCATCATCCATCTCCCTCCCACCTCCGTACTTTTCTGAGTCTCCATTGTCCATCATTCCACACTCTGCTGCCATGTGTACATATTATTTAGCTTAATAAAAGCTTGAGTACATAACCACTTTTAGGCACTAAATGGGATAAACTACCAAATTAGAGTTACAATAATGATTTCAATGTTGACTGTGTAAATCCTGGCTACATAAGGGACCTTTGAGAATTCTGATTTCAGGCTTGATTGTGAGCAGTTCTTAAGACCTATTTTTGTACATGGATGTCTCTTCCCTTGAGATGGACAAAAAGCATAGCAGGATTAAGAGAGGAAGAAGTTGCTAGCAGAGGAAAGATGGAACATATTTAGATCGTTTTAGAACAAAAGCAGGGTAAAAATCCTTCTTAAGTCATGGGTTTGTTCTCTCCAGAAAGGGTCTCAGTTTGCTGTTCAGCTTTAGACTTCTACCTTATATGCACTTTAAATAAATGTAGTACTTTATCCAGTATCCATGTGAGAACTCCATGTAATCTTAATAAGTTACTTAGCCACTTATCCATGCCTCTGTTGCATCATCTGTGAAATGAAGATGGAAATATTACTTTAATATTCTGTAGAATTTGGAGAATTACAGTTGTTATTATAAGACTTTTACAAAGTATTGGATTTTAGAAGTGCCCATTAAATGCACATTAGGATGATAATTATGATAATCATGACTCTTGTAATTCATCAAGTGTTTTGACATTGAAAGAGCTACTTTTGATTCTCAATTTCATTCATAGTTTTACCAAATAACAAGTTAAAAAGTTTATAAATGTAATAGATGGGAAATGTAATACTTTTCCTTGAGATGGGAAAAGTACCTTGGATTTTCTGCATGAGTCCAGTTTAACTACAAAACTTCTTAAAAGTGGAGATCCATTCCTGGCTATGGTCAGAAGAGATGCACAGACAGAAGTTGGGTCATGTAGATGGTGTTGCTGGAAGGATTCAATTTGTTGTTGATCATAAAGCTGGAAGGAAGGACCACATGTCAACAAATGCAGGGCCCTGTAGAATGTGGGAAAGAAATACAAGGAAGGATGTTCTCCTAGCTCCTCTAGAAGGGAACGCAGCTTTGATAGTACCCTATTTTCAGCCCCAACAGACCCAAGTTGCAGTTTTTATCTATATAACTATAAGATAATATATTTGTGTTGTGATTACCCATCACTTTTGTGGTAATTTTTTTATGGCATCAATAGAAACCGAGTACAATAAATAGAGTGGAGTGGGTACTGCTCAATATCTGTGCCTGGGTGTATGAGATTTGGTCAAGGTCTCATGGAAATAGCTTTCTGAATTGTTATAATGACCTCTCTTTAGTGACCAGGCGAGAGCAGATTTGATGATCAGAGAAGAGATTAAGGGTGTTAATGTAGAAAAGACAGTCATTGGAAGCAGCAAGCAAATTCTGGAAAGCAATGCAGGAAGTGGTGCATTTTGAAAGTTTCAACTTAATGACAACATCTTGGGAGTTCAATATGAGCATAAAAACAATCCTAGATTAAACTGGAAAAAGAGCCAAGATAGCTGAATAATTTGTGCAGTATTTTATGAAGGCCATATATCGGGAGGGAGTGTCTTACTAAACAAACACTTTCTAATAAGAGATGATACCTTTAGTAACTGCAATATTCTCATCCTTCAAAGACTGTTTCTTCCTTTCCTAATAGAGGCTGATAAAATACTGAAACATGCTCTTTTCTTTTTTGGCCCACAATGCTACTCTCAGCATTTCTGTTCTGCTACATCATGTACAGAAGCAGTGGTTGAACCAGCTCAAGTGACTGGCAAAGAAGATCCATCCTAAGCAATGAGTATATTGTCATTAATGTTCTCAGCACACACACACACACACACAGAAAGAGAGAGAGAGAGAGAGAGAGAGAGAGAGAGAGAGAGAGAGAGAGAGAGAGAGGTACTCTCACTATGGTAAAATTCTGAATAATTTCTCCTAATCAATATTCTGTGGTTCTGGCTAAAGATGTAAATGAAATGAAAAGACAGTTGTTGAAATACATCCTTACTAACATCTTGAAAATGTTCAGTGCCTGGGTAAATATAGCAGGAGTTGATGTACAGCAACTGTAGGTCAGGCTACCTGGCAGACCACAAAAGCCACATCTTGTTTATGACTACTGTTTCCATGGAAACTCCAAATTACTGGAGTTGTCAGTCATATTTCATACTCTGACTTGAAAACTCCATATTAGAAAGTGACATAAAATTGAGAATATTTAGAAAAACACATCAGTTTTAAGTTTTTGAAGTACAAAATTTGTTCAATCTTCTGTATATTTTAACCTCTCTTCTATCTCTCTCACTACTACTCCTCTTTTGTCTGAGAAACAACTACAATCAAAATGGCTCACATGAAGCCATCATCTAACTAGACTCCCTGTATCTGCACTTTTCCCTGTTTAATTAATAATGAGCTTTGAAAAAAGAGTAATATGCAACAATTAAACAAATAAAAAAATGTCCTGCTGTAAAATATCCAATGCCTTCTCATTTTGATTAGCATTATGACCAAAAACCCTTACTGGCTCCTCGTATGCCCTGTGTGCTTTTCTTCTGCCTTCTCGTGTGGTTCTGAAAGTCATTCAGTTTCTCATCCTTTCATGCTGTGTCTTCCACATGATATCTTTTGCATACCAAGTGCTCCTAAGCACTTCTGTCCTTCACTTGTCCTGGATTATTGCATTAAGTTAATCTTCAGATCATAGTTTGTATGGCGTTTTCAAAGAACCTACCATGACTCCTCAAATCAGGATAGGTAGACATATCTAGACATTTTCTTCAACAAATGGTGGTCAAATTTCTTCTATGCTTTTGGCAAAAAATTACATGTTAAATTACTTACAAAGTTAGCTCTCTGCATGTAATTATTTCCATATATATTTTATTTGATTTATTTAATTTATTCAGAAGAATTAGGAAATAAATTCCATATAATTTACTATTATATATTCTTAATTAGAAGAATTTGTCTTCAAGGAAGAGGTCAAGAAATTCTAATATACGATGTAAAATAAAATATGCATCATATTTAATGTATATGCATAGTAAATATAAACCATTAGTTCACTTAGCACTAATCAAATTGTCATAGAAATAGACAATTCTAAGTTCCTAGAGATTGAAAGAATCGGGGTGATCATGTATGTCCATATTACTAGTCACCACAGGCACTTTCTCGACTGCATCCTTGACAAGTCATCAACCCTGGCTTTGAGACACTACATAGACCCTGCATATACAAATTCAATCATAAAAGATTCTGCTAGTAGTTATAATGAGACAAATTAATTTTACATACAGCATAATATCTACTCTCTTACAATATTTATTTTTCTTTTTTTGAGACAGAGTCTTGCTCTTTTGCTCAGGCTGGAGTGCAATGGCATGATCTCAGAGATTCTGTGCCTCAGCCTCCCAAGTAGCTGGGATTACACATGCCCGCCACCATGCCCAGCTAATTTTTTCTAGTTTTAGTACAGACAGGGTTTTGCCATATTGGCCAGGTTGGTCTCGAATTACTGACCTCAGGTGATCCACACCGCCGCGTCGGCCTCCTGAAGTGCTGGGATTACAGGCTTGAGCCACTATACCCAGCCTCTTACAACTTCTATTTAATGATCCTAATTTGTCTGTCTTGCTAGAGATCATAACTTAAATAAATCTGGAAAATAAAGGTACTTAAAATAACTCAAAGCACAAATTTTTTCCCAAATCTATCTTTTTTTATTCAGTCTCAGTCTAAAATCTTTTATATTTTCAACTTATCTTTTCTGAGTGAAATAGGTTTGGTCATAGTTAGGCTTATAAAAATGTCTCGAATTTAATTTTTTTATATAGTCCTATCTATCCAATGTCCCGTTTATATTTTTTATTCTCTTTATCTGTTTGGAAAGCACTCAATAGCTTAGATGATAGTAATTGCACTATCATGTAGAGCATGCTATTTTTTTCATCAACTAAAATGTTATATATTGTGACATTTATAAAGGCATCTCTTCTCTTTGGCTCATTTTTAAGTTCAACTGGCAGAACACGCTTTTTTTTTTCTCTCTCTCTTTCAATATATTGTTAGATTTAATGATTATCAGCCCTTTAAAATTTTAGAGTTAAAATATTTAGGTTTTGTCATTCAATCTATGAACTAAGTCACCTAGCTCTGAATCGCATGAACACATCTGCAATCATAATTCAAAACCTGGGGAAGAAACTTAGATATTTTAAACTACAGCCAATTAAATCAAAGTGGTAGGGGAAATTGACCAAGGCATTTGTTGGTCAATATATTTATTTTAATTGATTCATTTTTCCTCTGTATAGATAATTACTGGTACAGATAATTACTGGCAAAAGTATCCTTAGTATTCCATTTCTTGGATATAGAAAATGAAGCTATTATAGTGAGTCTATGCATTTCAGATAGTTTTCTGGTAACTCACCTGTACTCTGTGGCCAATTACTACATGAATTTAAATATGTGAAAATCTCCATGCTGATTAGAAATTATGTTGGCTGCCATTTTGCTTTTAGGTTATGAACTGACCCACAGATGCAAACTAAGACATATCTCAATACTGTTTAGTTGAAAACATTTTTTTCTTCCAAATCTATCTGCTCTAAAAGCTCTAATGATACAAATGCCCATAAAAACAGGGCAATTGACTTCGAGTGAAGACTTTGTGTGGTCAATTAAGCAACAAGTATTTTTTTAAGCTTTTAAATATCCTTAAGCTGAAAATGTTTTATTAAAGGGGTTATTTTGCTTTTAATGGCTGAAATATATCTGGGCTTTGAAAGCATATTCAGTCCTTAAGGGCTCTTTGGAGAGAATGAGTGACCTTTATCATCAAAGCACTAAATGAGAACACCATTGGCATAGCTGTATTATCATAAAGCAAATTTAGAAACCAGATTTATAAAAGGGCATGGAATTGGCGTAATGGAAAAGGCCAAGTATGAGTCCTTATGGAATTTTCCCATGGGTTGAAGAGAATGCAGATTAACTGGAGTGGGACCAATTTCCTATTTTAGAAATCTGCAGCAAATTGAGCATGGGATTATGAAAATAGGATACTGTTGCACAGACCACACACCAGCCATACATATAGGTTATTGTGGCTTAAATACTCTTCCATGGATAATAACAGGTCAATGGTGATTAATTTCATTCTAAATATTTCTTAACGCCTTCTCAGTGACCAGTCACTGAGATAAAATACAGTTGAAATTTAAGATCACCTCCATACAAATATGAAGCATTGATTTATAGAAAAGCAGCATGAGGCATTTATGCTAAAAACACAACATAATCACACTGGCAATAAATTTATATCACCTAACATACTTAAAGTGTAACAGCACAGAATATAAACGGTTGCTGTAACGTAGGTAAGACAATCTTTTACCTTATTCTTTCTAAGCAAACCAAACTGTACACACACAGACACACACACACACACACACACACACACACACACACACACAAGGTCAGAAGTACATACACCTCAGAATCATTCTATTTGCCATGTGCCTACGACTGTTATTTCAAAGTTGCTAAATGAATACATTTTTAATGTTCTCACCATACACAAGAAATGGTAAGCTGGTGGAGTGGTATGTTAATGAGCTTGATTGAATCTTTCTGCATAGATCGAAATATCACATTCTACCCCATTAATTCACACAACTATTGTTTTTCAAATAAAAGTATACATTTAAAAATAAATGAATACATTCATTAAAATACAGGCACAGCTATCTGCGGGAGCTGCTCTATAAAGTAGCTTGCAAATAACATGCTATAACTTAACCATTTTCAAAATATTGATTCTTTGTAATCTTTTAAGTTGGATAGTCAAGATTTAAAATTCATAATCTGACATATGTAGAATGAACTTAGAAAAAGAATAGTGACAGGCAAGGAGTATAAGAAGTAAGAATTTGAGGAAACAATGTATAAGTGGTTGAAGACACAGGATTATAAAAAATTACTCAAAATAAATGAGAATTCAGAGAAAATTACAGATAAAGGAACATAAGTGAAAGTAAGGATAGGTAAAATGCAGACTATGATCTCCTTAAGTGTGGGCTGTGGTTTTGGTGCCATGTGAGCATTTAATCAATGCTTCCATGGTAGATAATTAAAAGGTCAAGAAGGATAGCCATTCAAATCAGTTGTATCTTAATACCTTAAATGTCCACTTATTTGATTGAGAAAATTCTAAAACCCCACTTGATATAAGAACAGCTATGTGAATATGAGAACGAACAAGGTTAACAGAAATGAAGAAAATTATCTCTATTAAAGTTGAGAATAGTAGATAAGGTTGAAACCAGATACTGAAATACTTTATTAATAGTACATAGTATTTGTCTTTGCATCCTCAATTGTCACCTCTAATTTTGTGCTATCACAAAAAGAGCTACTGCAAAATCTTCGTGCTTACGGCCTTAAGACTTACATGAGAGTTTGTCTACTTTATAATATTCAGGAATAGGTATGTTAGGTCTTAAGCACACTTCATTTAATAATTAGATGCCAGATTTTACTGCAAACAGGTGACAAGAGTTCTTTTATTCATCCTTAGTAAAAACAAATAAACAAAAAATTGAATTGATTCCCTCTTTTCTACACCCATGTTAAATATTGTCAACTGTTCTAATTTTTGCCAATAAAACAGGGGCATTGTTATGTTAATTTTCATCTGTCCTTTTCACTGATGAGATGAATCATTTTCTCAATACTTGTTAGTTGCTTGGATTTCTTTCTTGAAAGTGATTATTCATGTTTCGATTCAGTTGAATTCCTTTTTTTCTGTTTACTTGGAGTAGCTCTGTTCATATTTGCAATATTGATTCTTTGTTTTAAGTGTTACCAGTTTTCAAAATTTATGTTTGATTGTTAATTTTACATATAATATTCTATTTTAAAGCAGATATTTAGTCACAAATGTATTTTCCAAATACTCCTTTTTTTCTATTTTTTTTACATTCACTGTATCAATGTACAGCTTAAATATTTTTAAAAAATATTTTTAATGTGCCTATTACATTCAATTTCTTCTGACATTTCTAGTTCAGTCCATTCTTATTCTTAATATTAACCATTTCTGATGTATTTATTATTTGTTAGGTTGAATTACAGTTCTTTTTTCTATTTTAACGTTATTGTTTCAAGAAAAATCTTTTAGGTTGTGTTGAATCTCTTATTTTACTTTATATTTTGTTATGCATGCTCATAAAATTTTATCTGTATCCTTTCCTCTTCAGAGGGTTTATTATATTGCTTCTTTCTTTGTATTCTTGATTCAGAATGTCTAACCTAAAATGCACATCGTTTTACAGATAATATAAGCTTGAGTTTCTTTTGAATTAGCATGTTAGCAAAATTTCCTCCCCCATGTTTATATCTATTAGTTTAACAGTTTTGTTCACTATGAAACATTGAATAAATTCCCATCATAATGTCTTCTGAAGCCTATTATACGTCCAGGTATGTGTTGTAAAGATTCAAGCTTTTCTTTTTTTCTTTTTAATTAATTTGCTTCTTTCATTTTTTCTTCAGTGTTATTGATGTTTAATACCTAGGTTGTAATATGTCTACATTTTATTAATGTTCCATGAGCAAGCAAGGAGGTATAATTTCTAAGTGTGGGATACAGGCTTCTACATATTTCTAATACAAACTTGGTAATAGTATAGTATAGATATTCCACATATTTTCTAATTTTTTTCTGCTTTACTACTATTTAAATAATTATGTCAGAAACTACTAAAATTCTTACTTGATGTATTTAGATTTATATATTACTAGTCTCATGTTTCATGTGATTAAATACAAGTATTTAGGGAGACCCCCTGAAACTATTGCTATGGAATAAAAGATGAAATACTCCTGATTATTGTAAATACAAAATTGCATGCAGGATTGTGTAAAGACAATGACAGAATGAGCTAACAGTGTGTGATGTGCTTCCGCCTGCAGAGAGCCTATGGATGGACGTGCAGTCATGGAGGTTTCACATCACCAAGATTCCTATCCCAGAAAAGCAAATGTTTATAGCTCTGGGAATGGAATGCGACCTTTGTGGGGAGCTTATAAACGGACACATGGGGGGTGCCTGTCCATATGGATAAGATAGGGCTATAAACACCCTCATGTTGCCACAGCTCTTCTAGGCCTCTTTATGGTTAAGGCATACTCCCTTCTGAGAAATTCTGGTCTATCCAGTTGTCTAACTTCACGTCTTGTTTCTATGAATTGTTTGTAACCAGCTTTTCCTGCAACTGTTATTGCTGATCAATATCTTGCTAATCATACGTTATGGAAAGACTGTGTTCCTGTTTTAAGGCTCTGTTAGAAATTACTGATGCACACACTATATTGTAAATTCTTATCTCTGCATAATGTACTTCTGCATTCAAATGTTATATTAACGAATTACTTCATCCCCATGTGACCATCTCACCTCATAATCAAATGACCCTAAATCCCTCACTAACCTACCCCCGCCCTCACTAAACTTAATAATAAATGCTGGCATATCCAGTGTATTGTTGGCACCATGGGACCAGAAGGCAGTGACCCCGCTGGACCAAGCTTTCACTATCTTATGTGTGTCTGTTATTTTTCAACCTGCCGATTCACCTGGGAGCAAAAAGAGAGCCCCATTACATTGCAGATTGCTGGCCAGTTCCCACAACACATGTATATAAATTTCATATTTGCTATTAAAATTTTATTTGCATCTTTTTTAAAATTTGCATTCTTTGATTAGTTGAGTTTTTGTTCATCTTTCTTAAATATAAGCATTTTAACATGTATTTAACACAAATACAGATTTTCATCTTAGTTTTCTCTTTCAATACTTTTATGTTAAATAACATATTTTACACTGTAATTTTCTTATTAATAAATCTATTTTATTAAATAAATAAATAAATTTATCTTATTAAATAAATGAATACAGTTAATTTCTATTAAATAAATGAATAAAACTTATGTCAAACATATTTTATAATTTCTACACTCTATAAATTTGACTCAGTATTGCTGAGTTCTAGTGAGCAAATAGTTTTTTGAAATGGTGAATGACAATTTTTTTGTTAATTTATTATTATTATTATTTCTTTTAGATATGCAGTCTCATTTTATTGCCCAGGCTGGAGTGTAATAATGAGATCATAGCTCACTGCCACCTTGACCTCCTGAGTTTTAATGATCCTTCCACCTCAGCCTCCCCCATAGCTGGGACCACAGGCATATGCCACCATTCCTGGTTAATTTTTTAATTTTTTGAAAGTGAAAGTCTCACTGTGTTACAGCCCAGGCTGATCTTGAACCCCTAGGCTCAAATGATCCTTTATATTTCAGCTTCCCAAGGTGCTGGGATTACAGGTGTGAGTCACTGTGCCAGGCCAAACATTTTTAAATATCTTATAAGTGTGGTTGTAAAGAATTTATGGTTTTAGTTGTGGAATGCAGGATTTTTTTCTACAAAATCAATGTATTAAATAAAACCTTTGTAACTTTTATACTTTCATCATTTTTGTTAGTCTGACTTATCAGTTTTTTATTTATGATTGAATTAGTTTTGGTTTAGAATTAGTGGCTTTCTTGTTAAGTATATATTTTTATAACTTATTTTCTATTAATATTGTGTTCTACATGGCATTTAATGTGAAGAATTCCTAGTTATATAGTTGGTTCCCAAAATATTCAGACTTAGCTACATGCTTTTGTTTCAAGAGTAAATTACTAATGGTCCAAAATCTTAAGAGCTCACCTTGTGTTTCCAATTCCAGAGGATTACATAGTCCCACATTTAAGTAGTTGATTAGAAATAAATACACCAAAATGATTGTAAAGGCAAAGACACAGAACTTGAGTTACTAAAATTTTTTTCTGTGTAACCATTTAGATTTTTTAATTGTGTTTGAATTTGTTTTCTTCGGATCTATAGTCTTCCTTATTGTCTTTTTCAACTTTCATTTTAGGTACAGGGATAAAAATTCATATTTCACAGTACTAGTGTTTTTCTCTTTTCCCTATTATACAATTTTCTTTTGTATCAGTCAGCAAGAAAAAACAGGATGTATACTCTTATCATTGTAGTTGAAAACAGAATTACTTGAAAACACAACTAATGACAAAGATGTAGAAGCAATTTAGAGAAACTCTGAGGGACAGTGCAAGAACTCAATATTAAGAGAGGACTGTAAGATGTAGAGACTAATGAGGAGAAGTGGAAGAGGCTGACCTGAGGCCCATCATAGTACACTTGCAGGAGGATAGCCAGATTATTATTAGGAGGTGTCCTCATTATTAAGAGGTCTCATTCTCCTCCCTCCCTTCAATTTCCCACAGAAGCTACTCTTTGGCCAACTCAGAAAGCACTTTGTGAATAAAGGCCATCTAGTTTTATCTCTTTGGTCAGAATATACATAGGAGAAAGATGAAAACTATATCTGAAGTTCTTAAGAACCTCAACTTGGATTTTCCTATTGTTACTGGGCTCACTCCATGTGCCAGAAAGAAATGCAGGGATTCTGTCACTTACTAACTATTTATGTTCAAGCTATATATTTTGCAAACAACTAGCTATACAGTACATTTGTAGTTTCATTGTACCCACTATTATATCTTGTTCGGAACAAAAACAAAACCTTAAACTCTATGTTCTTAATACCTGGGGCCTATGAATTAAATGGGAAAGAGACAGATAGAAGAAAAGGCATCCATTTCTATTTAATTTTAAATTTATATTTATTTTATTTTATTTTAAATTTAAACATTTAACAAACAGCAGTAAATTATGGAGAGCTGTATAGACAAAGGAAAGGGGCTTGATTTTCTAAGGCTAAAAGGTATAGGAATATGACAAGAAAACATTTGGGGAAACTAAGGAAAGATAAGGTTTGCTATGATTTGAATGAGGTGTCCTCTCTAAAATTTATGTTGAAACTTAGATATTATTAAGAGATGGGTTTAAGGGGAAGTGATTAAGTCATGAGATCTCTGCCCTCATTAGTAGATTAATGCCTTTATGAAAGGGGCTTCAGAAAGATCTTACACTTCTTGCTCCTCCATCCATCTGCTTAGTTTATCATGGTGGTCATAAAAATATTTGTCATGATAATTGATATTCACATATAACATTGCTACCAGGTTTAAATGAGTTAATTTTAGAATATGTTTTTCCATTCAAATGTAAATTGTTTTGTAAGATGGTGTTCATACATTTACATTCTGTTAACCTGAAGTCCCAATTTCCTATCCTTTGATTTACTCAGATTACTATCTTGCAGAACATATTCATTGCCAGCACACAAAGCCAAATCCCCAATGCACAATTATGTCACCCTTATAGAATGAAGCACTCTCAACTTATCTTAACCATAGTTTAGACACAGTTATTTACATGTCAAGCTTTAGGCACCATTCCTGAGTGGAGACTATAAATTTCAATAGATTCTTAAACTGTTTCAATGAGGATGTAGTATACATTATATTTTCATTTAGAGTGTTCTTATGTCAATTTACAACACCCTAATTTCACCAATAAAAACCTGTTTCTGACACTTGTCAGGCTAATTAACAAAATATCTGTTGTTTACTGGAGTTAACAATGAAGTGAGAGTTTAAGGAGCTGCTACCAACTCTGGAATTTCTGATAATGCCATCTGTCCACTCTATTAGCAATATGATAATATTGATAATATTCTGATCAGAAATGCATTCTTCCACTGAAGTGTCGCTTATAGGAACACATGCACTTTGAACAGCAGCAATGATGAAATAATCTAAGTTGTAGGCATTGCAACATCAGTTAACAGTTAATCATGTATCAGCATATTTTACCTGTTTTAAGTTTAGTTTTTCCATGTATGACTCTGCTTAATTTTTCATGAACTAAAATTAGATGCAAAGAGTTTTGACACAAAATGATATATATGTTCCTAAAATTCACAACCTTATTTAAAATTGTGCAATAAAAAATAAATGATTTTTGTATAAAATGGAACTTAGGACACAATACTAGAACCCTGTCATAAAAATGAAAGGAACCTAATAAAAATGGTGGCATAGTTTTATACGTGATCAGTGTTTAAGAAATACATAAGATCTGTAATACATATTGCAAATTCCTGGAAAAAGACTGAATTTTGTTTGTCAAAGTGGGTGTAAGAGGAGTTTTAACTTTTGAGTTATTGCTAAGTGGTGGAAAGGGATTCTATGAAATCAGAAAGAAAGTTGTACCAGAGGGAGATGGTTGCTTTCAGAGAGAGCCTACGGATTTTTGAAGTTTGTGTGTTTCCATGTGCCATGATTCAGCTTGGTGCAGTTTTTTGTTTTGTTTTGTTTTTTTAATTTACCCAGTGTTTCTCATGGATAGAGCTAAGAAATGTAAAATTTGTGTTCTCAGATTATTCCTCAATATATCAATTGCTTTGGAATAAATTCATGTTTTTAAAACAAACTTAATAACAGATCTGATTCCATATTTTAGCATTTTTTCTATTTGATATATAAATAAAATTTCTACAAAATTTAAGTTTTTTTTGCCTTATCATACTGAACATCTGTTTTTGCTCCCTCTTGCATCGTAGTATGACTAGGTGTAGACTAGTAGAGTGAGTGTTTTTGTGTCTTTGTTCAGTTACTTTAGTATGTTTTGATGTCCTTGGTTGCTGATGAGAGGTCTGTCCTCCTTTTTTGTGGGTAATCTTTCCTTCTACCCTCTGTTGGATATACCTGTTTTCTATTAGTTCCCTTGAACTGCTGTTTCAGTAAATAGGTGTGAGTATATATTTAATTGTTTTTATACTACTTGGCCCTAGAGTGTGTTAATATCAAGATTTATACTTTGCTCACTTCTCTAAAGTTTTCAAGTATGTATCTCTTCAAATGTTTTATTTCATTTTTTTTTTCCGGACTCCTGTTAGAAAAAGTCATAGTCCCTTTTCCTGCCTCTCCTCTTCCCTCCCTTCCTCTCCCTTCCTCTCCCCTCCACTCCCCTCCCCTCCCCTCTCCTCTTTTCTTTCTCCTCTTCCCTCCCTCCCTTTCTTCCTCCCCCCTTTCCTTCCTTTCTCTTTTTATCTTTCCTTCTCTCTCCCTCTTTTTTTTTCCTTTTTTCCTCCCTTCATCCATTCCTTCCTCCTTTCTCTTTTCCTCTTTCTCTTTGTCCTTTTTTCCTCTCAGTATCTGTGAGTCCTTAAATTTGATACTGTAAGTCAATATTATCTTTTATTGCTTTATTATATAGTACACTATCCAACTATTAGCATATCATTAAATGGCCACTGCTTCTTCAACTCTGCCCTTATGCATTTTTGAATAAATGTTATTGTTATATAATTTACATACAATAAAATGCACACATTTAAAATGTGCAATTTGGTATTTTGACAATTGTATGCATTCATGTAAACATCATTACCATATTCAAGATGTAAAATATTTCTATCATCAGAAGTTCTTTCTCTTTTGCAGTCAATTGGCCACTGCCAACCTAAGCAAACATTGATTATTTCCATGAAGATAGATGAGTTGTGTTCAGTCTAGATTTTGGACTATTTACTATGTACTCTTCTGTTTCTGGTTTTTAGATTTGTGTGTGTGTGTGTGTGTGTGTGTGTGTGTGTGTGTATATATTCTAACTTGTCAATATTCTGCCTGGATAGATGCCTTGTTTCATTTAATTGCTGAGTTCCAATAAATTGTATCTATTTATTTCCAATAATTTGGTATTTGGGTTGTTTCTTGCTTACAGCTATTATGAATAAAGCTACTACGTATGTTTGTATGTAAATGTAAAAGTCTAAAATTTCATCTCTGGATCATATGATTAGTGTATATTTTATTGTATAAGAAACTGCCAACATGCTTTCCAAAATGGTTTATGGCTTACACTCATACCAGTAAAGTATAAGAGTTGTAGTTACTCTGTATCTTCACATTGGCATTGATGTTCTTCTAATTTAGACAACTACAGTCTAAAATAAGCTCACTTTCAGGAAAAGTTTTTTTTTTTTTTTTTTTTTTTTTTTTTTTTTTT
>NW_016818444.1:150930-153830 GCF_001698545.2 Rhinopithecus bieti
TTTAAATTTCTTTTGCTTTGAAACTACTGTTTCCCATTCTGTACATGTCAAGTCAAGTTAATGATTCTTGTTAATGACAAATGCATAAAGTACATATATGTATTTTTAAGTGGATAAATCATTATATTATTTATGTTTGTACAGATGTATATTTATTTACATTTGTGTGCATATATAATATTTATATTATATTTATATGTGCATAAAATATATAAAATATAGGCATATATATATTCACAAAAACACTAATTATAAATGTACATATATATTCACATACATTGTAAATGATCATTTCTGCTAAGATCAAATTAAAAGGCTATTTTGGGTCCACTATGTCATTATGTTAAGCGTAGCAATTATTCATTGACTACATGATGTATATGCCTTCCCTAAGGGAGGCTGGATGTGCGGTAATAAGTATATTCTCTTCTACCTTTTGAAACTACAAGCTGTAATGATGATTAAAGCCTATGGTTATTATATGTAATTACATCAAGCAATCTGACACATACGTGAATTAACCCATTGATTGTGTTGCTTTAACACAATACTATGATCCATTAATAGAACTATTCATTTTAAGTGATTTATATATCATGAATGACTGCAGACATATAGAAGGCTTTTAATAGTTCACTCATGTCATCTGCCAATCTTAAGAAATGACCAGAAATAGCCTTAATTTTTGCTTTAATAATCTTTTAAATCTGGCTTAAAAGTGGAAGCTTTTAGATTTTATGAGTTCATTTTGCATCTTAAAATACTGCCTATTAAATACTGCACATAAAATAATGTATTTTAATGTGTTCTTACAATTGTGTTGTTTGATACTAAACATAAGCAATCTATTTTTTCAAAATAAATATTTAGCAAATTGCTTGAAAATACTTCCATGCATATTGTTTTATGTTTACTATTTGTTTACAAGAATATTTGTTGTCAAATTATATATGGATCAATCATTTAACAATTAAGAGCAACAGAACAAATCACCAACGCAGACGCACTTTGTTGATTTGTTTTCACAAAGTGAAATAGAATGATGTTAAAAAGAAATGAAGTTATTTGATTTAGAAAATGGCAAAATCAAAATATCTGACTGGCAACATTGGAGAAACATCAAGGATTTCCTTTAATTATAAAGGAATGGTTAGAGAACATTTGAGTCAAAATACATCAAACCCAAATAAGTGGCACAGATATTTTGCCTTCATAAATTGTCACTGTTGAAAATTTTTATCTGTTATGTTTCTACATTATTTATATTGAAAATTACAGCCAAATTTATATTAATAAACATATTGCTTTTCCATGGTGGGGAATAAACAACTTCGTATCTAATACAGGATCAACATTTTCAGAGTAACTTGTATGCATAAGTTGTTTTCTTGACTTGGCAAGTTAGTACTGTCTCCATCAGTAACAATGAAAATTTCGTAGGGAAGACAAAAGAGAGCTTGGTTGACATAGTTATCAATGTCCAGAAATGTGTGTGAGAATTGAAGATGTTTATGTTTAAAGTTCATAGTATGTTGTGTTAATAAGAGGTTTGACTTTAATCACATTTATTAAACTAAAGAAGAACAGAAGCTACAAAGGAGATAAAAGTAAGTACAAATTACATTTAAAGTGTTGATTCAGATAAGCAGGAAGTCATTAGCCTGAGGCTGTCTCTGTACTTTGAAGTCTATGTAACAAACTGGAACCTAGTGTTGTACATATACAAACTGAAACAGAATTTAGGAGTGTGTGTGTGCCTGTGTGTGTAGTAACAAGTAGCCAGGTTTCAGCCAATTACAAACAGCCTAGTCAGTTTCAGCTAATGACAGCCAACTAATGAGACTATATGCAAATAACGCAAATATTCTCACACGGTACCCAAATAATGCAAAGACCTAATCGTGACTAATCAAGTGATTTCTCTACTCTGCCTTTGTGTTGAGTCTATAAAAGTTCACTGCTCAAGCTGTTGGCAAAGCTCTCTGACCTTCTTCTGGGTCTGAGTGCTGCCCAATTATTGACTCATCCTTTGCTTAAATAAACTCTGTTAAATTTAATTTGTCTGAAGTTTTGTTTTAACAAAATAAGCAGGTTTCAATTTTCCATTCCTCCATGATCGTCATCTTCATATTCTCCTCTACCTGGAAATATGTTCATTAAGTTTGCCAGAGAAATTAAGATAGAGTCAAAGAGAGAAGCCAGAATTCTAAAGGAGCTCAGAAATGCTTGATGATGAAAAACTAAAAACATCAGGAGAGTTCACACTGGAGAAGAGATCATGAAGGACGGTGAGGGGTCTCACTGGAACAAAAAACATCAACTTTCTTTTCTGTGTCCATGGACTAAAAGATGTTAGTTTCGTAAGAGATACTTCTCTTACTTGACCACGTCCACATTTCTGTTACCATTTAATGCTTTGCTGATACCATATCCTCTGCATAGTTTGATTTGATTATTTCTTATCTAGGAAACCGAATTGCATCAATGTGTATATGTTTATAAAATATATTTTTATCTCTACCATTTGATGTTTCTTTGATACATGAATTAGTGAGATATTTAGAAACAGTAGCTGTGATTTTTTATTAACACATTGCAGTAAAGAAAATATTTTTGGCCGGGCGCGGTGGCTCAAGCCTGTAATCCCAGCACTTTGGGAGGCCGAGACGGGTGGATCACGAGGTCAGGAGATGGAGACCATCCTGGCTAACACGGTGAAACCCCGTCTCTACTAAAAAATACAAAAAACTAGCTGGGCGAGGTGGCGGGCGCCTGTAGTCCCAGCTACTCGGGAGGCTGAGGCAGGAGAATGGCGTGAACCCAGGAGGTGGAGCTTGCAGTGAGCTGAGATCCGGCCACTGCACTCCAGCCTGGGTGACAGAGCGAGACTCCGTTTCAAA
>NW_016818444.1:156601-168992 GCF_001698545.2 Rhinopithecus bieti
CCGTTTCAAAAAAAAAAAAAAAAAATTTTGTAAGTGCCATGCACAAATTGATCGAGTCGATAAATGAACAGCACGATTAATTTATATTTAAAACACAGATGAAATTACTAATAAACATAATACAAGAACATTTGAAATGAATTCCCATTTCTCTGCTGTCAAATGCAAGTTATTTTTGTGTTGTTCCTTAAACAGGAAAGATGCAAAAACTTCAAACATCTATATAGTAGATTAGACATCATTTAATATCTACTCCTGTTTTAAAAAATTATTCTCATATAAAAATAATTGACAAATATAAGTAATGTAACAAATTATATTCATCAATTTTCCTCGGGAAGGACTCTTTTCCCTATAGACACATCGATCTAATAGCCTTTCCTGTATATGTAAATGTGGTCTAATGTTCTCTCTATTCATAGAGATGTGTTTATGTAGTTGACCCTAAAAATTGTTAAATGCTAATAAAATGCCGACTTCTGTGATTTTCACCTTTTTATTTTACCCTGGGCTAAATAAAAATGACCTGTGACACTGGTACCTTTATCTTATATACAAGTTCATCTAAGCTGTATTTGCACAAGCACAAATCAAACTTCTTTACTCTTTCTTTTATTAAAAAACTTTGAGAAATACCAAAGTAATGCCCAAAAGTACTGTAGAAATAAATAGAAGAGTAACTCACAAGAGTACTGTGCAAATAAGTAGATTCATGTCTTACTCAATTTCAGCTATAAGTGCTGCAGCTCTAACCTCTGTGTACTGGATGCACATCTGCAGTTCTGTCCAGTAGTCTTGCACCAGAATATCAAGTGCTGAACTCATTATTTCAGCCATAAAATAGTTCTTTTTCAAAATACTTCTGCCTTTTGAATATTATTTTATCACTCTGTCCAACTTTGAAATGTTATGCCTTCAGTTGGTTATAAATGGTTTTTGCAGAATAATATAAAATGTTTTATTTCTTTGGAGTCCCTCTTAAACAACTAAATAATATTTATTTAGAAAATTATGTCTTAAATTGGCCTACCAGTGCTAAACATGTAATTTAATTCATTTTTCATAATATAGAAGTGTCCCAATTCATGTCTATCACTCAGACTGTTAATTTATTTGTCTAATTGTCTTTTGTTACACACTTTGGATTTACCTCTATTTATGTTTCTGGATGAGGAAAAATGATAAAGTTGTATAATATAAGGAAAGGGGAAACTAAGAGTTTAATTTTTCAAGTAATGAAAACTGTATTATCATTTGATTAGTTAAAAATAAAGTTATCTAAGCATTAACAAGGGAAAACACTTATTTTCTGGCTTATCATTTCATGATAGTCCAGTCTCAATAATGGCAGATGGCATGGTGCATTAGAAAAGAGAAAGTGTGGCAAACACAAAGTGCCCCAAGATTCAGGCACAACACACCAGGGCATGTTTTTCTTCAGTTGTTAAAATATTTCTGTTATATTTGAATTAGTAAATCACCAAGATACCTGTGAGATAACTGGATTTCAAGGAGCAAAAGCACAAGATTATTGAGGAGTTTTTTTTGTTTGTTTGTTTTCTACTGGTCATGTTTCTAAAGCCAACTCTATAATTTGTTAAGCCAGAGGCAAACCAGAAATGTGTACATTTTTAACAAATAATGTAGACACGCTAGTAAAGTTATATTCTAGGGGACTTTCAGACTTTAAACAGCATAGTGTAAATTGCTGGCTAGGATATTTTATGCTAAACTTGGCTAAAGGTCAGTTCCATGGTTTCAGGGATCTCAGAAATAAGCATAGACAAATCACAGACTAGCTGGAAGTTACCCCTATTTTTAACTAAAACTAAATTTACAAGAAGTAGTGTTCTGAGAAACATAATCCATGTACATATTACTATTTTTTTAATTTTAAGTTCCAAGATACTTTTGCAGGATGTGCAGGTTTGTTACACAGGTAAATGTGTGCCATGGTGGTTTGCTGCACCTATTAACCCATCACCTAGGTCTTAAGCCCAGCATGCATTAGCTATTTTTCCTAATGCTCTCCCCCGACTCTCCCTAACAGGCCCAAGTGTGTGTTGTTTCCTTCATGGTGTCCATGTGTTCTCATTGTTCAGCTCCCATGTATAAGTGAGAACATGTGGTGTTTGGTTTTCTGTTCCTGCATTAGTTTGCTGAGGATAATGGCTTCCAGTTTCATTCATGTCCCGGAAAAGGACATGATCTCATTCCTTTTTATGGCTGCATAGTACTCCATGGTGTATATGTACTATTTCTTATAATAACAGCAATGGATTTTTTTTTACTGCACACCCTGGCAGTTAAGTTTTTAAGATGACAGCCCTTTTTGGAATATAAGGATGATAATAAAAGTAGCTGTCCAAAATGGTGAATTGGAAGCATAATTAATTCATTGGCTTTCATGCTTAATCTAAAAAAATGTAGTTGTTGAAAGAGATAGTCGTTTGTTTCTACAAACCCTTCATTGCTTTTCCAATGTGGAGATACTGAACCATTGGAGACACTGAACCCTTTACCATTATTATTTAATCAAAAGCAAAAAAATGAATTGGGTGTGTTCTAGTTCCTGATGACTTAACAAAAGTTAGAGAAGCTAAAACATTTTGGCAAAGATCAAAAGATACTAAGAAGTGAAGTTTGTATCTAAAATCTTTTCTCAGAGACCATATTCATCAGGTTTATTTATTCTACCACTTGTCTGTTTTATGAGTACCATAAACATCCACATTTTGCCACAAAATTTTATTTAATGTTGTATTCTTACTGTCAATTTTTAATATATTTTTTTAAAATTTCCATTTAGGTAACAAATAATTTGAAAGTTAATACAGAAACGCCGTGGAATGTAATAGAGGCATTCATGCTCTAAATTTTGGTCAAAGGGCTTTAAGCACAAGTCGTGTCACTTACTGCTTCTTTGTCTTCAGACAATAATAATTGCAAACTCTGGTTTTCATGTTTATAGACTAATTGTCCAGTAACCTGATTTTTCCACTCGATGCTATTTGCAGTCATTGAAAAAAAAAATTGTCCTCTGTTGATTTGGCAGAAGGTTGTATGTTCTTTTAGTCAGCTCATAACTTGTTTTAGTTTTTTTTCTTCTACTTCATGAAAACCACTACTCCAATTATTACACATTTAGTTGTAAAATTGGCTTTAAGAATAATTGGAAAAAAATATACAGGGCACTTTAATAAGAAATGCAGATTTCTAAAAGAAATACGAAATATGCTATTAATAAACTCAAACAATATAAAATAATCCAAAATTGCAGGGATAAATATAGTTCTGTTATTGAAACATCAGGGGTTTAGTCCAGGTCCTGCTATTCACTGCAAAGAAGAGCAATCACTGAGAAGACAAGTATTGCCAAGGAAGAAGTATTTAATAGGGTGCTGCAGTGGAGGAGATGGGAACTCAGTCTCAAATCCATCTCCCTGACTAATTAAGACTAGATGTTTGTATAGCAAGTAAGAAATGTAACCATATATAAGAAAACAAGAACCAGGGAGGGCCATCTGGTGCTGTGGTCTAGTGAGTTTCAGTTCCTTGATACTTTTTATGAGAGGACTGAGGGTGCTTTCCTGAGAAAGGACCTCAGATAAAACAAATACAAGTTTCAAGCTTTAACAGCAGAAGGGTCAATTTCTATGATTATCAGCAAGAACAGTCAGTGGGAGTATTGGGCCAGTTGCAGTTCCACTATAGACTAGCTAATAAGGCAACCAAATCCAGAAGAAAGCATTCTAAAGTTATTTAATTAAGAAAATGATACCTTAGAAATTATGTAGCCTGAAGAGAAATGTATATATTTCTATATACATATATAGTCTATATATTTATAGTCTATATATGGTCTATATATATAAAGTATGAATAAAATATATTTATATGTATTTTATGTATTTCTATGTATATATTCAATATATTTCAAGAGATATATTTTATTTATATTTAAAATATAAATAATATGAATGTGACTATCAAAGTTTGAAGCAAATTAATTGACCAGATGTCATAAGATCTAAACCAAATATCAACTTTGGTTGCATGTACCTATAAAAATATGACTTTTCTAAGATATCACAAAGATACCAGATTTAGAAACAGATATATAGGTAAAATTAATCGATATTCTTACTGCAATACAAACAGTTTTCTATTTATTTTCCTTTTAAAATATAGAAGCATGTAGAATTCCTGCATGAAATTGTTAACAAGCAAACAAAACTGGGGAAGAGAAGAACTTCTACCTAAAATTAAAAAAATTTAAAACAAAAGCATGACAGACAAAGTATGCTAGATTGGAACAACTGTAGGAGGGTAGGAAAATATTCAACCCAAACTCTGACTTCATGCATGTTACTCATTAAAGCTAGGATAAAAATAAGTATGTTTTTTCTATACTGATGTATCTTCACCCACATTCACTGATCTGCTTTCCATGCTTTCCCTACTCTCCCTTCCCTTCTAGGAAACCTGTCAATCTACAGCCAACTCAGAACCTCAGTACTATAATCCATGCAGTTATTGGTATAAAGAATCTGAGAATTTACTCAGATGAAGTAACTCACAGTCTTATATTAGAAATAGTCTCCTTTTCCTAAATGTACAAATTACTTCCCATTTCTACCAACTCCTTAACAGATGCTTAAGACAATCATATTCTCCTCTTTACACAGCCATATGACTTTTCTTGTGTTCATTTGAATCCACTGCAATAGAAATATGATTCATTGATGAAGATACATTTAAATAAAAGTTTTAAGATAGCCAGACATGTGTTGCTTAAAGATGGAGGGAATTCAGGTTTGTAAAATGAGCAGGCTTTAATATGAGCTAAAACTAATACAATCTTCCATTGTAACATTTCATTATCTTCTTTAGTTTATATCTCCTTCTACTTATAAATAAATAAAGACATGTGTTGCTTAAAGGCAGAAATATGTTCTGAGAAATGTGTCATTAGGTGGTTTCATTTTTGTGAGAACATCATAGAATGTATTTACACAAACCTACATGATATAGCCTACTACACGCTTAAGCTATATGGCATAGTCTGTTGCCCTTAGACAGCAATCCTGTACAACATGTGACTGTACTGAATGCTGTAGGCAATCATAACACAATGGTAAGTAGTTTTGAATCCAAACATACCTAAACATACCTTAGCTTTTCTAAAAGTACAGAAAAAACATGGTATGAAAGATGAAAAGGGGTACACCTATATAGAACAGCTCCATTATAATCTAATGTATATGTGACCATCATTGTATATGTGATCTGTCATTGACCAAAACATAGCATGACTGTACATCTACCTACTATGAGTGAGTAAAGACAAGGTGAGTAGATGTGCAATGACAAAATATGATAATTTGAAATTGTTTCCCATTAGAAACAATGATTATTGGAGGACTTATGTGATACTTCTACTATTTTGCACACTAAATCCCAGAACCCATTTATATGCCACAAAGTTTTTCCTGATAGTTTCAAGTTCATTTGACTCCTTTCCCCTTTGCAATTACTGTTACTTTTTTGTTTCCCCCTCTGAGCCAAGTCAATGTTAAATATGTTCTATGTATCAAATATAGGAGAGACAAGACCAAAATATTTAAAACAAAAAAAATGGACTCTACTAAAAGATAATATTGTCAAATTAATGTAAATACATGTCTATAATAGTCCCTAATTCCAGGAAACAAAGAGAATCAATGTTTATGAAGGCAGATTTAATGTTAATCTGCTACCACTTAAGCAGAGATCAGATAATTCTGCAAAATGTGATTAAATGTTCATTTAATGTGACCTTATCTTTTAATTCAAATGCTTACTTCTTTTTCTTGTACAACCAGATTTTTTTATATTGAACACAATAAAATCAAGTCAGGCCTGTTGTTGTACCACTAAATTCTGGGCACCAGAGGAGAAACATATGGTGACAATAATATTTATATAAAATAATGGATGCTTTGATCTTGGACACCTATGGTAACCATATACCATCCTCTTTTGATTATTCTAGAAAGTTTTATGCATGCCCACATAATTTCCACCTGCAGCTTCATCTTGAATCAGTAGCATAGGCATGATGAAAACACACAGAATCTTTTTTTGTTAAGAAAGCAAATGAGATTCAGTATATCTGATTATTGAAGAAACTTCCCAAACTATTGACATATTAGAGAAAACAAGGTATGCCAATTCTGTTGATGTTGAGGGAGGGTATAACAATTAGTCTCCAACTTTTTAAATTTCCAAATGAGCCAAAGTGTGTGTGTATACATATATATTTTATTTTTTCCTGTTTGATTTTCACTTTTAACCTCAATATTTTCTTCTTTATGTTTTTCTTCACTAGCAGAAATATTCGGTATTTATTATAGGCAATTCCATTGCTTATGCTCTTTCTTCTCTTCTCTGGGCTTACAGATTCCTTCCCTATCCCATTTGGCAGTGCTTTTGTCCAGTGGCACGTAATAGCATCAAGATGTTCCAAGCCATGGCTCTCTACTTGGCAGTACAATCCTGTACAGCTTATTCCTTCAGTGACGGCTACAGAGTGATAAATTGTTTAAATGTCTATGTCCAGGGCACAGAAGCACAAAGTAAATTGCTTCCTCTTTAGAGATTTTCAGATTAAAAAAAATAAAACAAGCCTAAGATGCTGGGGGGCAAAGAGTAAATTCTTAATCACTACATTTAGAGAAAACATGCAACTTAGAACACTCTTGTGGAAAAGCAAACTCCTATAGGATATTGAAAGTCCACTAATTAAACCAACTAATTTTAATTTTTAAGAACCCTTGGCTATTTATAGATTATTGAGCTCAGTACATATACTCGAGCTGAGTATATATTTCCAAAATACAAAATAAAGGATATTAGGTGAATAAAATAATCTAGTAAATATGTCAAACATGTTAATTGAACAACTTTCAAGAATAACAAATTGGTTGGTTTAAAGATTCTAAGAGTACAGGTATTATGAAAATATGAACTGAGTTTGGTAAACCAATCAGAACAGACAGCTAATTATAGCATCTTTTAATATTGCTGACTTTAATATATACCTGTTATAACTCTACATTATCTTAACTCTCAATACTTCAGCAACTCCCACAGGAAGCAAACTTCGTATTGTATCTTTGAATCATTTACTTAAAAGATAGAAATCATCACTCGTTTTAGAGAAATGCAGTTCAAGTGAAAACAGTGGAATGTTTACACAAAGCTTCAATTTTCTCTTTTCCTGTGATTGTATATCATCACAGGAAAGATCAGAAGAAATGTAATGGCCTCCAAATCGCTTATAATTTCACAAGATCACCAAATTTTCTACTGTTTTCAAATAAAACAAAATATTTCCATTGTCCCATTGAGCTATTTGTATTAAATCATCAAAAATTAAACTGCATTTATACTTCTCCTCTAGACAACTTTTTCACAGAGAAAACTTTTCAACAGCATGTAGGTTTCATTTCTATTTTATAAAAAATAGGATGTCAGCTATATCCACTTCAGTAACATGCATCTGAACTCTTCACTTTTCTTTTACCCTAAAATATTATCCTGCAACATAAATTAGTGGTTTAAATTTTCACCAAAGTCAAAATATAAATTTATTTAATTTTGTGCAAACATACGTGTATATGTATGTATATATACATATATACATAGGTACATGCCTATGCATATATACAATGATACATAAGATACATATACATATGTATCTACATATATGTGGACACAGACACAATTCTATATATAAAATGTAATCACACTCATTAAGCTCACTGTCCTCATCACACTTTCCATCATCTTGAATCAGTGGTCTGATTAAAATGGCTGTATAAATATTCTGTTATGTCACTTTTCAGGGCTATAGTTGATCTAATCCAGTCATTATTATAAAATCCTGTATCTCTTATAACCAGAATTTATAAGTCCAGGAGTCAAGGAATAGAAATGGGATGTGCTCTCTTTATTTTTTTTCTTTTTTTATCTCTAGAAAACATTGTCTCTTCCTTCTTCTTGGGCTCTGCAGGTTGAGAGGTCATAGTTACCACCAGAGAAATGTTTTCACCACGGGATGTGGCAATGGTTCCACTTAACGGGAAGATAAGTTTAACACTTGGCTACTTTAAGCCACTACACACCAGTGGGTCAACTCATTCTTCTTATCTAGTGGTATTGGGTAATGAAAGTTATTCTATTGGCATAGGTGATTGGTTGTGATTATTAAGAAGAAACCACGTGAAGTAACTCATTTCGGTTGGAGAGGAGGAAGCCTAAAATGTAGGAAATTTCCTGGAATGCTGTTAATGCATTCATGTGCTGTGATTAATGACAATGGAAAACTAAAACAAACCAATACAAGCAGTACTGCTAATAGACCATATAAATTAGAAGTGAAGATTTGAGTCACCCTACACTGTACAAAAACACAACTTAGGTACTTGTTGAGGACAAAAGGAAAATGGAATGGCTGGAAGAATAAGGTGCTTACATAAGTGACTACGGTAACCACATAAACATTTCCAGAAACAAGGACTAAAATCCTTGAGTTTTCTTATTTCAAAGGAATACATTTGTGAACATATTTATCATTAATTTCCTTTCTCTTTCTCATCTCCCTACTATTGAAGATGTGTTAGTAGTAGTTGATCTTACATATTAGTGTTTAAGTTACAAAGTGCAACTTAGCAAAATAAATTGATAATACTCAAATATAGCTATATAAATATTTTATACTTTTTAGCTGGAAAGTTAATGTACCTATTATTATTCGGTTATAGTGTCATCATGTATAGTAGTAAGTTACATTAATCATATTTGATAGTAACATAGTTAAAAGAGTTGTATGTGCCAAATTGACTAAGGATAGATTGTGATGGTTTTGACGTGTATCGAACACTTAAACTAGAACCATATTTTTCTAAATCCCTTCTCATTATATTTCTAAACTAGGTTTGGTGCAAAGGGAAATTTTTACTGGAAAAGAATTTGGGATGCACCAAGTTTGAGTACCCAAAAAGACTGTCACACCGGCCTTTTGCCCTCACTGACAGAGACAGCCACTCCATGTGATGAGGCAAAAGGCCCACTGAGCTGAAAACACACTGCTGTCTGTGGATGCAGGACTAAGAGAGCATTGTAACACATCCTCTGGGGCCTTGGGGTCGCAGGCACCCCCATCTGGACTGCTGCGGGGTCTGCATGGAGTTTGCTCCTGTGGGTGCCAAAGTGCCAGCTGGCTCCCACACTCACTTGCCTACATGGTCCATCCCAGGAGGGGATGAACATGGCAGGCTAACAGGGAACCCCATCACAGGTCCTACGAAGGGTCAAGAAAATATCCTGCATCACTTGCAGAGGTAATATTAGGGAGAAAACAGACTGAAGGAAATGGCATTTTAAAATGTATAATTTTGGGGGGCAATGATACAACATTTAAACACACTTACATAACTTAAAATATAAGACTATATATGTTAGTGGCGTCAGACAATAAAATAAGCAAAAGCTAAAAAACTGAAAGCTCATTGGAGAATGAATCATCAAGAAATTACTTAGAAACGTAATTCTTCTGGTAGAAGGAACAGGATTCTTCATGACTAATTACTCTCATGCATGTTATTACCTATAGGGGGTGTTTGTTTATTATCCACTTACTTGCTGTGAGGTTTCATGATTTTCAAGAATTTGATCATAACCTCTGAATTATTTTTATGTATAACAAAATTGTACTCCTATTCATGATTTCATAGTACCTACCACTAATTAAAGTTTGTTTCTTGATGCTAGAGTGTAAATTCCCCAAGGGCTAAAACTTTACCCACTATATTCATTGATACACTCCCATCACTAGAAGAGTAACTAGTTTTTCCATTTTTCAACAGATACTTATAAACTACAGGTTTATAAGGGAAATCATGTTTTAAAAAAGCAGATATGTATTCTTATCTTTTTGAGGCTTACAGTTTATTTGGAAACGATAGACAATAAATAAGATATATAAGTGCAATATGTCTAATGGCAGATTGTGATAAGAGTTACGAAAAAGTTAAAGCAGAAAGAAAATATAAAAGTCTGAGGCCTCGTCTTAAAACAGATTTTTGTAAAGACCAAAATAAATGGTAGATATGAACTATAAAATAATTTATAGAGAAGGAATTTGGATAATAATCTTGAAAGACCCAGTCCAAAACATCATTATTCCGAATGTTGAAATTTCAAAATATCAAAACCCCCACAATCTAAATTCCAGAGAATCACAATCCCAAAAGATCAAAATTCCAAAATATAATTCCAGTGAAAATAATTTAAAAATTTTAAGACACTTATTTACATTTTCAAGCGGGACATTTCCATCTGAAAAACATAAAAATCACAACAGAACACTTCATACATTATTTTACACAATAAAGTAGGCAATGGAAACATATATTCATTGCAAGCATAAACACTCAGGTATACTAATGACAGTTGCACTATTACAAGCGGAGAAACATATTCATAAAGAAATAGATCAGGGCCAAGCACCATGACTCATGTCTGTAATCCTAGCACTCTTTGAGAGGCCGAGCTAGGTAGATCACTTGAGTTCGAGGCCAACTTGGGCGACAAGGGGCCGGGTCTGTCCCACAGACCCTGGCCGACGGAGGAAATGAGTATTCAGACACAGAGAGCGACCATGAGAACCTGGAGCTGCTTGCTTTTATTCAGTGCAGGCACAATGCCGAAAATCTGGAGCCAACACAACCTGCAGGTAATTAACATATATTTTTCCCTGTTCACGGAACATCACACGTGCAGATGATCAAAGATCAGTTTCTGGCCAACGTAAGTAAACAAGCTTGTTTAAGAAAAATTCCCCCATAATCCCTTGTACCTACTCCTTGCCCTCTACCTCAGAGTTATAGAACAACTGCCTTCAGCTATTCTCCCCCAAAGCTAGGCAGAGCTTTCCAACCTTTCAGAAGGTTTACGTCTGTTCCCTATAGTTTTTCCCACCACTCTCTCTAACCCCCCACAACATGGCGAGATTCTGTCTCTACAAAAAATACACAAATTAGCTGGGTGCCATGGCATGCACATGCAATCCCAGCTATGTGGGAGATTAAGGAAGGAGAATTGCTTGAGCCCAGGAGGTGGAAGTTGCAGTGAGCCAAGATTGTGCCATTGCACTCCAGCCGGTGCAACGGGAGTGAAACACTGCCTCAAAAAAACAAAAGAAAAAAAAAAAGAAGAAAAAAGAAAAATAGGTCAAAATACAAAATGTTTAAATGCATATTACCATGGCTGAAAATAGTGTGCACGTGGGTTTATAACTGAGGCCATTAATGAAGCAAAACCCCTCTTTCAATGACATCAGTCAAAAACTGCACTGGGTAACTACTGAATATGCACTCACCCAAAAAGCCAAGGTCTCAAAAAATTTTATCCTTCACAGATGCATATGTACAAAAAGAATATCTATTTATTGACAAACCTTTAACATTTTATATACATGCACAATGCTTACAACACAAAGTCATTGTGTGATAATTCTTGTTTATGGAGTGAAATATGAAAACAAATGCCATCAAATGAATTAGAATTCATTAAAACCCTCATGTGATTTATACCTCCTGTATTGGAAATGATGTGAAGGTAAATAGCCAACCTTGGCAATATGTTTCTACAAAAAAAAACTTTAAAAATATCAAGGCATGGTGGCACATACTTGTAGGTACAACTACTTATGAGGTAGAGGTGGGAGGATCCCTTGAGTCTGGGAAGTTGAGGCTTCAGTGGGCTATAATCTCACTACTGCTCTCAAGTCTGGGTGACAAAGCAAGATGCTGTCTCTAAAAAGGAAAAAAAAAAAAAAAGTACAGAACATTGTATGTATGGTTCACACTAGTGAATTGATCCCTAATCCTAAGAAGGGCTAGTAAAGTGTGAATCAGTGCAACCCATATTCATGTTACTTGCATAATGGCTCATTTGCGTCACTATTATAAGAAGAAGTACATACTCAAAGTCATTTTCAGATGTTTTTATAGCTCAGATAACAGAAATGCTTAAGGCCGGGTGTGGTGGCTCACACCTGTAATCCCAGAACTTTGGGAGGCCAAGGTGAGTGGATCACAAGGTCAGGAGATCGAGACCATCCTGGCTAACAAAGTGAAACCCTGTCTCTACTAAAAAATACAAAACAAAAAATTAGCCGGGCATGGTGCTGGGCGCCTGTAGTCCCAGCTACTTGGGAGGTTGAGGCAGGAGAATGGCGTGAACCCGGGAGGCAGAACTTGCAGTGAGATGAGATCAGGCCACTGCAATCTAGCCTGGGCAACAAGCGAGACTCCATCTCAAAAAAAAAAAAAAAAAAAAAGAA
>NW_016818444.1:170333-212455 GCF_001698545.2 Rhinopithecus bieti
GAGATACCATCTCACACCAGTTAGAATGGCAATCATTAAAAAGTCAGGAAACAACAGGTGCTGGAGAGGATGTGCAGAAATAAGAACACTTTTACACTGTTGGTGGGACTGTAAACTAGTTCAACCATTGTGGAAGACAGTGTGGCGATTCCTCAAGGATCTAGAACTAGAAATACCATTTGACCCAGCCATCCCATTACTGGGCATATACCCAAAGGATTATACGTTATGCTGCTATAAAGACACCTGCACACGTATGTTTATTGCAGCACTATTCACAATAGCCAAGACTTGGAACCAACCCAAATGTCCATCAATGATAGACTGGATTAACGTAGACAAAATAGAATACTATGCAGTCATAAAAAAGGATGAGTTCATGTCCTTTGTAGGGACATGGATGAAACTGGAAACCATCATTCTGAGCAAACTATCAGAAGGACAGAAAACCAAACACCGCATGTTCTCACTCATAGATGAGAATTGAACAATGAGAACACTTGGACACAGGGTGGGGAACATCAAAAACCAGGGCCTGTAGTGGGGTGTGGGGAGGGGGGAGGGATAGCATTAGGAGATATACATAATGTAAATGATGAGTTAATGGGTGCAGCACACAAACATGGCACATGTATACACATGTAAAAAACCTGTACATTGTGCACATGTACCCTAGAACTTAAAGTATAATAATTAAAAAAAAGTCCTCATCATAGATCTTATTGTACTCACAAAAGAGCTGTATGAGTTAGTATACATGTGTGCACGTCTTGATTCCCAGAAAGTATGTGTTCAAATTTGCATTAAACAAATGTCTTGGGTACCATATGCCAGATTTTTAGAAAGTCAATATCATTTTTAGATGAAGAGCATAGCCTCGGTATGTGATCCATGTAAGACGTGACTTGCTCCTCCTTGCATTCTGCCATGATTTTGAGGTTTCCCCAGCCACGTGGAACTGTAAGTCCATCATACCTCTTTCTTTTGTAAATTGCCTAGTCTCTGGTATGTCTTTATCAGCAGCTTGAAAACAGACTAATAGAGTAAATTGGTACTAGGAGTGGGGTGTTTCTGAAACGAAACCCGAAAGTGTGGAAACAACTTTGGAACTGGGTAACAGACAGGGGTTGGAACAATCTGAAAGGCTCAGAAGAAGACAGAAAAATGTGGGAAAGTTTGACACTTCCTAGAGTCTTGTTGAATGGTTTTGCCCAAAAAGCTGATAGTGATATGGACAATCAAGTACAGGTTGAGGTGGTGGTCTCCGATGGAGATGAGGAACTTGTTGGGAACTGGAGCAAAGGTGACTCTTGTTATGTTTTAGCAAAGAGACTTGTGGCATTTTGCCCCTGCCCTAGAGATGTGTGAAAATTTGAACTTGAGAGATTTAAGGTATATGCAGGAGAAATTTCAAAGCAGCAAAGCATTCAAGAGGTGACTTACTTACTGTTAATGGCACTCAGTTTTATAAGGGAAGCAGAGCATAAAAGTTTGAAAAATTTGCAGCCTGACAATGCAATAGAAAAGAAAATCCCATTTTCTGAGAAGAAATTTAAGCCCAGTGTAGAAATCTGGATAAGTAACGAGGAGTCAAATGTTAATCCTCAAGAAAATGGAGAAAATGTCTCCACGGCATTTCAGAGGTCTTTGTGGCAGCCCCTCCCATTACAGGTCTGAAGGCCTAGGAGAAACAAATGGTTTCATGGTATGGGCCCACGTTCCCTGTATTGTGTGCAGCCTAGGGACTTGGTGCCCTGCATCGCAGCCACTCCAGCCATGACTGAAAGGGACCAAGGTGCACTTTGGGCTGTGGCTTCAGAGGGTGCAAGCCCCAAACCTTGGCAGGTTCCATGTGGTGTTTAGCCTGTGGGTACACAGAAGTCAAGAATTAAGGTTTGGGAACCTCTGCCTAGATTTCAGAGGATATATGAAAACACGTGGACATCCAGGCAGAAGTTTGCTGCAGGGGCAGGTCTCTTAAGGATAATCTCTGCTAAGATAGTGGAGAAGAGAAATGTGTGGTCAGAGCCCCCACAACATAGTCCTTACTGTGGCACTACCTAGTGAAGTGGTGAGAAGAGGGCCACTATCTTCCAGACCCCAGAATGGCAGATCCACTGACACCTTACACCATGTGCCTGGAAAAGCCACAGACACTCAACCCCATCCTGTGAAAGCAGCCAGGAAGGGTGCTGTACCCTGCAAAGAGCCACAGGGATGGAGCTGCCCCAGACCATGGGAACCCACCTCTTGCCTCTGCATGACCCAGATGTGAGACTTAGTGTCAAATGAGGTCATTTTGGAGCTTTAAGATCTGACTACCCTGCTGGATTTTGGAATTGCATGGGGACTGTAGCCCTTTTGTTTAGGCCAATTTCTCCCATTTGTAAGAGATGTATTTACCCAATGCCTGCACCCCCATTTTATCTAGGAATTAACTAATTTGCTTTGATTTTATAGGCTTATAGGTCGAAGGGACTTGGCTTGTCTCAGATGAGACTTTGGACTGTTAACTTTTGAGTTAATGCTGAAATGAGTTAACACTTTGGAGGACTGTTGGGATGACATGATTGATTTTGAAATGTGAGGACGTGATATTTGGGAGGGTCCAGAGACAGAATATTGTTTGTGTCCCCACCCAAATCTCATCTTGAATTGTAACTCCCACAATTCCCACATGCCATGGGAGGAACCCAGTGGGAGGTGACTGAATTATGGGGACTGGTCTTTCCTGTGCTGTTCTCATGATAGTAAATGAGTCTCATGAGATCTGATGGGTTTAAAAACGGAAGTTTCCTGGCACATGTGCTTTCTTCTCTATTGCCATCCAACAGACCTGACTTGCTCCTCCTTGCCTTCCACCATGAATTTGTGACTTCCCCAGCCACGTGAAACTGTAAGTCCATTCACCTTCTTTCTTTTGTAACCACCCAGGCTCAGATATGTCTTTATCAGCAGTGTGAAAAAGGACTCATACAGACATATATAATTGAAATCTAGCCATTTCTTCAATCTAATTCCTTATATCTTTACATATGTATGTATGTAAATATATAAAACTATGAGCTTAGTTACATTAAACTCTATCTATATAGTATATTTAAGTACAATTGTGTTTTTGTAAATACATAATATCTAGAGCCATGTTTATTTTATTTTTTATTTTTTATTATTTTAAGATTGTGAGATATTTTTGTTTCTGTATTTTATACTGCTCTGTCCTGGTTAAAATATTCTTATAGGTATGTATCATTTTTACACAGTGAGTAAGTTATTTTGTTTTTAAAATGTGTGTGTGTGTATGTGTGTGTGTGCGTGTGTGTGTATGTAGGGGTGTTAATAGCCCCATGCCTCTTTTTTCAGGGTCGAATTTGTTTTCTCCTGAAAGTCCTCTAATTTGAGGACAAAAGCTGTGACTCCCAGACAATCTGATAAACTGGCCCCTGTACCAGTGCTGCTTTTTCCTCTTTGCAATATGGAGATGTCACCATATATATTCTCTACATTCTAGCCTCAAGCCTCCAGTAAGCACTGTGCACTTCTTTTCATAGCATAGGGCTATGCTAATCTATTTACATCTAGATATCTTTGACCATAATATAGATATATTCTAATGTGCAACACTATAGTAGAATATGCTATGATTTATGGTTCAATGAGTATACATCAGATTATCATTTTCAATAATTTTTGTGTCAGAAACTGAGTTGGGTCTATTATCACTGCAATGAATCCATCCCAGTGTAGCAATGTCTGTCTTATGTTCAATTAGAAGGTTTGAGAATGTGCTTGTCAACATTTTTTTAAGTTTGTGAATAGAATAAATAAATATTTAAAGTAATGAAAGCCTTAAAAAAATCAAAAGATAAAAGTCAGTATAGACCATTTATGGATTCTCATCTGGGCTATTATCTGCATATTAACTAAGCTGTTTACCAAAGTTGTTGTGTGTGCTACCAATAGTTCATTCCTTTTCATTGCTTAGTATTATTCTATTGCATGGATTTACAACTGTTTTACTCACTTACCTGTTGATGGGCATTTATGTTAATTCCATTTTGTGGGATATTAAAAATAATACTGCTATAAGCATTCATTGTTTAAAAAATTGCTTGTATATATGTTTTCATTTCTCACAAGTAAATACTGTAGAGTGACTGATTCATATGCTAGTTGTATTTGAGCCTTTTAAGAAACTGCCAGTGGAATACTACTCCAAAATAATAAGAAACAGGCCACTGACACATGCAATAACAAGGATGAATATAAACACACAGACACCCAAGAGAATATATTGTATACTCTCATTTACATGAATGAAATACCAAATACAGATGGAAACTTTGTTAGATAAAACAAATATTTGGTTGCCTGGGATAGTGGTATATGAAGATGGACTAAGAGAAACTGAATGTAACTTTTTGGGAAATAGTAATATTTTAGTTTTTGGTTATGGTAATAGTTACACAGATGTATTTATTTATAAAGAAAACAGTGAATTATACATATACATTTTGCATTATACAACTTATATCTCAAGAGTAGTAAAATTTAAAAACAAAATGTTTTGTTTTGTTTTGAGACTGAGTCTCGCTCCGTTGCCCAGGCTGGAAGGCAGTGGTGCCATCTCAGCTCATTGCAAGCTTCGCCTCCTGGGTTCACGCCATTCTTCTGCCTCAGCTTCCCAAGTAGTTGGGACTGCAGGTGCCCGCCACTACGCCCAGCTAATTTTTTGTATTTTTAGTAAAGATGGAGTTTCACCGTGTTAGTCAGGATGGTCTCGATCTCCTGGCCTCGTGATCCACGCACCTCAACCTTCCAAAGTGCTGGGATTACAGGCATGAGCCACCACGCACAGCCAAACACATTGCTTTAATCTTGGCTATTGTATACTTCACTTTAAAACTTAGAACTATTTCAATGTGCTTTGTCTCAATGACATCTATTTCTAATCACCTAAATTGACTGGGTAATATTTTAAACCTTGTACAGTAAAAGTATTAATAAAAGTTGCTGTCAGTATTAAATATATGTTCATAAAAATCAAGTAACTAGAACAGAAACTGGCACATTGGTTTTACATTTCATGCTATTATGCATATTGCGCAAAAATATTACCTCTTCCAAATAAGATTATTTTCTTGTCAATTAGTGCTTAACCCATATCAGTGACTTTCATGTAGTGAATTTAAGACAGTATAATGCAAACATCTGAGGAAATAGTTTCACGAGTTTCAAGAAATATCTTATATTTGACTAATAAGCATTGGTCGAGATGTGTTATCCGGACAGTATTTGATAAGAATAGGATCTGAGTACACAAACATGATATGCCTACTAAGAAAATTAATATTGTTTTTTGTTTGTAATTTTAATGCATCTAGTCCTTGGTGCCCAAATCACATAGAAATAAGTTATTAGCAGATAACTTATAAATTTCATGAATTATCACCTGAAATATCAAAGTAATTCTATTAAAGATGTTGCAAGAAGAACACACACAAATTGGAACAAAATGCATTTTTCCATGGTCTGTGTACAAATATAAAATGTTACTGGTGGTTATAATCATTATGTGGCATGATTTCAGACTATATTTAAACACTTATTTTTGTTTCATTGTCATCCAGACAAATATTTGCAGTTTCCTTGTTGTTCAGTTAAATGAGTTTTCACTTTACTGAACCACAATATTTTAAATTAGTTTGTCTCACAAAGAAGCTAATTATTTTTGCCAACTCATTCACCTTTCTTCACCTCTCGTGTGAACTTCGGTGGCATTGTCATTGTTTCCAAATTCATACTCAATGTATTTATTACTTGGGAAAGTCAAGAGCTTTAGAGACATAGAGGTGTGAATTTAGATCTCAGGTCTGTAGATAGTATTTTGACTATGGTCACTTTTCGTGAGCTCTTTAGCATTCAATTTCTTCATTTGCATGATGCAGATAATGTAACTACTTTGCAGAATGATTTTGCATAATAAAGAGATAATACAGGTAAGATACACGCAGATTGCCTGAGATAGCCACTTCCAGTTGTCACCACTACCATGATCATTATCGCTTTAACACTAGAAGGGATAAGTATATATTGGATTATAATCAGGTATGCGAGTGTGTAAAAATGCTTATATGTGTGTGACAGAAATATGGAAGTCGTCAAAAAGAAACAATTTGATTTTCAAAAGAAAGGACTGGGAATCTTTTACTGTGTTCTTTCATTTTCTTTCTTTCTTTTCTTTCTTTCTTTCTTTTCTTCCTTTTTTCTTTTCTTTCTTTTTTGGAACGGGAAGGAGAGGAAATGTCAACTGGAAATAAAATTGGAGTTTTCACCAGAGCATGAGGTAGCCATTTTCTGGGGCAATAAAACTATTGGAGAAAAAAAAATGTATCAAGGTTATTCAATTCCGTATTTTTGCCTAACGATAAATTTGACTTGGGTGTTTAAATATTCATCCTCAGTGTATTCTTGCAGTTATATATTAAATAAATGTATCTAAAGTAACATTCATTAAAAAGAAACTCTTAAGATTTCAGAAACACCAAATAGCAAATAAAAACAAATGCTATTTAAACTGAGTTTAATTACCAAAAAACTTTTGATAAATTGCAGGGTGTTAGTTCCTGCACTAGTATGTTTGGGCTGCTATAAAAATTACGTTAGACAGTGTGGCTTATAAATAACATAAGTAATGTCTCAAAATTCTGAAGATTGGAAGTCTGAAATCAGGGTGCCAGCATGGTTGAGATCTGGTCAAGGCTCTCTTCCAGGTTCCAGACAGCAAATTTTCTATTGTATCCTCACATGACTGAGAGCACTGGGAGGATGAAAGTTCTCTCCAGACTCTTAGACCAGAACTACTTTTATTGATGACGGCTCCACCTTCATGACCTCATCTAATCCTAATTATCTCCTAAAAACTCCACCTCCTAATGCTATCACACTGAGGGGCAGGGTTTCAGTATGTGAATTTTGGGGTGGGGGATGCAAACATTCAATCCATGAGTTCTTATATCTACAATATACTACCTAAAGATATGCAGGTTCTCCAATAAAATATCCAGCAATATAAACCTTGGATCTGGCACATGAATTATAATGCTAAATAAACATTGTTTTTTTAGTAAAATAAGAAGATAAACACAATTACAACAAATAATTTACTCAACCTGTTTAGATAGCACCATCTTTTATAAAGTCTTTGAAATTAGAATTTGATTACTTTTTAATAGGTAATATAAGTATTTTCTTTTTTTAATTTAATTTTATTATTATTATACTTTAAGTTCTAGGGTACATGTGCATAACGTGCAGGTTTGTTACATATGTATACTTGTGCCACGTTGGTGTGCTGCACCCATCAACTCATCAGCACCTATCAACTCGTCATTTACATCAGGTAAAATTCCCAGTGCAATCCCTCCCCCCACCACCCTCCCCATGATAGGCTCCGGTGTGTGATGTTCCCCTTCCCGAGTCCAAGTGATCTCATTGTTCAGTTCCCACCTATTTTATTTTCGATGGCAGTACCAGCTTGTTTGGAGTGGCTGCTGCAAAGAAATTGGGTTCAGTAGGGGAGGTGGGACTGAGGCTGCATGCTCTGTGGAGCCAGTGGGGTCGAGAACAGGCAGGAGCCCAACCCCCTACTGAGTTGGTGGGATGGGAGCCCTCTGCTCCCAGGTGCTGCTGTAGCTGCCCAGCTGCGGGCTGCAGACCTGCTCATTGCTGCAGTCTCGGGGGCCGAGAAGTCCCCCCTGCTCCCACAGGGTCAGAAGTGCTTGCTCCCACTCCCTCTGCTCTCCCCGCTCCGGGCACACCCTCCAGTGCAGAGCAAAGTTGTTGCCGAATCCAGGCACTCTCGTGACCTGGCTGGGTATGAGTGTGTTTAGGGCAGCACTGGCATGGCAGCCCCCTGCTGCCTCAGCCTCTTGAAGACTTTGGGCACCAATGAGCACAGGAAGGAGGCCAGGGGCGGGGGGCGGGAGTGGGGCGGGGAGTGGTGCTGAGGGTGTTTTGGTATGGGCCTGCAGGTGCTCCTTGGCATGAATAGCCTGGGCACAATGGATGGCACGTTGATGGTTGCAAGAGGCCGACAGGCTCCTGGGTGGAAATGGGTGGGTCCCCAATGAAGCCAGGGATGGCCTGAAGCTTGCCATTTCCAGGTGGAGTCTGCGGCCCAGAGTGAGAACTTACGTTGCTTTTTCTGGGCCCACCCATGGTCGCCCATGGACCTATCAGGATGCACTTCCTCCCCTCTGAAGCCCATAAAAACCCGAGTCAGCCAGACTCACAAATATGTTGGGACTACCAGCTGCAGGAAGAATGCACCTACTTGGGATCTCCTCAACTTGTCAGGTTGACCTGCCTGTGGAAAGGAGCTACCATCTTCGGGTCTCCTGAGAGCTGTTCTGTTGCTCAATAAAGCTCTCTCCACCTTGCTCAAACTTCAGTTGTTCGTGTACCTTATTCATCCTGGACGTAGGACAGGAACTTGGGACCCGTGGAATAGTGGGAAGGAAAGAGCTGTAACACAAACTGAGCTGAAACATGCCCCCTCCTCCTGCCCACCATGTTGCAGGAAACGAGAAAGAGAAAAGAGCTTTGTCCCTTTGAGGAGCCCAGACTTAGGGGGTCCCTGAGCCAGGGCTGTGACATCCTCTTTGGGGCTCTGCAGTTTCTGTTGTTGCAAGCTTCTGAGAGACACCTTGTTTCCCTTGTCCAGACACAGGTGCCCACAGCAGGAGCTGCCTGCAGTGCATCTGATCCAGCAGCAGGCTTGCACAGAGCTGGCACCTGTGCCAGTGCCTGGAGCTGCCTGCCCTGCCACAGAAGCTGGTGTGCTTGGCAGTGCCCAGTGGCTCGACCCTGGGCTCGCTTGTTCTTGCAGCCCTCACCACTCTGCACAAGGCTTGGCCTTGGCAGGCATGGGATCTGGGTGGGTAGCACAAGCCAAGCACAGCCTGCCAAATCAAGTGGGCAGAATGAGCCCAGTGGGCCCAAGCAAACTTGGGCAAAAGTGCCACTGGCCACAGAGGTTTCCAGCAGGAAGAGCAACACCCCAAAAATCCCATGACGTTTTGAACCTGGTTAAAATAAATGTGAAATTACTGAATTACTGTATTTTTAGCATTCTGGCATACTTAATTTAATGGGATGGTGGGGTTAATGAGATGTCTTAGTGATTTTCTCCCCATATTGCCAATACTTCACATAGTTATGCAGTGAAATATTAAATCACCAACCCTGGTCATCCATCTTACAAATACTTGTTATTAGTGATAATTATTACAAGATAAATAGTATTATTTACCCATCCCAGTGTCAATGGAAGAAAGCAATGATCATTCATTCACAACAAATGATTTTTACTCTAATAATACAATTATAGGATTTCAGAAAATTATTCCCACTCTCATTAAGTTATGTATTCTTCCCTCTGAAAAGTTGGGTCTTATTGTATGCCTATAATATTACTTTGATTACCCTGATTTTATGTGAATAGAGAAGAAATACTACTTTCTTAGTAGTTTATGATGTGTATGTGTAACTATGTGTGTATACACACTATTATACACATATTTACATATATATATATATATCTTTATTTTTTATTTTTTGAGATGGTGTCTCGCTCTGTCACCTAGGCTGGAGTACGGTGGCACAATCTAAGCTCACTGCAACCTCCGCCTCCCAGGTTCAAGCAATTCTTCTGCCTCAGCCTCCCAAGTAGCTAGAACTGCAGGCGTTTGCCACCACGCCTGGCTAGTTTTTGTATTTTCAGTAGAGATGGGTTTTCACTGTTTTAGCTAGGATGGTCTCGATCTCGTGACACTGTGATCTGCCAGCCCACATATATATTTATTACACTATATTTGTAAGCATGTATTAATGCCCGATATTTCATATCAGAAAACTAAAGAGCCATGTAAAAATAATTTGTTCAATGCGTTTTCTTATCATGGAGACTGGCAAAAAAAGAAAAAAAAAAGAAAAACAAATGGAAAATATCTATATGGTAAAAGCATTTAAAAATATAACTAACGCACAATATTTCCAGTGATAACTAATTTGTCTATTTCAAGATATTTCTGTAGCTTTGTTTCCTAGGACATGTAGTTAAATGCCAAAAGATACTTGTAACACTTGTTTAGATTAATGTTTTCTGTTTTGTCTGTTTTGATTATCTTTGAATAGAAAACATCTGAAAAATAATTATAAAGTCTTATAACTACACAACTTTTAGAACAGAATTCTATCTACTCCAGGTTTATTTAGTAACAGTATATATGTTTTTACATTAATTACAAAGACATGGTATCCATCCTGCCATGTACTTTGTTGTAACAAAACCTATACTACAGTAATAATTATAACAAAATATGGACAGTAAAAAATAGTGATAGAAAACTATAGAAAAAATATATGTATAAAAACAATATGATATTTCAGGGTACAAGCCAGATTATTTCTAATTGCAAGAGATTTGTGGAAATCTTTATAAAATGGTAAAGAAGCTGATGGTTAAATTGGCTTCTGATGAATAAGTATGACGTGAGCATCTGGAAGATAAGAAGATAGCTTTCTCAAAGGAAAAAACACACGAACAAATCCTGATGTAACCAGTGACTGCAGCTCAGAGAAAACACCAAGGCATTTAGATGTCAGACATTAGAAAATGATTTAGGAATATTTTCAACATATTTAAGATGTTTCTGTAAAATGTATATCATCAATGACATCTATCCAGAACAGAATAAGTCATGATGCAGAAAATGAGGACTATGGAAGATGGATTTTTGAAATAGTTTGTGGGAAGAGTTTGCTCTTCTCTCAAGGTCTAGAAATTAACAGAGTTGAGCTCAGGTTTTCCTACAGTTTTTCAGTAATGGAGACAGAGCCTCCCTAGAAGATAGTTTAAGCAAGTGGGACACAGTGAGTAGCCCTTTCATGTAGCCCGAATTTGCAGTAAAATCTTCTTAAAACCACAGCCTTACCGCAGTTTTTCTGAGGATGATTAGAAACTGCCTTGCTTGTGCCTGAGGCAAAATTCATAGGCAACAGTCCTTTCTCTCCTCATGGCACAGTTGGAGTGGTGGCAGCAGTGGCTAAGCAAGGATTGTAGCATGCAGCACATCATCCACCTCACAGTGGTCATTATCAGCAGCAGCAGGGAGTGTGAGAGGGCAAGTCTACTAGGCAAAGCAGTGCATATCTGAACAACCATTTTCCAAGATTATGTTTCAGAGACAAAGAGTATGGGGTTTAATTTTACATCAGTAGAGGTATTGGAGCCTCATGTCTTCCATGTTTGAGTTAGACAAAGAGCAAAATACTTGAAACAATATTCAGGCACAGCTGAGAACTTAGTTTTTTTTTTTTTATTTTTCTAGATACACTAGATGCAGTCTTCTTACTTCACTTGTCACTGTCAAATACATAATTTCCCATTTCTGATTAATTAATTCTGATTAATTAATTTTAAAAACACTTAAAATACATCTTTAGGGTCTTCATTATGAAATGTTTGTCAGGCACTATATCCAGAATTATATTCATTAGGTTATGTTCAAGGGGTTTTATAGTGTTAGATTTTACATTTAAGTCTCGAATCCATCATGAGGTAATTTTTGTATATGGTGAAAGGAAGGGGTCTAATTGCAATCTTCTGCTCATGGCTAGCCACTTATCCCATCACCATTGATTAAATAGAGTATCCTTAAACAAATTTACAAGCAAAAACCAAACAACCATAATAAAAGTGGGCAAAGGGCATGAACATACACTTTTTTTTTTTTTTTTTTGATTTGGAATTTTGCTCTTGTTGCCCAGGCTGGAGTACAATGGCATGATCTCGGCTCACCACAACCTCCGCCTCCCAGGTTCCAGTGACTCTCCTGCCTCAGCCTCCAGAGTAGCTGAGATTACAGGTATTGGGAGCAAGCCCCCCAAAATTTGGCCATAAACTGGCCTCAAAACTGTCCATAAACAAAATCTCTGCAGCACTATAACATGTTCATAATGGCCCTAACACCCAGGCTGGAAGGTTGTGGATTTACAGGAATGAGGGCAAGGAACACCTGGCCCGCCCAGGGCGGACCACTTAAAGGCATTCTTAAGCCACAGAGCAATCTGTACCTTAAGGACATGCTCCTGCTGCAGTTAACGAGCCTAACCTATTCCTTTAATTCAGCCCATCCCGTCATCTCCCATAAGGGCTACTTTTAGTTAATTTAATATCTATAGAAACAATACTAATGACTGGTTTGCTGTTAATAAATATGTGGGTAAATCTCTGTTCAGGGCTCTCAGCTCTGAAGGCTGTGAGACCCCTGATTTCCCACTTCACACCTCTGTATTTCTGTGTCTTTTACTCCTCTAGGGCTGCTGGTTTAGGGTCTCCCTGACTGAGCTGGTCTCGGCAACAGGAATGTGCCATCATGCCCAGCTAATTTTTTTTTTTTTTTTTTTTTTTTTTTTTGTATTTTTAGTAGAGATGGGGTTTCTCCATGTTGGTCAGGCTGGTCTTGAACTCCCAACCCCAGGTGATCTGCCCGCCTCTACCTCTGAAAGCACTGGGATTACAGCCATGAGTCACCGCACCCACCCAACAGACACTTTCAAAAGAAGACATACACACAGCCAATAAGCATATGAAAAAAAAATGCTCAACATCCTTAATCATTAGAGAAATGAAAATAAAAACCACAATGAGATACCATCTCACACCAGCCAGAATAGCTACTATTAAAAAGTCAAAAAAAAAACAGATACTGAGACAAGGTTTCACAGAAAAGAGAATGCTTATACACTCCTGGTTGGGATGTAAATTGGTTCAGCCATTGTGGAAAGCAGTCTTGTATTTCTGAAAGAAATTTAGAGAATTACCATTCAACCCAGCCATCCATTATTTGGCACAAATATAAAAGAATACAAATCATTATACCACAAAGGTGCATTCATGCATATGTTCATTGCAGCACTGTTCACAATAGCTAATTCTGGAGTCATCCTAAATGTCCATCAATGGTAGACTGGATAAAGAAAATGTGGTTCATACACACAATAGAATACTCTGCAGCCATAAAAAAGAATAAGATCATATCCTTTGCATAGTTACAGATGGAGGCCATTATCCCAGTTGAACTAACACAGGAATAGAAACCCAAATACCACATGTTCAAGTACATATGAACACAAAGAAGAGAACAATAGACACTGAGGACCCTTGAGGTTGGAGGATCAGAGGAGGGTGAAGATGGAAAACTTACCTATTAGGTATTATGCTTATCACCTGAGTGATGAAATAATCTGTACATCACACCACTGCAACATCCAATTTATCTATACAAAAAACCTGTACATGTACCACTGAAACGAAAATTGAAAGTTATTCAAAATACACCTTTGGGAAATACCTATAAAGATTTCATATTACAAAACTTCCCAGAGTATTCATTAAACATTTTTTTTTTTTTTTTTGAGACAGAGGTTCACTCTTCTTGCCCAGGCTGGAGTGCAATGGCATGATCTTGGCTCACTACAACCTCTGTCTCCCAGGTTCAAGTGATTCTCCTGCCTCAGCCTCCTGAGTATCTGGGATTACAGGCATGCACCACCAAGCCTGGCTACTTTTCGTCTTTTAAGTAGAGACAGGATTTGACCATGTTGGTCAGGCTGGTCTTGAACTCCTGACCTCAGATGATCCACCCTCCTCAGCCTCCCAAAGTGCCGGGATCTTACAGGTGTGAGCCACCGCACCCGCCCCATGACATTAAACTTTAAGGAAGGGAATGTGGTGTAGGGCGATCCACTCTCTTATTTGAATACAGAAGCTACCTGTAGAACTTGTGTCTTTCCTAGGACTTGATTTGTCCTAGGAACACTACCAATTTATGGGTAAGGTTCTTTGAAAGGTTGATAGGATTTTACAGCTTCTAATTTAGGGTTCTATCTGTAACTCTAATAATACAATTATAGGATTTCAGAAAATTATTCCCACTCTCATTAAGTTATGTATTCTTCCCTCTGAAAAGTTGGGTCTTATTGTATGCCTATAATATTACTTTGATTTATAGTTGGAAATTCAATATGTAGTCTTGATCTATGTGTATGTATTTTATTAATTTAAAGACCTTATAAAGGGTCTATGATTCAGCATGGATTAATTTTTTAAATATTAAGATTTTCCCATTACCGCTGAATACTGTTCTCTAATTCTAACCACAATTTTACTGCTCTATACATATTGATATGAAAGTATCAAAGTTCAATAACCCAAGAGTCACAATTCAATCAGCTCAATAAAACCAGGAAAAAATTAAACTATGACAACTAAACCATAACTGGGAGATTAATTCACTTTCTCTCTAATATTTCAGGCAATAAATATTTTAGAAGTGATTTTTCTTATATACTGAATGTAGAACTGGGTAATGAAAATTGCTTCATGAAAAGGGGAACATTTATTTTCAGACATGCCCCTATTTTAGTCTTATGTACTGCTGAGGCTTTATGAACTTTTCTGAAATTCTTATTACCTGCTGGAACTTACTTTCGGTTCCAACTTAGACACTTCAGATATCTTTTTGGAAGAAACTTGAAGGAAAAAGGAAACATAGTTATGCAAATTATTTTCTTGTGAGTAGTTGAGAGAAGGTTCTGGTGTATTAACTTATTAATTTAGAGACAATACTTGTGTGTCACTGTTATCGGGCCATTCAGTTAGCTGTGCTGCCTTTCTGGCCACAGACCTCACTGCTCACCTTGTTTGGCATCCTGGACACTTAAAACTTTTGTAATAAGAAGTATTTAACCAAAAGAACCTTGAGGACTGAGCACAACCATTATGTTATGGACAAAAGAAATACGAATGCATATTCTGCTGACCATGTGGAAAGAATCACTTTCATGCAGAAAGTCTAGTATATTTTAAAGCTGTATCAAGATGTTGATGATTTAGAAAAGTGCATATCTTGTGAAACTTGGTTCAAATAAAAGTATCATATAAGTTTTAGTTTAGAGTGAATCATAAATAGTTACAAATTGGAATGAGAAAAGAATCTATAAAGATAGACCTATTGCCCAGCCTGTAGAGAAACTAGGAAAAATCTAGTTGACAGAAAGGTGTGATACCTGCCCCCTATGTAAAACAAAATTACCTGTTCTCTTATATGCACTAATAATTTTATTATTAACCACATTACATTCTTAAAATCAAACGAAGTTTATTTTAACAAAATTTGAAATTTAAAATAAAACGTGGTTTGATGCGATAAAGCACAAATAAAATATTTCATATTTCTGTTTTATAATTTAAGCATAGTGTTTTTCATCACAGTTTGGCATTAGACCAAAATTCTAGGATAGGGAGCTGGTTGTAGCTAGCCGACCTCCAGATTACTTCTTTCACGTTTGGAAAACTCTTTAAATTCGTTTTTTTTTTTTTTTTTTTTTTTTTTTTTGAGACAGAGTCTGGCACTGTTGCCCAGGCTGGAGTGCAGTGGCGCCATCTCGGCTCACCGCAAGCTCCACCTTCCGGGTTCACGCCATTCTCCTTTCTCAGCCTCTCGAGTAGTTGGGACTATAGGCCCCCATCACCACGCCTGGCTAATTTTTTGTGTTTTCAGTAGAGACGGGGTGTCCCCGTGTTAGTCTGGATGGTCTTGATCTCCTGACCTCCTGATCTGCCTGCCTTCTGAAGTGCTGGGATTACAGGCGTGAGTCACCGCGCCCGGCTGAAAACTCTTTACATTCTTTAACACGTTCTTTTTCTCCTCAGATTTTTGACCTTCCTTCAATATTAGGATTCCTTCATCTCCCCTTGCATTACAGGGTAATATGCGCCTAGAGGAGAAAGAGAAAGGCATCACCTAAAGCTTTTCTCATTATACTCCTTCCTGCACTATCAGAGCTGCCAAAATTAGAACTCCAGTCTGAGTGTGCAACACTTGTTCAAGTCCAACATCCAGCACATCCCAGGCCACTATCTCCAATGAACCAGTTAAATTATTAGTTTTAAAAAAACAAAGAAAAGCAAACAAAAAACCTAACTTGCACTTTAACTTAGTTTCTTCTCTAACTTTAACCTAAGGAATTGGTTATTATAGCTCCATCCTGTCATTCCTATGGCACTTTTGGAAAGCACAGAATATATTCTCAATGTTATCACCTATAGCATTGCCTGACAGAACAAACAGTGTAGAACAGAAGCTTGCTAAATGAGAGATAAAGAAAAAACATTTTTAAAGTACATACGGAACTACAACAACGAAAAAGCATGAACAGTCAAAGCATCTTTAGCCAGAAGAACAATGCTGGTGGCATCACACTCCCTGATTTCAAAATATACTGCAAAGCTGTAGTCAGTGTATTAGTCTGTTCTTACACTGCTATAAAGAACTACCTGAGACTGGGTAATGTACGAAGAAAAGAGGTTAAATTGGCTCATGATTCCATAGGCTGTACAGGAAGCAGGGATGGGAGGCCTCAGGAAACTAATTTATAGAGGAAGAAAGTACATAATACCATGGGGGATCAGGAGGAAGAGAGAGCAAATGGGGAAGTGCTACACACTTTCAAACAACCAGATCTCATAACTACTCGATCACGAGAACAGGGCAGAAAGTGTACCCTCTGGATTCAATAACCTCCTACCACGCCCCTCCTTCAACATGTGGCAATTACAATTTGACATGAGATTTATGTGGGGACACAGAGCCAAACCATGTTAGTTATCAAAACAGTAATCTACTGGCATAAAACCTGGCATAGAGACGAGTAAAACAGAATAGAGAGCCCAAAAATACATTTACACATTTACAATCCATCATTGCCAGGAACACACAATCAAGAAAGCAAAGTTTCCTCAATTAATGGCGTTGGTTAAACTGTATAGCTACTTTCAGAAGAATGAAAATGGACCATGTCTCCCATATACAAAAGTAAATGCAAAAGAGCTTAAAGACTTAAATATAAGACCAGAAACTGTAAAATTACTAGGAAAAATATATCTAAAGAAAAAGCTTCTTGATATTGATCCGGGCAATGATTCTTTTTTGTAGAAACATATTTACAAAAGAGACTATTAATTTTATATTTTTAAAATGGAAACTATGCTATATATCTTTCAGAAAACTGTAAATTCTGTTGCGAACTACAGTTGTGAACCTTGTAGTTAGAGATAAGAAAATAAAATCAGGAAGAAATACATTGTGGATGCAACTTTATAGTTGTATCTGTTAAGATTGAAATATGATTAAGGTATAGGAATGACTATGCAAAAATTAGTTTAATATGTGAACTTTCAAATAGATAAAACATGCAGTCACTTTGATCACATAATTATGTTTTACCCTTAATATCCAAATTTCACAGCAAAGTGATCTGGTGGGGGACTAAGTACATTTCATTGATAGAAAGCATTTGAGGATTAGAAGCAGTGTTTTGAATCTCCAAACTATATTCCTTCTTTCCTCTGCATCAAATAGGAAATTATATGTATGTGAGAACTGTATAATTGCGTTTGTAATCTCTGATTACCAGCACCAGGGTTAGAGACGCTCCTTCAGTAAGGCCATATCTGTAATGAAATCACGAATTGAATCTTCTACATACACTTCTTTGCCTCAAGTATAAAAGAAGTATTGAGAGATCTCCAACAATGCTTATACAGGGAGAAAAAATTAAATATAGAGAAATATTAATATCTTAAACAATTTGAATAAAATTGTTCTTATATTGGATAATAAGGAGACATTTCTTCCTCTCTTTTTCCAAAGACCTTTATTTATTTGGTAGTCATTAGTATGATTTTGCAGGCTTTTTTTTTTTTTTTTTTTTTTTTTGGTACCAAGATTTCTAACAGTTCTTTCCTCAGGCAGTCATAATTACCATACATATTTCTCAAAAGCAGACTATAACACAAGAAATTGTGTGTGGGTGGTTGGTAAGGGAAGTGATTTTAGGAAGAATAAGTAAAGATCAGGGAGTTAGGGACAGGAAGAGAGGATAGGCAATAAGGAATAAGTTATTACTTAGCAGGTTACCACTGTAGGCAACTTGAACTTAAACCTATAGGAGACCTCTGAGGAGCCAGGTAAATCATAACTCAAAAGTAGTCAGCCAGAGGATGTTAAAACAGTAGTATTTACTCAGGACTGTCATCCCTCATTGCTTGCTCCTATGGGTAATAATTTTTCATGGTCATGGTGTCTTGAATGCACTGAGAAAATTCTCATGGCTTCAGAGAAAGACCAGATTAAAGAAGCAGCTGAGTGACTTGAATGCTTGAGATAAGAAACTGTGAGCAGGCAAGGCAACTACCCACCAGTCACACAGCCAAAAGTGAATTCAGTGGGGTGCAGAGGGAAACGGAATGGGATACCAGCTACACCTGCTACAAACAGCCTCCCAGCCTTCCTTGTGCCTATCCATTCATTTTCCTACTGTCCAGACTTTCCCAGTTTCTACACTTTCAATATTATTTTCCTATCTTCCGTTTCTTTAAATATCTGATTTCCTAGCCATGCTAAATTGCAGGATGAGATAGCAGTCAGAAATTCAGAGATTACTGTACTTGGAAGTAAATTATTTTCTTCATCATTTTAACAGCACTGAAGTTGAGAGTCACATTATGTTTCTGGTTTAGAGACTTCTCACTGAGTGAAACAATATTTGAGAATTGATAAGGCATAAAAGACTTGGAGGGGGGCAGAATTTCTTACACTCTCACAGGCTCACAGCCAAATGGCTTATAGATATAATATTAAGTTATACCCACTATGCACTGTAAATTCAGAATTCTTGTTTATGACTGTAAAACAGCAATACTTTACCTACTCAACATGTTAGTCACTGATGCTATTCACTTACTATCTTTCTACTCTTACATAATTGAAAGTCAACTGGCTTCCTTGTTGAATATCAAACATGAGATGCTTCTGCTATTTTCATTTACCTTTCCTATACCAGGAACAACTTTGCTTGACGGCCTCCAGTGTGTGCATATCATTCAGGAAGTCGTTCAAAAATGTTACCTCTTCAGAGAAGTTTTCCTTGATTCTATCATAAAAAATAGCACCTCCCAGATGACTGTCTCCCTTTACCTAATTAATTTTTCTCCACAAACAAAGCAAACATTTACATAAGTAAATCTTTTAATTTAGAAATATTAAACATTAAAATATTTAAACTATAAAATCTTTTAAAATATTTATGATTTTAAAATCCTTTGTTACTTATCTCCAATTTGAATGTAAGCCACTTCATAGGAAGGACATTGTCTCCTTATTTGCTGTTGTATTCCCAGTATCCCGTATAGTGTCTTGCACATAGCAGGAACTCAATAAATATTTGTTAAATAAATAAACATAGTGCTTTCAAAATGGAGCCATTATTTGTTGAATTAATATATACCACTACTATATTTAATATGCCTCAAGGAAAGTCTTTGTTTTATTAGTTTTTATTCCAAAATGAATTAATAGTATACTCAATATAAACAGTATATAGTACTGAGTCTGGTACATGTATTCATTCACTTTAAAACACAAGCCAAGGTTCTAAAAAAGTAATGAATCTAGTGTGTCCTATAATTTAAGTTTATTTGATGAAAACTACCATTAGAATCAAGCTTTAGGGGACATTTCTGGTAAAGCATCTCTTTTATTCAATGCATTGTGCCCTTGGGTAAAAATGTTTTGCTGAGTATTTTAAAACAGAATTGTTTAACGTTGATGGAGGAAACCTTTTATAAGATTTGTTCTCCAAACACATGAAGACTTGTTGACTTATTCTGTGGTCCAATGTGGTTTTGTGTTTTATTTTGTTTTGTTTTGGTCTTCGTTGAGTTGTAAATATATTAATAACAGTTATGATCTTGTCATGGTAGTAGAGTTTGGAATTTTTCAAAATATGCTGAGATTCATCAAAGTTTTTGTATTTTCAATTTGTGTGTGAAGTATAGAATAGTTTTGCAATACTTACAGGACAGTGATAAAAAGACACACAGCTCTCCAGATGTAAGTAATGGAGCTTAAATTGTGTCCTCAAAAAATATTAAAAAGAAAATTGGAAGAAACTAATTACAAATTATGGAAAATTAGAAGCATTTCTCCTTATTACACAAATACATTCCTGAGCATTAGATATACTACCCCAGGGTTGGTTATAGAAATATAATAATGTTCAGTGGGTTTATTGAGAAGCTCTATGTTGAATTTTCTTCAAAAACTCAACGTTTTCAGTGTTTGCATTTCGTCTTTGTAAATAAGCATGCTCATAATCCAATTTTACATAATTCAACATTTCTCATGACATATTACATTCAATTATGTCACCCACACGTTTCTCACCCACATTTGCAAAGTATTTCCTCCTTCTCAAGTTCATTTACTAAAGTAGTTTGATATTTTGCTTCCTCTTCGTATTCTATTTTAAGATAATAAAATTGGATCTCTTAAAACTGTTTTAGCTATACATTTTCATTAACAATTTTAAATATATTTATGCATATATGTAATACATTCTTGCCAACTGTTTTATTTAAACTTTGCAGGTCCTAATATATCTCAGCGTACTTGACACAGATAAATATAATATTAGATTCACTCTTTTGTTTTTTATAATCTAGCATTTTCTTATTCTTCGTGTCTTCTCTACTTTGTGTCTCCCGTATTTAAATTAGCTTTACATCAGGATCAGTTTTTGCAAAGGCAGTCTCTTTTTTTTTTTTTGAGGTGGAATCTCACTCTGTCGCCCAGGCTGGAGTGCCGTGGCACAATTTTGGCTCACTGCAATCTCCACCTCCAGGGTTCAAGCGATTCTCCTGCCTCAGCCTCCTGAGTAGCTGGGACTACAGGCTCCTGCCACCATGCCTGGCAAATTTTTTGTATTTTTAGTAGAGATGGTGTTTCACCATGTTAGCCAGGATGGTCTTGGTCCTGACCTTGTGATCCGCCCCACTCGGCCTCCCAAAGTGCTGGGATTACAGGCATGAGCCACTGCACTCGGCCACAAAGGTAGTCTTTTTATCCACTTAAAAGACATGTTTCATGCGTCATAGTCCACAAACATTTTTCTGAACAAGTTCACCTAAGAGATTCATGGGAATAAGTGAAGTAAGCACAAACATTTAAACCCAATGCTCACTAATGGAAATGAAATTAGGAATATATGCACATAGGGAACCACTTCTAGAACCTCTGGAAACAAGGAAGAGTAATGCTCCATGCAATTAATTTTGAGGGATTTTTTTCATTAACTGCAGAAATGTCAAGATTTTAGGAAGTTACAAAAGACTGATTAATGACTTTACCATCCTGAAAACATAACAACAAAAGAAAATGTGAGCTTCTCTAACATATTATTGTAGGAGTGAAGGGCAAAAGCAGAGGTAGCAGTGGGGTCACATCATAACCACTCCACTTTCAATAACTTCCCATTCAACTGGCTTAATGATATTTGAATGGAGTAGCAATAGAAAAATCAAAGCAAATGTAATTATATTAGCCAGGAACAGTTAAGTAAGAGCCTTTATTTACTTCATTGTTCCTATCACTTTGCATGTAAGCATCAGAAAGAAGGCCAATTTGAACATTATGTCTTGTCATTTCCATTCCAATTACGAAGCATCAGTTAGGAGGCCGAGAAGATGGATCACCTGAGTTCAGGAGTTCCAGACCAGCCTGGCCAATGTGGTGAAAACCAGTCTCTACTAAAAATACAAAAATTAGCTGGGCATGGTGGTGCACACCTGTAATTGAAGCTACTTAGAAGGCAGAGGCAGGAGAATTGCTTGAACCCAGGAGGCAGAGGTTACTACAGTGAGCTGAGATCACACCACTGCACTCCAGCCTGGACAACAGAGTGAGATTATGCCTCAAAAAATAAAAATAAAATAAAGAAACAAAAATCAAACTCACCATATTCTATAAGGCCTTGTATAAATGTGCATTTTCCTATCTCCTCCAAATTATTTTGCTAACACCATGCTTTTTACCCAGCTTCACACATATCAAGCCATTCCTGTCTCTGGGACTTATGATTCACAATCTCTTTTTACAGACTTATTTATCCCAATATTTTTTATTCCTCAAGTCACTCAGGTATGTGCTCAGATTGTAATAGCAAATAAATGAAAATAGTTTAAATGTCTAGCATAAAGGGAATAAATAAGTAAATGATGTGGGATGCTATGAAGCCATTAAAATAACACTGATATGAAGATCCAGGAGCAATAATTGAAGGAAAAAAGAAGGATAAAAGGAGACTATGTAGTGTGAACATTTTTATAATAGAAAAGTAAAGATAAAATTCATTTACACAATTGCTTATACTTGCAAAATGAAACACCATAAGGATAAAAGTAAACTAATAAAATGTTACCTATGAGAACAGATAGACGGAGTATGGAGGGAAAAACTCCTTGTGTATACTTGATGCAGTTGTAAATTTTGAATCATGTAAATAAATAATCTATAAGAGAAGACTAAATTTAAAAAGGAGTTGAATATAACAGTAAAAAAACTGAAGATATCACTCCAACAGAAAAAACTAAAAAGAGTACCACTCCCAAAGTAAGGTTGAGAAACATTCTTGAACCAAAAACCATATAAAAGCTAGGTCACAGAGAATTCTAGTAGTATGCATCCCAAGGATGTACAAAATCATCCATGAATAAATTAACACCCGTCATTTCTCCACTGAGGGAAGGCACAGGACAAAAGGGTGCCAACATGCAAGTTAGTAAGGACAACTCAACTAAATATTTAATGAGCTACTAAAGAGTGCAGACTAGCATAAAAATATAGATCATCAGAGAGCTTCATACACAAGGAGAAATTAGAATACTTAGGGGATCTTTTCCACAGCCTCCCTAGGTGTGCTTGAGAAACACTGGATGCATGGTGAGAGACCAGATAGAATGTTCTGTGTATAGACATGAAGGGGAGGATTACACTCTTTCTAGAAAAGACAAACAGCCCTGCTATCTGTAAGCAATCCTCATAGAGAGCAAAGCATTAAGTGACTGGGAGTTGAGCAGTAAAACTGAATGTTGCTGAGGTAGGAATAAAAGGGAATAACATGACCGGGTGCAGTGGCTCATGCCTGTAATCCCAGCACTTTGGGAGGCCAAAGCGGGTGGATCATGAGTCAGGAGTTCGAGACCAGCCTGACCAACATGGTGAAACCCCGTCTCTACTAAGAATACAAAAAAAAGCCTGGCGTGGTGGCGCATGCATGTTATCCCTGCTACTCAGGAGGCTGAGGCAGGAGAATCGCTTGAACCCAGGAGATGGAGGTTGCAGTGAGCCGAGATTGAGCCACTGCAGCAATCAAGCCTGGGTGACAGAGCAAGACTCCATCAAAAAAAAAAAAAAAAAAAAAAAAGGAAAACACTCTGAAAACAAACCAATATTATTAGAAGACTTCCTTAAACATAAAAACTGACAAAGATACAAGAGAGAGGTTGACTGCTTTGGGAAGGAGAAGAAACATGAAAAAATTATCACTCCTAGGACTTATTTACAGTGCCTTCCTAATACTAACTCTGGATTGGGATTACAGAGAACATTTCTATATCTCACCACCAATCACACAGGAATGACTGAAAACTGAGAGTGATGTATAAACTTTGAGAAAGTCCTTCTTCATAGCAGTCATCAAGGGAAGTGAAACACATCATTAGGGAAATTCAAAGACAGTGGTGTACATTTGAATGTCCTGATAGCAGTGGCAAAATGCAACCAAGATTAATACTTGATTACATCAAATCTACTCCTCATAAAGACTACTTGAGTGAACAAACGGTATACAGATTTCTAGATATAAATAATACCTATCACAGTTTATAATATTCCACACACTGTTCTACATACCGCCTCCCCACCCACACACACACCCTTATCCATGCACAACTAAAAAGCCCATAAGAAGAGGCATATCAATCAACAGATTACCTCAGATATAACCCAAAGGTGATACAGATAGGACCCAGATACTGATACAGATATGACCCAGATATTTGATCTATGAGACAGCAACATTGCAAAAATGATGAATGTAGATGAAATCTAGTGGAAAATTAAGAAAACATGCATGAGTAGATGACAGATTTCAGAAGAGAGAAGGAAATTTTAAGAAATAATCAAATAGATTGATATAAATAAAATTTATGTAATCAAAGATTAGAAATTCCTTCAACAGACTCATCAGCTGACTTAAAGATATCAGTAAACTTAAAGATATTTCTGCGTTTTGATTACTACAATAACAAATGTAATACACTTCTCAATGAGTGGCATCATTGAGAAATAAGATTTATAAAAATAATAATTAAAGTTAGGGAAAGTTTTAAAAGAATGATTATAAAATATTAGGAGGATATATTTTGTTAATTGCTTTTTTATGTGTAATTGAGGCAAAATAGACCAAAGTGTTGAGACTTAATTCAAACATTTTTGTTTTGAATGAAGGAGCTGACAAATATGTTGGTGGAATGACTTACCTATGTCAGTTATGGTATATTTTATCATGCCCATCCATAACTGAGATTATAATGGGCAAAAATAAGGTTATTTATTTATATGAATGAACCCCCTGGATACAAATAGACATTTTTTCTTAATTATGCTGAAGCATATAGATAACAAAACATTATGCAGAATTTTTTGTATTAGGAAGCTCCAAGTCAGTTTGTATCTCTTGAGCCAAAGTAGTGAAGTTAAATTCACCTTAACTTGTTACTCAAAAGCAACAGAAATCTCTAGCTTATTGAATTTTAGAAATATAATTCAACAGTGAAACAGCAAATTCTTTCATTTCTTGTTTAGTAGACTGTCATTCCAGGTCATTATAAAATAACAATTTGTTTATTTAACCTATTATTTGCTTTGATACTAGAGTTGAGAAATGTGGTTTTTATTTATCCCCGAAGTCCATGTCTACTGTCTTTTTTTCTGCCTACAAAAATCAATTGCAACTTCTTAGTCATGTGCTACACCTCTGATTTTGGTGATTGCTGTGTGCATAGTGTCAGACTCCTCACAAGAGAGTTCTCAATGAACAGTGCGTCATGACAGCTTATCAGCTCAACAAGAAAGAAAACATAAACAGGCACAATACAGGTTTTTAAACTGCATTGAACAGGCTTTAATACTGAGTTTTAAAAATCTAAAGTTATTATGAAACAAACTCCTCATTTTATTTGCCAGGAAATTAGATAAGAAATGTCAAACAGGTAGCTTCTCTTCTAGCATGATTTGTATCAATGTATTTTATCTGAAATGAGCAAATACCTTCCAGTGGATTGTACATTTTCAATATGGTGTTGACTTTTCTAACATTTTAAAATCTTGTTTCTAAACAATACAACCCCACTGTTAATAAGGATATTGTGCAGAAGATAGTAAATTCAGTAGGTAGGTTTAATATTCTTTATGATTAGTGCTGTCCAGTTTTACTCCTAAGATAAATTTAAATCTGTTCATTTGATGCCAAACCTCAATAAGATGCTATTCAGATAGGTACAGCTGAAGTATACAATTCATGCAGTAAAGGAGACTACTAAATTAATAAGGGAAGCAGGTAGATATGTAAAAGTTAGACCCAGTCTTCCTTGTGTATATTTCATTTAGTGATAAGTGAAGAGAACATATTAATCTATGCCTTCAATCATATATCTAAATTTACTAATGTGATGTATATAAGGCCATCAAAAATACTTTAAAAGACAGAAACTACTTCTCAAATGAACACAGATAATTCCTTCCAGTCCAACATCCTTTGGAGAAGCACCTTACAGTAGCATCCCTCCAATATCAGGCTATTAATTCAAATAACATAGCAGAAAATAAGGCAAATTTTAAAAGTGGATATCAAAGCTTTGTGCACTTCCTAAGCACTCACTGTACATTTTTCTATGCATTAGTTTGTATTTGGTACTTAAATTGTGTTGTCTCCATTCCCATATCACACATGAAAACTATATCCACCATTAAAAAAGATAAATAAGATTTTGTCTAGATGAATAACACCAAAGAAATGTTGCTTTACGTTTATGGATTAGATATGGATGCCAAAATGGGGAATTGCAAGGGACAGGAAGAGAGAATTAACGTATAGTTAACAACTCAGTCAAAATGAAAGGTTTCCAGATGTACACTACACATGACAGTGATGGCAGTTCCACAAAGGTTTCAACAATTCAGATTTTGTCACCTCAGTATACTATCTTCAATGGAGTGTAGCTGTTGTTCTTATGTTCTAAGATGAAAAGGAGTAAGAATGCTATGCCTCATTACTTCAAAAAGAATTTCCAGGAGTAACACTAAAGGATGTATAGCTAACTGTTTATATTTCAACATTGATTGTATGATTGGTACTTACTGTTTACTTAATGTTTATATTGACAGCTCTAGTTCTGAAAAGATAAATTATTGCAAGTTTATTTGTTAATAAATAGTGTCATTTGTAATTTATTTTTCTCTTACATTCATGGAGTTAAAATGAAACCTAGGACACTACTGTAACGCTTATTGAGAGATCTTGTCTCTTTAAAGGAGACTGCTTTGGGTCCTTGGTGTAATGTATTTAGAAGAAAATATTTATCAATACAAAACTTGTTTTTGTTCTAACTCGCCTCTCAAATAAAATAATTTTTCAGGCTGAATAGAATAAAATAACATTGGCAATGGCAAAGACTTGGTGAAACTGCTCTACAAGATTGTCAGAGAGCCTAGTTTCTCTCATTGAATTCAGATAGCCTCACTTTATTATATCTTACCCCAGGTACAGCAAAATCTCAGAGGTAGAATATCTTGTCATTATTCTCGATCTATAAGACAATCGTTCAGGAAAGCACTGGAAGATTGGCTTTTTGTATCAGTGAAACTTACACATAGTGTAGCAGATAGAGTTTGCAAATAGTATAGTGGTATTGATCTTGGGCAAGATCATGAAAGGGATGATTTGTGAGTCACATATAAAACTGGTGATGCAGAATGAGAAAAAGAAATAAAGAATCAAAGATAGTAAAAATGACATCTTTGAAGATCAATATCTGGAAAGATATTTAGTATATTCCAGGAACTGAAAAATACAATTGTGGATCTAGCCTAGAAAATAAGTGGGAGAGTAGCATGAGATGTATGAGAGAGGTAGAATTGACCAGCAATGATTCTGTGTATCTTAATTACAAAGGGAAACCATGAAAAATTTTCAGCAGAGAAACGTTAAGATTAAAGCTGCTTTTTTACAAAAGAAACCTTACTTGCTGCAATATGAAGAAACTATTAGAATGAATGTATTTGTAAAGCAGGAGATCCATTAGAAAGCTATTGCAGGGTTTCAGGTAAATAATGCAGGGTGTAATGATAGTGTTGGAGACAAGTGGTTGAACCGAAAAGGGAAACAGGCAGTAGACTCACAGGCCGTGGCACTTGAATGCATGTGGGTGTGAGGGAGAGAGCAGTCACTTTTCTAAGCTATAGAAACTGTCCTTCTCTCAAACCTTTGTCATTATCCTTGTTGATTTCAATATCTATGTGAGAAATTCATGCAATACTTGAAATCATGACAAGTTTGACCTCATTTCTAACGAACTTTGCCCAGTTTTAGCAAATGAATATCACAGTTACACCCTAGACTTTAACATTCGCACTAAACTGATGGAAATGTAAAACTAATAATAATAGAACTCCGCTCTCTGCATACCACCTATGAGAGTCATCCTCCCCATCAAGGCTTCTGGTTTATTGGCATACAATGTCATGATTATATATTAACTTCTTATATCTTTCATTTTACATACTTAATCTTTCTGGTCCATCATTTCAATAATTTTATAATCAATATCGAAAGGTTTTGTACCCCTCTATAAATTCTTTGCCCTCCTCTGTTATTCTGGGTCCACTCAACTGTTAATTTATTCATACTTTACTTGGGCTTCTATGATCCACTGGGTCTTATAAGGCTGTTGCTATTTCAGACTTGATCTTCTATTTTACATAGACCTTAACATTACTGAGAAAGTATTCAATGTTTTCGTAGTCAGGTTTTTCATTACCTCCAACATTTATTTTAGAATTTCACAATTTTTCTCAAATCTCCTACTCCATAATCTGTCCAATTATACTTGACCATCTTTAGGGGTGAGTTACACGTTTATGGCTTCAACCAATCACGAGTCAAAAATATTTGGAAAAAAAACCATCAGTAAAACCATATGGATAATACAAGTTAAAGAAAATAAAAAACATTGAAACCTATCTTTATCTTTTTATAGTTAGGTCCATTCTAGTTCAAGTTATCACCATTTCTCACTGACATAGCATTTACATTGTATTAGGTATTGTAAGTAATCTAGAGATGATATAAAGATGGAGATAATGTGCCTAGGTCATATTAAAATACCATGCCACTTTCTATAAGAGACTTGAGCATCTGAGGATTTTGGTATTCACGACGGTCTTGGAACACATCACTCCTGAATTAGGAGGTATGGCTGTATAGAAGCAGCAAAATTCACAGAAGAAGTAGAATGTGTCAAGCTAAAAATGGAAGACATTCCACTATTAAATAAAATAGCTAAACACATCTACATTCATTTCCTCCTCCCTGGTCCTTATTATTCTAGATTTGGTGGGCTCTTCTTGTCAAACACTAGGGATAATCTTCCTATCGGAGACTAGTCCCTCTTGTTTGTCACATCTGTTCCTAACTTCTCAGTTACCATTTTATATTAATTAACACTTATTCTTTATAATCTGCAACTTCTGCTCCTGTGTTGACTCCTACAACCATCACACAGACAAAGCAAATATTTTTCCTTCACTGCCATTTATTTACTCAACTAAAGTTCTATATGTGCCTTCAATTACCTTTTCAAAATATTGCCTGTATTTTCTGCTTTTCTTCACCTCTCACCCATTTTTAAGCTGACTTCATTCTGACCTTGATTACTGCAAAAACTCCTATTATTTCATACTTTTCCATTTTCTTCCTAGATATCAGGATATATACTCCCTCTTTGATGGCATTGCTGTCTCTTTTATCTCTACCTGGCACTCTTCAACACACAGAAACTTTCCTTTTTTCTCATATGATCCTTTTCCAAAGTTATTTCATCCACGCTCATGTCTTTAAATGCCATATATACACCCTGAAAGTCTGATTTTAAATATTATTTCTATGGCCGTGATGCATATCCATTTCCGAACTCTTCCGTGTGCTGCTGTTGGTCCCTCTTCCCATTCAACAATCCCACTTTATAACTCAAAGAGAGCTACGATATATCACGTCCAATACGTATCTCGTAACCTTCTCCACTTAACCTGATTCCCATGCATATTCTCCTCCCCTCCATACTTAGATACATCGACTTTTTTTTTGTTTTGAACTTTGCATTCTGAAAGCTTCAACTGACACTTCCCATTTCCTCAATCCCTACAACCAATCCATTATCAAATACTTCTGATTTTATATTAAAAATATCCCAATATACATTTATCTTTTTATTGTTGTATTTATTATAGTTCAATCACCATTTCTTATGTATCATTAAGAACACTAACCCTCTTTTCCTACACCTAAAACCCCTCAATTGTTTCATGATTAGTGTAAACATATAAATTTTTAATTAATCTATTATCCCTTTTTAAAATGTATTTGGTATCTCTGCCTTCTGTTCTAACTGGCTTATTTTCACCATCTATTTAGTATTCAATGCCTCCTCCTCCATCAGGATCTGCCTGCAGTTTTCCTCCTCCCTTCCCGTGGACACGCTAGGGGAGTCTTGTCTGACATGGTCAGAGTTTGTTAGAAGCACTACCTTGCATAGAAGAGCATCTTCTTTTAAAATTTGCATCCCAATTGTTACGTGCCAATGTGTGTAATTGGCAAGTTAATACTTTCTTTCTATATTAAACTATAATTTTCATGAGAGAAGTGTCCCAGAATATTTTGACCATCACCATTACACTTATTATTTGATGTTACATAAACCTTTATGAAATAAATGAGGAACGGACAGTAAATGCCTCTGCCCAAAGTATCAAGAAAGATGGTAGTATTGAATTTGATGGAGTGTAAAATCAATAAGAAAAAGATAAAAAAAAAAAAACCAAACTGTAGGCATAGATAGATAGATAGATAGACAGACAGACAGACAGATAGATAGATAGATAGATAGATAGATAGATAGATAGATAGATGGAGTCTCCCTCTGTCGCCCAGGCTGGAGTGCAGTGGTGCGATCTCAGCTCACTGCAAGCTCCGCCTCCCGAGTTTACGCCATTCTCCTGCCTCAGCCTCCGAGTAACTGGGACTACAGGGGCCTGCCACCAGGCCTGGCTATTTTTTTCTATTTATAATAGAGACAGGGTTTCACCGTGTTAGCCAAGATGATCTCGATCTCCTGACCTCGTGATCCGCCCGCCTTGGCCTCCCAAAGTGCTGGGATTACAGGCGTGAGCCCCCGCTCCCGACCAGAATTTTTTTTTTTTTTTTTTCATAGCATGACATGTAAGTTAGAAAAACAAGTGGCAAAAGTGTTGGGAAATACTGATCATGAAAGAAATCTACATTGGAAAATGTATAATATTTAATTAGTGGGTATATCAGTCAGTAAATTTAGAAAAGACAAGATAAAAATGTGCATATCTGTCTAAAACAATTGCAATAATAATGGGGTTTATGCTAAAGAACCTAAAGGTGAGATGAACAAGAACCTATAAGAGGTTGGCAACATAAAAGTGCAAAGTCTGACATTAGTTGCTGCTCTACAATGTCTTACTTGCATGGTTTTCTCCTTTTGTTTTTTGATATTACATTAAGAAACAAGAAATGAAAATAAAATTTATTGTACAGTCACGTGCCTTTTAACAACATTTCAGTCAATGATGGACCCATACACAAGGGTGGTCCCGTGAGATTATAATACCATATTTTTACTGTATCTCTACTATGTTTAGATATATTTAGATGCACAATACTTATCATTCTATTATAATTCCCTACCGCATTCAGTGCAGTAATATGCTGTACAGGTTTGTATACCTAGCTATACCATATAACTAGGCATGTAGTAGACTATACCATCTATGTTTGTGTAAGTGTAATCTGCCATGTTTGCACTATGACAAAATCACCTAATGATGCATTTCTCAGAATATATCCCCATCATTAAGTGATATACAACTGTAATTATTACAGGGAACTCTCTCTTTTGGACTATGCAAAGTTCTTAGCAAGAGTTTGGGGGTGGATCTACATAATGCAAAAGAATGACACTTAAAAATACAATATTGTGTTAAACATTAAATTGAATAAAAATGAGCTTATGAGCTAAGAAATTTCTTAGGTGTACCCAATGGCTAATGGCCATTATTGGACAACATAGATTATAGAACATTTTTATTATCTCAGAAAGATCTATTGGAAGCCCATTCTATAGACCAGTGGTTCTCAAAATGTGGCTCAGAACCAAGAATGTCAACATTTCTTAGGAATTTCTCCAAAGGCAAATCCTCAGGGCTACCCCAGATCAAAACTTAGGGTTGAGGTGGCACCGTCTGTCACAGTAAGTCCTCAAGATGATTTTGATCCTTGCTAAAGTTTGAGAATCACTGTAACAGGTCTGTTTCTCTCCGTCTCTCTTTCACACACACACACACACACACACACACGCACACACACACACACACACTCTCCCTCTCTCTAGCTCTTAAATGACTTAAATGTATCTCCATATTACCGTATCTCTTCTGCAGAGAAGGCATTATTTATTGCACCAAAGCAGAACCCGGAATTGGGAAATGGTTGAGTTCATCATGTTCATCTGATAGTTTTAGTGATAAATTACACTTTATTACCCTTATTTATCTCCTTATCTGTTGTTGCCACACAAAAAGTAGAAGCACTTTCAAATCATTAGATATACAAAAGAAACCCACCCCACTGGGTAAAACACATGTCTTTCGTCATGTTCCCTGGAAACATAAGCAGAGAGAGGAGCTGCTGTGTAAGTTAGTGAGGAGGTGCTTCCCGGTAAAACTCAAAATAGAGTGAAAGATTCAAAACAAGACATGGGACAAAGCAGGCAAATTAGTGCATTCAGCTGAAGTCTAGGCTCATTCTCATCCCACAAGAAGCTCAGAAGCATTAAAGTCAATAGAGTACTACGAACCTGAAGCAGGAGGCCTAGAATATTGTACACTTGTATGAGTCCATTATTGGTTGAATAAGGACAGTACTGGGATGAGGAAATTACCTCCCAGGCATTTCAAGATGAATTGGCTTTTGATGCTAGGGGAAATTCTCAGAAGAAGGATGTAGCTGTGAGCTGTGAGCTGTGAGCTGGTAGCAGCCAACATTCACAGCTGTTAGGGTTTGTATGTCCCTGGCTGGAAGACTAGCTCTGAACAGAGCACTCAAACTATCCACTGTCAAATCCAACATTGGAAAAGGGTCCTATGAGAGTAAACTCAGAGTTCAATTTTACTAATGGTGATTCTAATAGAAATGTCTCCATTCCAGATATTCTCTTCTCTGTGACTTGCTAGGTGGCAATTAGATACAAGAGTGTACAATATTATCAGACTTGAAATGGATTTAAGAAGAAAATAAAGTATCTCTTTGTAAGCCTTTTGAAATAATTGATCAAACTTTCTCATTTTGTACTCAATGGAACTGAGCGATAGAGAGGATCATGATATGATGCTGGTGACTTAGTGAGTCACTAAATATGCAGTAGATTCAAAATGCTGTCATTTTCCAGTATTAATCTATCAAACTAACATTGAGCAACTAAAGGTTAAAACAAAGTAGAGCCTCTTCCAGTTAAAATATGTGCTGTTTGACTGGATTAAGAAAATGTGGCACATATACACCATGGAATACTATGCAGCTATAAGAAAGGATGAGTTTGTGTCCTTTGTAGGGACATGGATGCAGCTGGAAACCATCATTCTCAGCAAACTATCGCAAGAACAGAAAACCAAACACCGCATGTTCTCACTCATAGGTGGGAACTGAACAATCAGATCACTTGGACTCTGGAAGGGGAACATCACACACCGGGGACTATTATGAGGAGGGGGGAGGGGGGATGGATTGCATTGGGAGTCATACCTGATGTAAAGGACGAGTTGGTGGGTGCTGATGAGTTGATGGGTGCAGCACACCAACATGGCACAAGTATACATATGTAACAAACCTGCACATTATGCACATGTACCCTAGAACTTAAAGTATAATAATAATAATAATGAAAAATTAAAATATGTGCTTTTAAGCACTCTTTTTTACTTGTCCTACTACTTGCGATTCTTGAAAAAGTAATCTACTTTGGCTATGAGTACAGACTTTTGCTAGTTCTCAGTTCTCAGTAAAGCTGCAGCAGCTTCTATTTATGAGGCTGGCCCTAAGGGACCACATGATAGAATGCTGAGGGAAGTAATCTGTCACCCACTACACCCAGTCATCGTGGAATATTGACTCCCTCATTATCACTTCATGCAAACCATCCACTTGCCCAAATGGTTGCATTTGTCATAGAGCCCTATGGGGAAAGCAACACTTTTTGCTGTTGAGTTGTAAAATTTCTTAGGTCCTTAATTACACTTAAAACAATCTACAGATATTAATCTTCCTCCTTCTTTCCTGAAGGCTCACCCTGTTGCGAGACACTGCCTGCTCTGGGAAGAAAGCATTTCTGTGAGAAAAAATAAAATGCATTTTTACATTCGCTAACCAAGACAGATTGATCATAGTCTACCTGTAAGAGCAGGTGAGCAGAAGAGCTTGGGAACTTAATGACCTTCATCATTCTCTCCTTTCTATTCACTCTGATCATGTTATTCTTACTTTTATCAAATTTTGTAGTACATATTTGTATATACTAGTATAATGATTTCTTGCAATAAGACAGAATATTGAGTTATTAGTTAAGACATCAATTTGTTTTTCTTATCCAACACCAATTGGTGTTTTAGATAATGTTTATTACAAAATACATTTCTATGATTATTCAAACAGTGGTATAATTAGCTACTTTTCTGTTTCCCTGAACAAAGTGGCTATTGACTCTTTTTGTTTTCTAAATTCCTTTCATGGCCAGGTAATGGGGTATAAAAGACAGAAGGAATAGAAATATGACATTCGTGGTGAATTCTCTGCCTTTAAGGAATATCCTCTGTCTCCGAAACCTCACACCTTTCAGTGCTGTCTGTGGCATTTACGAAATATGGAAGGGTTGACTCCAATTACAGAGTAGACAAAGGTATTGAGTAATATAATATTGCATAGGAAAGAGAGATTTGGGCCCAGTGTAAATCCTTTGCAGCTAGTTGTGGAAGCTAACACACAGGCAAGCATTCTTGCTTCCGAAGGTGTGGTTTTGTTCATTTTGCTCATTTTGCTCATTTCTTTATTTTATCACCAAGTGAACTAATATGGGTTAGCATAATTTTGGTTATTCTTTATTTATTCAGTTGCAAAGGGACAGCAGACTAAGTTATATTCTGTCATTGCTTGTGAGTTAACAAAAATAAATCTGTCCATGTGTTACTGGAAAGGGGTCCCGATCCAGACCCTATGAGAGGGTTCTTAGAACTCATAGAAGAAAGAATTCAGAGCAAGTCCACAGAGTAAAGTGAAAGCAGTTTATTAAGAAAGTAAAGGAATAAAAGAATGGCTGCTTCATATTCAGAGCAGCCCCAAGGGCTGCTGGTTACCCATTTTTATGGTTATTTCTTGATGATATGCTAAACAAGGGGTGGGCTATTTACGCCTTTCCTTTTTAGACCATATAGGGTAACTTCCTGATGTTGTAAACTGTCATGGTGCTGGTGAGAGTGTAGCAGTGAGGATCACCGGAAGTCAGTCTCATTGATGTATTAGTTTTGATGGATTTAAGCAGGCTTCTTTACTGCATGCTATTTTATCAGCAAGGTCCTTATGACTTGTATCTTGCGCTGGCCTCCTATCTCATCCCGTGTCTTAGAATGCCTAACCTACTGGGAATGTAGCCCAGCAAGTCTCAGCCTTATTTTACCCAGCCCCTATTTAAGATGGAGTTGCTCTGGTTCAAATGCCTCTGACACATGTGTTTGCTGAAAATTTGTTTTAAAAAAACGAAATGCTACAGGTGTGTTACCAGGGTGACAAATTTCTTTGGCAGGATATATTTTAGGAGTGTGTGGATGACCCGTAGATGTGTCTGTGATCGACAGGAAGAGGAAGGAAAAAAAGCAGAAGAAATTACAGAAATTCCATTTAATCTCCTCACCCTCTCCACTTCTCCACCTCCTCCCCCAGCAGTCCCTCAGTGGAAGAGAGTCTGGAGAAATGTGTTCAATCTAAACTCTTCAGCATCTGTTTTATGTATTATAATGAACATACCAGGTAAGAACATTGTAATTGACAATTATTAGTTTGAAGTCTATCTAAAGTAGTAAGAGGATACAGAAATAGATGAAATAGATAGACAAAAAAGGTAGAGGACTGTGTAAATAGTGGAAATAGCCTATACAATTAACTGGTAGAATAAGGCATTCTTCCTTTTCTACATGTTCATAAGGGACATATCAATACTGCTCCTATGTTTACAGATATTGGTTGTGAAAAAATGCTCACTTAACATTTTGATCTATTCTGGATTAGACTTTAAAAAGATAATGTTTCTGGCCGGGCGCGGTGGCTCAAGCCTGTAATCTCAGCACTTTGGGAGTGGAGAGGGTGGATCACGAGGTCAAGGAGAGTCGAGACCATCCTGGCTACACAGTGAACCGCGTCTCTACTAAAAAAACAAAAACTAGCCGGGCGAGTGGTGGGCGCCTGTATCCCAGCCTATCGGGAGGCTGAGCAGGAGAATGGCGTAAACCCGGGAGGCCAAGCTTGCAGTGAGCTGAGATCCGGCCACTGCACTCCCAGCCCGGCGACAGAGCGAGACTTCCCGTCTCAAAAAAAAAAAAAAAAAAAAAAAAAAGATAATGTTTCAGATATAACACTACATTTGAACAGTTAAACTTGTCAATCAATGGCAGAAGGCACAGACATTTGAGAAATAATGTAATGGTATTATGGACTGAGTTTTGTGTTCTACCTCCGCAAGATTCACATCTTGGAGTCCTCGCCTTCATTGTAAAGATATCTGGTGGTAGGGCCGTTGGGAGGTAATCAGGGTTAGATTAGGCCACGAGTGTTGTGTTAGTCTATTCTCACATTGCTATAAAGAGATAGCTGAGACTGAGTAATTTATAAAGAAAAGAGGTTTAATTAATTGGTTCACCATTCTGCAGAATGTACAGCTGGCATCTGCTTGGCTTCTGGGGAAGCCTCAGGAAACCTACAATTATTGCAGAAGTAAAGAGGGAGCAGGCAGGTCACATGGCCAGAGCAGGAGCAAGCGAAGGGAACCGAGGTGCCACACACTTTTAAATGACCAGATCTCAGGAGAACTTACTCACTATTATGAGAACAGCACCAAGAGGATGGTGCAAAACTATTCATGAGAAATACATCCCCATGATCCAATCACCTCCTACCAGTCCCCATCTTCATTGGGAAATACAACTCAACATGATATTTGGGCAGGGATAGATATCCAAATTATATCAAGAGTGAATCCTTTATGATGGTGTCATTGTCCTTATAAGAAGAAGAACCCAGAAAGAGGTCTCTCTCTTCAAGGGCAGGCACTGAGGAAGGTGGCTGGGAAACTGGCCCTCACTGGACACACAATGTGCCTGAACTTTAATCTTGGACTTTGCATTGTTTAGAAGTGTGAAAAATAAATGTTTGTGATTTCAGCCATATGGTCAATGGTATTTTTACAAATAGACTTTGGAAAGCAGAAATAATTAACATACAATTATTGGTTTGTTCCATTACCTCCTATCATCTTAGAGTTTAATGCCCTATTCAACCTCATGTTTCATGTAGACTCACCTACAAGGATCTTTGTGTTAGTGATATTGTAGGGGGAAATAATATGGCATCATTAATATAACCTTTAAAACACGCATAGAATTATAATTAAAACAGAAGAACAGAAAGGTAACTGAAATGATGTACATTGAAAAATTGGGTTTTGAACATTTCCAAATAGGACTTGAAATATTTATTGTAATTATATCCAAATAATTGACTACATTATAAAATATAAATAATTAGGAAAAATGAGAATCCACACTCTGGATGGTGACTACCTTTTTTTCTGAATTATTTCTTACTAAATTTTTAAAGTTGTAAGACAAAGATCACTAAAATACAAACAACTGTGGTTTCTAGGTGGAAGGATTGGAAGCACATTTTAACTTAATATTTATATTCTTCCATGTTAAACCAATCTAAAATGTGTATATATTTCAACTTACACTTTAATAATTTGAAATGAATAAATTACTTGATCAACCTTTTAGTCTTGTTACTTAACATGTTGATTTCCTACTTTCAGGATAACTCATTGTTTTCCCACATCTCAAAATAATGTTGAGTTTGAATAGATATATGCAACTTGTTAGTTTCTTGGGGGTAGAGAGTGAGAGAATGCCTTACCTCTGCTTGTATTCTCAGTGATAAAAATTAACTTATCGATGAATAAATAAATGAATAATTACAAAAACTAATGTTTTCATTTCCTTAATCCAAAGCCTGCATTTGTTTTCCATTGCTTACAATATAGAAAATTCATATGTTCCAAACAGTGTAGGCTTCATTTCTATATCATAATTAAAACTAACATTTATTCAGGTGATAGAGATTAGTTTAACCTCTCATCAAAGCCACTATCAGAGTCACGCTGGCCTGTCTCAAAGGAGTAAGATAGAATGCCATGAAAATATAAATTTATACATACAAAATCCCACTCAATACAGAAACTGTAAATATAGTCCCTAAAAAGAAAACTCCCTCTTTCTAAGTGAAGAAAATTGTTACACATACAGAAGGTCCCCAACTTACCATGGTTCAATTTACAATTTTTCTCCTTTTTCACTTTTGATATGGTTTGGCTCTGTGTCCCCATCCAAATCTCATCTCAAATTATGATCCCTATGTGTTAAGGGAGAAACCTGCAACCCCCATGTGTGGAGGAAAGGAAGTGACTGGATCATGGGGCCAGTTTTCCCCATGCTGTTCTTGTGATAGTGAGTGAATTCTCACAGCAGCTGATGGTTGGAAAAGTGGCACTGTTTTTCTGCTCTCTGACCTCTCTGTCCTGCCACCTTGTGACGAAGGTGCCTGCTTCCCCTTCCATCATGATTGTAAGTTTCCTGAGGCCTCCCAAGCCATGTGGAACTGTGAGTCAAATAAATCTGCTTTCTTTATTAAAATTATAGAGTCTCGGGTAGTATCTTTATGGCACTGTGAGAACTGACTAATATAACTTTACCATGGTTCCAAAGCAATGCACGTTCAGTATAAACCATACTTCGAATCTGGACCTTTTCCCAGGCTAACAATATGCGGAGGGAAGTTCTTAAGATGCTGGGCCCCAACAACTCCCAGTCAGCTATGTGAACGTGAGGGTGAACAACCAATACTCTTCAGTGCACTGTGCTGCCAGCACTTTGGCAATAGTGTGTTTCGTGTGTTTGCATTCAATTATGTCTACAAAATGCCCATTTTTAACTTAGGATATTATCAACTTATGATGGTTTTATCAGAATGTGACCCTACCAGAAGTCCAGGAACATTTGTGTATCTTTACCAGTCAGTACGACTTATGTGGAGGAGGCATTTTTAGCCTAAGCATGTATCAGAAGATGCAGAGAATTAAAAAAAACCTAAGAAACAATGCAGGGATTGATATGTGGTCCTGCTGTCTTTCACTGTCAGCAAAGCTGGCTCTATTTTTCTTCCAAATGTTTTCGAGGCCCTGGGAAGCAAATACTGTCAGGCAGCTTCCAGACCTCCTGGTGGAAACTCAATATTCACATCCAAACTTGTCCAAGGCAGATGTTTCTACCCATGGCATAAGAAGCTGCCCAAGTCTGACATTTCCCTATTTTCATAAATTGAGCATAAAGGCATTTTAAAGTTCACTGCTGACTTTGTAAGAAGGGTAAACACCTTCATTGAAAATCATTTTTTTTCTTTTACTTCTTCAAATTTCCATTCGCAAAAAAGAGATTCATTAGGACAAATGTGATTATTATGAAAAAAATAGACATGTCCATTGAATGAGACTGGATAGGTCAGGAAAATTTATCAAGACTACCCATAACACAATGTCATTTTTTTTTTCTTGATGCTTTTCTCCTCATCATCATTCCTTTTTTTTCTCCCAGCATATGACTCAGTATCCTCAGGTGTCTCCCTAACTAGATCACCCGAGTACATGTCATGTCCTTTATTAGAAAAATGCTCCATTCCAAAAACTAGCCCTCCCTTCAAAACTATTCTGTAAAAAACTAAAGTTTAGCTACTTATTTAGAGAACAGTATTTTAAACAGCAGATACCCAGTAGTGGGTATCTAAACTGCTTTCTTCTGGACAATTAAATTGTAATCTGTTTTAGAAAATCTTCATTTTAAAAGGGGAAAACTTTGCATTATACACAAAAATCCTTTAAAATATTAAGTACTGTACATATCAGTATAAATTCCAGAGACCTATTAGAAGAAAACAAAATATATTTTAAAACTCATACAAATATTTATTCCAGTAGTGTTTATAATATTTAAATACACAACACAATCACCCAGTAATAGCTAAATAGATTATAGTACAATAATACTATGTACAATTATGTAAAATTGTGTATAATTATGCAACAATTATGTTTATTAAAATTTCATGAATTCATTAAAACATTTTTATTTCAGCTTCAGGATCCTAAAATTTAAGATTATTAAAGGTATAAATACAAACCTTAACATACTTGATTATATGAAACAGAGAAATGATTTTTATTTTCGTAAATGTATGGGGTACAAGAGTAATTTTGCCACACCCATAGATTGCACAGTGGCAAGGTTAGGGATTTCAATATATCTATAACTGGAATAACATGCATTGTATCAATTAAGTAGTTTATCCTCATTCACTCCCTCCCAACCTCCGCTCTTCTTAGTCTCCATTGTCTATTATTCCACATTCTACATCCATATGTACACATTTACTTCCTACTTATAAGTAAGAATACTTGGTATTTGTCTTTCCAAGTCTGAGTTGTTTCATTTAAGCTAATGGTCTGCAGTTCCATCTACATTGCTGCAAAAGACATGATATCATTTCTTTGTATGGCTAAATAGAATTCCATTGTGTATATACACAATATTTTCTTTATCCAATCATCTCTTGATGGACACTTAGGTTGATTACATGTCTTTGCTATTGTGAACAATGCTGTCATGAACATAAAATGGAGGCATCTTTTGATATAATGATTTCTTTTCCTTAAAGTAGATACCCAGTAGTGGAATTGCTGGATCACATGGTACTTCTGTTTTAGTTCTTTGAGAAATTTTTATGCTGTTTTCCATAGAGTTTGTACAAACTTACATACCTACCAACAGAGTATAAAATTTCCCTTTTCTCCACATCCTCATCAACATGTCATTTTTGTCTTTTAGTGATAGCCATTTTGATTGGTTTAAGATTATATTTTATTGTGATTTTAGGAGTAATATTTAATACATTCTGTGACAGCGTGGATTATATTTCATACTGATACTAAACTCAATTTCAGGTTTCCTATCAATAAGATGTAGATTTTTATTATATAATAGGATAGAATTTTATTTTCAAAACCCCTGCATATGTTATACTAGAAACTAAATACAATGTAGAAAATAATAAACACACACGCATATATTCCACAGGATTTCAAATTTCATAAGATTCTAGCAGATATATTTTTATAAATTTTATAAATACATATGTAAATCATTATAACAAAACAAGAATATATTGAAAGCGATTTTATAACCAATTTTATTAAGTCAATAAATTAATATAATTTTATACATAGAATTAATAAGTATACACTTTCTATTGTTTTGAATGCAAAATTCCCTAACATATGTCTATACCACATTTGATTTATCCACACCTGGAGAGGCTAAGAATATCCTTTGAAGTAATAGACTCAAGTTTGAACAACACTGAACTAGTAGATTTTCAGTAAACAGTTGTTGATGTAAAACAAGTGTTTTTCCTAGGAATTAATTCACAAATAGCAGTGGATGAACTAAATGGTATGCTAACTTTTAGAGTTTCTATTTTATGTTATACTCTTAACAGAAAAATATTAACTTTTGATCTCACCAAATTTGCCTGAGGGTTCCCATTTATCTGTACAGGTGCTAACACTAAATAGTAGCATAAAAATACGACAAAAATAAAAAGAGTGATAAAGATAATAACACTTTTTTCAATTTGACAAATAAAATGCTACTTCTTTATTATTTTAAATTATATTTATTTGACAGAATTTACTTGTAAATTTGTACATTTTTCTTTTTATTTATTTATTTATTTTTTATTATACTTCAAGTTCTAGCGTATATGTGCACAATGCGCAGGTTTGTTACATATGTATACATGTGCCTTGTTGGTGTGCTGCACCCATTAACTCATCATTTACATTAGGTATATCTCCTAATGCTATCCCTCGCCCCTCCTCCTACCCCACAATAGGCCCTGATGTGTGATGTTCAAACATGCGGTGTTTGATTTTCTGTTCTTGCGATAGTTTGCTGAGAATGATGGTTTCCAGCTGCATCCATGTCCCTATGAAGGACATGAACTCATCTTTGTGGCTGCATAGTATTCCATGGCGTATATGTGTCATATTTTCTTAATCCAGTCTGTCATTGATGGACATTTGGGTTGGTTCCAAGTCTGCTATTGTGAATAGTGCCACAATAAACATGCGTGTGCATGTGTCTTTATAGAAGCATGATTTGTAATCCTTTGGGTATATACCCAGTAATGGTATGGCTGGGTCAAATGGTATTTTTAGTTCTAGATCCTTGAGGAATTGCCACACTGTCTTCCACAATGGTTGAACTAGTTTACAGTCCCACCAACAGTGTGAAAGTGTTCCTATTTCTCCACATCCTCTCCAGCACCTGTTGTTTCCTGACTTTTTAATGATCGCCATTCTAACTGTTGTG
>NW_016818444.1:213175-230475 GCF_001698545.2 Rhinopithecus bieti
AAGATAACCATCACTCCCTGTAATAGATAAATTAAAAATAAGGTGGAAAAGTCTTTTACATTTATCCATATGTTTAATCTTCATCTTTTAAATGTTTCATTCAAATTAGTTTTGACAACAGATTCTTGTGCTCAAAGTATATTTTTAAAGCATTTCTTTACTTCCAGTTTGCTAGCACTAAATTCTCTAGTAGTTTGTCTAAATCATTTTTATTTTACATTCTTTTTTATTTAATATACATTTTATTATGGAAGAGTCTGACATTTACATAAAAGTTACAAATATATTACAGAGTTCTCATTTACCTCATTACCCCTATTATTGAATATTCTTTATTATTAACATCTTAGTGTTGCATAGTTGTCACAATTAATGATTCAATATTGACACATTATTATCCAATGAAGTCCACACTTCATTCAGATTTCCTCAGTTATTACCTGTGTCCTTTTTCTGTTCCAGGATCTCAACCAAGATAGACATTATGATTAGTTATCATGTCTCCTTAGGCTCCTTTTGGCTATGACAGTTTATCCGGCTTCCTTGCTTTTATTACCTTGGCAATGTAGTGCCTCATAGGTCAGGCATTCTGTAGAATGTTCCACATGATTATACTGGCATAATGTGTGTTTGGGAGGAAGACTGCAGAGGTAAAATACCATTCTTATAACTTTTCATGAAGGATACATGCTCCCAAGATGTTTCATCACTATTTTTTCTTTTATAATTTTTTTTTGTGTGTGTGTGTGGATAGCTTTTGGGGAACAGGTGGTTTTTTGTTACACGGATGAATTATATAGTGGTAAAGTCTGAGATTTTAGCCTGCCCATCACCTGAGTAGTGTACATTTTGCCAGACACGTAGTATTTTTTTTTTTTTATTTTTTATTCTTGAAACCCTCTCTGGTCCTCCCCCATGCTGAGTCTCCATAGTCCAGGATATTGCTCTGTATGCCTTTGTGTACCCATAGCGTAGCTCCCATTTATAAGTGAGAACATACAGTATTTGGTTTTCAATTTCTGAGTTACCTCCCTTGAAATAATGACCTCGAGTTCCATCCAAGTGGCTGCAAGAGCCACTATTTCATTCTTTTTATGGTAAGTATTATTCCGTGGCATATGTAAACCACATTTTCTCTCTCCACTCATTGGTTAATAGGTAATTAGGGTGGTTCCATATCTTTGCAGTTGTGGATAGTGTTGCAATAAACATATGCATACAGTTGTCTTTTTGATATAATGACTTCTTTTTCTTTGAGTAGATACACAGGAGTGGGATTGCTGGATCGAATGTTATATCTACTTTTAGTTCTCTATGAAATCTTCATACTGCTTTCCATAGAAGTTGCACCAATTTACATTCTCACCAGCAGTATGTGAGTATTCCGTTTTAACCATATCCACTCCAACATCTATTGCTTTTTGACTTTTGAGTAATAGCCGTTCTGGAAGAGGAAAGCTGATATCTCATTGTGGTTTTAGTTTGCATTTCCATGATGATTAATGATGTTGGGCTTTTTTTTTTTTTTTTTTTTTTTCTGAGACAGAGTCTTATTCTATTGCTAGAATGGAGTGCAGTGGCACTATCTTGGCTCACTGCAGCCTCCACTTCCCGGGTTCAAGCAATTCTCCTGCCTCGGCCTCTTGAGTAGCTGGGACTACAGGCATGAGCCACCACGCCTGGCTAATTTTGTTTCATATTTTTAGTAGAGATGGGTTTTCACCATGTTGGCCAGGATGGTCTTGATCTCCTGAACTCGTGATCTGCCCTCCTCAGCCTACCAAATGCTGGGATTACAGGCATGAGCCACCGTGCCCGGCAGAGAATTTTTTCATGTGTTTGTTGGTCTTTTGTATATGTTCTTTTGAGAAATGTCTATTCATGTCATATGCCCTCTTTTTGATAGAATTGTTTTTTTTCTTGCTGATTTGTTTGAATTCCTTTCTTTGTCTGATGTATTGTAAGTATTTTTTCCCATTCTGTACGTTGTCTGTTTATTCTGTTGATTATTTCTTTTGCTGTGCACAAGCTTTGTAGTTTAATTAGATTACATTTATTTATTTTGTTTTGTTGCATTTGTTTTGTGATCTTAGCCATAAATTATTTGCCTAGGCTAATGTCCAAAAGAGTTTTCCTAGCTTTTCTTCTAGAATTTTTATGATTTCAGGTCTTAGATTTAGTCTTTAATCCATGTTTGAGTCAATTTTTATATAAGGTGAGAGATAGGGATCCAGTTTCATTCCTCTACTTGTGGCTATCCAGTTTTCCCAGAATGATTTATTGAATAGGATGTCTTGGCTGAGGAAGCGTTTGTCAGATTTCTGCCCTGGAAGTTTACTGCCCCTCTACACCTGCTCTTTCTATACTGCCTTCTGGAAGAAAATCACTGCACAGCCCACACATAAAGGATGGGGAATTATGTTCTACTTCTTTGAGGGTAGATTATATACATATACTTTTTGAATATTTCTCTAAGAGAGTTTTGTTTATCCTTTCCTCATATTTATTCAATCATGTTCTTATATCAGTGTAGACCCATAGATATTCATTTTATATTTTGTCTGTTAATGCAATTATTTACACAATTAATTGCTCAAATTATTTCATCTTTGGCCATTGGGAGCTCCTTTCATTGATCCCTGTGTGTTTTTTAACATACCCAATACCCCTGCTGGTGTGTGGGTTTGAGTATGTAGCTCTTATTTTCTGGCATTATAAAATGTTGCAGACCAATATTGTGTAGTTCACATCCTAGTCTAGAATCAACCATTTATTCAAGGAGCACTGGTTCCTTTTACTGGAGATTGTATTATAAACTATGATCTAGGCATTAGATGTGCTCTCATTTCCTTTTCCTACTTTTTTTTTCTGTTTCTTTTTCCTTCTTTAATCTTAGAATTTTTGTTCTGGAATTATTTCTTAATATTTAAGTATATTATTTCAGAAATTCATTGAGTGTTTGCTGGTATTGGATTTTAACATTCTTAGTTTTTATCTTTTTTTTTTTTTTTTTTTTTTTTTTTTTTGACTGAGTCTCACTCTGTCACCCAGGCTGGAGTGCAGTGGCATGATCCCAGCTCACTATAACCTCCACCTCCGGGTTTCAAGCAATTCTCCTGCCTCAGCCTCCCAAGTAGCTGGGACAACAGGCACCCGCCACCACGCCCGTCTCATTTTTGTATTTTTAGTAGAGACGGGGTTTCAACATGTTGGCCAGGCTAGTCTCAAACTACTGACCTCAGGTGATCAACCTGTCTCAGACTCCCAAAGTGCTGGGATTACAGGCGTGAGCCACCACGCCTGGCCATTTTTATCTATTTTTTAATGATCATATCTTCTTATTAATCTTAACAAATATTTATAAAAATCCAGGCTTTACTTGTTTTATTACACATAGTAATAAAACAAATAATTATTAAAAGCAATGGTAAAATCCTCAATTACTTTTGTACCAATTAATATACATAACCTTTTCCTCACAATTTTTTATGGTTATATATTTCTTAATTGAATAACGTGTTGAGTAATTGTATAGAGTTCCTTGTTTTGTAATGTATTTGAAATAATTTACTTTAGAGGATTTTATGGTAAAGTTGCTTTATTCCCCACTGTCTTATATTATAAAAGAAATAATTTCATAATCATTTTCAAAGAAAAATCAACGTGTCTACAAAGAAATAAACTGTGATGAGCATCATATTTCTCCTCCTTCATAATTTAGTGTCATAGACATACATAATAATGATCACAATCATCTGAGATAAAAAGATACTGATCTATGAATTATCCAACCAATCATAAAGCTAGCTCTACGAGCCAGGATCCATGCTCTCTCTCTCCCTTCTTCTTATTTTCTATTTACTCCAACATTCTAGTTATAGTTGTTCTATCCTTTTAAATATGCTTTGCAAACTTTTAAAAGGTGAATCTCTGTATCTATCGGGCAGAGTTTGACCTACAACTATTAATTTAAATTGACAAGTTTATTAATGTGTAATGTTTTAACAAAGAATAATAAGATTAGAGTTATATGTTATGTCACTCTGTTGATGAGGTAAGAAATAAACAGGTAGAATTGAATGATTCCAGAGGTAGAAAATCAGTTCAGGTGAAAAATGATCAATCCCTGAAAATAAAATGTAAAAATTATTGTGCCAGCTTTAAATTTTTATTCAAGAAAGAATCATTTCAACTTACAAAAGTACTGGTAGCTTGAATTGGCGCGATAATAAAGAGCAAAGCAGAAAATATATCTAAATTAATCATTTGTCTGAATGTGTTAGATATGGTGCAGTTTAGTGAGATAATAAAGAAAGTGTAAATTGGACCAACGATATTGGGATCTTTTCACACAGATAGGTAATGTGTCTCTCTGTTCATTAGGTATCCAAAGATGTTAGCCTGCCTCTCCTAAGATATCTGAGTAGAACCTAGATTTAGGATTATTCAGCATACTATTGGTGCTAGATGATATGGCCTAAGATAGAAAGTAGAGCTGTTCTATTTTATCACAAAGCATAATTTGATATGCTGCTCAGTTAAACTAACTTTTGATATGTGTTTATCTGATACACTTATCTATGTATATATAATCTACCAAATTATCTATAAGTCAGTTCTTCCTAAATAAAATTTATACATATAAGTAGTCTTCACCATAAAATCTAAATGGAAAATGGCAGCCCCATTTTTTTTCTTGCACAATGTCAGGATTTTGTCAATAATCTGTTTTAAATGGCAAGGGAGACTTTCTGATTTAGAAAACGATTGAAGGAGATTATTAAAATGCTCTACACAAATCTGTTACAAACACTGTTTTGTTCTTTAGAAAACAAAACCTCATCACACTATCAGTGTATGTAGAGTTTTTAAATATCTGATAAAAAATTGGAGTATATACATGCATGATATTTAAGACTACATCTCAAATCTTGAATGTATTATCGTCAGAAGACTTGGCTCAGATCAATTTGGCAAGCAAGCTTCTTGTTCAGTAAACCTCCTTTCTCCACTGAGATCTATGCTTTACTGTAAAATTTATAAGAAGCCTCAGCTGTCTTAAATGTTTGCTGTAATATTACACCCGGTTAAGTCTTTGCATGGTTAAGGCTTTGCAAAATCTCTCTCTCTCTCTCTCTCTCTCTCTCTGTTTCTTCCTATCTCTATCTCCTTATTTTTTCTCTCTCTAATGTAAAAGAAAACAAGCCACCTCCATTTAAGTTATGTAATACTGTAACAATTATGAAATATATAGAAATGGGAAGAATAGTGTAAGGTGAGTATTCATCATTGATTAATAAAATGGCGATGAAATTGCCTGGGCTTTTAACTCAGTAACCCAAGGGCTTATTTCTGAGGAAACATTCTATAGAATTACTCTTGATAAATATGATCTCGTGGCCATGTATATCAGGGTAAATTTTTAAGAGCAAATTAGATTTGTTTAGTCTTATACGAGTAAAATTACATCATGTGATTAACAAAACACATCTATCACAACAAAATTTAGTTCAGGAGTTTATTCCTCTCCCATAGAACTCACAAAACTCAAGGGAAATAGGGAAAAATCCATTCGTAGTTTGTAAGAAAAGCATTAATAATTCCAAGCCACTAAACTAGTTATGATGATGCCACCCATTTGCCCTAAATAGATGCTAGAAATCAGAATTAAGAAAACCTGTTAAAAGTATTGTCTTAGAAACAGTTGACTGGCTCTGAGATATACAAGTGATTAAAATTGTCCCAGTATAGTGATTAGAAGATACTTTATTCTTTAGTTAGCAGAGATACCTTAGCTCTTCTGCCACCTCACTCAAACACAGTAGGAAATTGCTCCAGCTGTTGCTGTGGTTTTTATTTAACCATAAAGAAAATAAGAGATGAGAGTGTAGTAAAATGGAGCCAAAGCCCTGGTCAGGAACCTGGGGGTATCCCTACCCTATTTTATGAATATTAAGTCTGGGTTCTTCCAATTATTAGCCAAAAACATCTGTCATAAATTAGATCATAATTGAAGTCATTAGTGGTATATGACATTGCTTAGAAGAACATGAGGTATAAAACAAACTAGGGTATTAGATGAAGAGAATTATTCAATCTTGATGCAACTCATGGAGGAAGCATATGTACAGTTGGAATAATTATAGGTGATCAGTAAAACTAAATAGCAGTATTTGAAAATATATTTTTATACCTAAACATTAGCTAACATGACAATTACCCTGGAATTTTTGTAGCCTCCATGTTTATTATAGCAATAATACCTTAGTACTCTGATACATAAAGCATAAATACTTTGAGGGTAACTGCATAGTGTATCACTTCCAGTACTTGTGCTGTCAATTGTTACGACAGTTGTGTAATATAATTCTCAGAAAGGGAAAACAAAATGAAACATGACACTAATAATGTTATGCTTAATTCATGGTAATTTGATGTCCTTATTTTTTATGATCAGAATGAAATAGCTAGTGTAACATAATACATTTTATTTATTTTATACCAAGTCTTTATTATGAGGCCTATAAAAGCATCAAATAGTTACAACAAACAATTTAGTTGGAACTTATTACTACAAATAGCTTCCAAATTGAAATGTTAACTTTAATAATTAAAAAAAAATAGCAAAAACAAAGAATGCCAAGTATTGTTAAATACCCCATGGAGTGAGCTAACATACTTTGATGCCTGTCTTTAAAAATATCCCTTCTGGATGTCCACTTAGCACTGGAAAGGTGTGAACCTACTTCGTTATTATAATTATTCTTTTTCCCCTTTGCCAATTGCTTGTGAATTTGCCATCATGTTGCCTACTCCAGAATGTTAAAGACATATTTTACTGAAATATACTGGCATAAAATATTAAGTTGAATCTTTTCTTTTAGCTGTTCTGGAAGCAGATCTTAAGTTCTCAGAAACAGAATTTTTGCCTTGAAGGTTAATAGAGGAAAGAAGACCCATGGGAGGTGAGAGAGATAGTAATTGAATTCCAAAGGGCCAGAAAGTAATAAGAAATAAAATTCCTCTTAAAACACTGGATATGCCCCACCATTATTGAAGGACAGATGTAATTGAATCTCAATCATTTATCAATGGTGCTTGAAAAAATTCTAAATTGGGGAAATTTTTTCTTGGAGGCAACTTCCATTAAAAGAATGAGTTACTAAAACAAACAGACATTGGTAAAAACTGCCCTTATTTCTAAAATTGCAGAACCAGGATGCAAATATAAAACTTAAGGGTTTACTTACACTCCTTGAACATTCTACAAATAAATTTAAAATTTTTCTTTTCCTTTGCCTCACTGATGAAATTTGTGCATAGTCATTCTTGGTGGATTCAACATATAATCAAGATGGATCTTGGGAAAGCTTTACTACTCACAGACTTCTATTTTCTGGATTTTGGTGCTCAGTAAAATGTACTAGGAAAGGAAAATAGCACTAGGAGATTATAAACACTTATCTTTGCTGTAATAAGGCTCTAAGGGCACTGGCAAAAGATCTCCTCTCACTGAGATATATATATCTCACTTCCTCAAATAAAATGAGGGTTACAGAAGATAAACAATTATCAAAATCTTTCAGTTATGGATAATCCAAAACTTGGTTAAGTCATGATTTTAAATATTCCAATGTTTTTTACATCCAAAATATATGAAGGATATCAGATCAGCTAATTTGTTTTTCATATGCTGATATGGAGAATTGTTGGAATTGGAGGGCAGAGTTAGACAAAAAAAAAAAAAGGAAAATGAAAGTGGAAAATAATAGAAAACTTATTGAAAACTATAATATTTCTCCTTCCTTCTTTATCTGTTCCTCAACACTCTCCCCATTCTTATTTCAAAACAAATGTGTGGTGTTTTTAATTTTATCATAATGTATTGATATTGTCATTGAATACCATAAGCATTCATCATCCCTCCTAGCCTGCAAACACAAACAAGCTGTCAATAGTGATAATGCTAATGATTTGATTAAAGGTAATTAAGTTGTGGGTAACACTTTTAAATTTTACATACCCTCTAATAATAAATAAAATCATCTATCTTAACTCATTAATTGTTTAAATTATTCAAATTTATTATTTTATTTTAATTTCTAAAGCTTCCACAGAAAAGTTTTTCTCTGGTTTAGGTTCCACACATTCTACTGGACTACTTCTACCTCAAGGAATGAAAAACATTAACAATAAGCACAGTGATATCTTATATAAAGGGAGAAGGCTCAAATATCTTTTATATTAATGATTAATATGATATAGCTAGTTCTTGTGTATCTATTGTAAGAATTTTCTTATTAAAATTACTTTCTTTCTCTGACCTTTAATGACTCCTCTTCTTTTTTTTTTTTTTTTTTTTTTTTTTGAGATGGAGTCTTGCTCTGTCTCCTAGGCTAGAGTGTAGTGGTGAGATCTCGCTTGGTTCACTGCAACCTCTGCCTCCCGGGTTCAAGTGATTCTCGGGCCTCAGCCTTCCAAGTAGCTGGGATTACAGGTGCCCACCACCACGCCTTGCTAACTTTTGTATTTTTATTAGAGACAGGGTTTCACCATCTTGGCCAGGCTGGTCTCAAACTCCTGACCTCGTGATCCACCCACCACCACTTCCCAAAGTGCTGAGATTACAGGTGTGAGCCATCACGCCTGGCTGACTTCTTTATAAATTGACAGAGCAAATAGCTTCTGAAGATCTTAAGGTAAAATACTAGACTTTTGAAATTAAAATGCCATCCTAGCAAGAAAATACGTTATTTAAAAATAATTTATGGGTATAAAGTTACTGTTATGAGGCACATTTCTAGTATTGTTATTTTACCTTTGTCTTGCTCTAGTGAACGCGTGAAATTTTAATAAATATTTTTGATTTTTCAAATTATATCTCCAAGTCATATAGATATTTCCAGTTCTAACCTCTGTTTGAGAGACTACAAGCATGCAATGTTCTAGACCTGTGAGAAGAAAACAATCTTTTATTCTACTTCACTGACTTTGTATGTTGTCACCACTAGCCTTTGTGACACATCCAATATTTAGCATAAAACATAATTTTAAAAAATCATTTACATTTGATTTATTTAAGAAAAAAGTTGGAGGAAACTAGTGCAATGGGAATTGAGATTTTCTGGATAATTTACACATATTATCTCATTTATTCCTCATAGTAGCACTAAGAAGAAGAGTAATATTTTCTTTTTCGTTATACAAAATGAAGTGAGACACAAAGATAATAAAGGATTATCCTAAATTAATGGTATATATGGTCAAGCCAGGTTCAAAAATGCATGATCTTAACCATTATCGCCACACTGAGACTCACTGAAAACCGAAAATGTGTGTGTATTTGCATAAATAATCACATATATATGGCAAAGTGAAAAAGATGTTATTGATTCTCCTCTTCTTACTATTCCTCCTCATATCAAACCACATATAACAATATTTAGTATTCTAAATATTGTGTAGCATAAAACCATGCAAAATATTTATACACAGATGAGTATATTTTGTATGTTATCTTTTATAAATTGCATCATTGTGAACATATTACTCTTAACACAAAAACATCACAATGATCACATGTATCTTCCTCATATATTTTACCTAATATACAGAATTTTATTGTATAGATTCATTACAATATATTGTTTGATATAGATGTAAACTTCTCAAATTATAAAATGTACCTTCTATTTTACAAATTATTTTTATAACACCTACAAATGAAGCTTATAATTCAGCATCATTTTTATATGTGCAGCTAATATTGAAGATAACAGGAGCAATCTTTGGACACAGAACAATAGAAGAGGGTTACAAATAAAATTCTATGAAAATATACTGAAAAAAATGGGGAATTGAATTTAGGAAAATGGTACCTTGGATTTTAATTATTACATAGGTAGAAAGCCTTGGGCTCACACCTGGTTAATCTATTGAAATTGAGGTTCATGCATAAAGCAGAGACACAATAAAACTATAGACTTAAGAGTTTTTATGACTCATTATTTCATTATGTTCAACAAGAAAAAAGACTGCATAGTCAACTAAGTCATCCTTGCCTCTTGAAGAAAATAATGTGAAAATAATATTTCTTGAAATTTCAAAGCCACATTCTAGTCCTCCAAACAGTTGAGGTATGAATTTATATAATTGCATCTTGCAGGATTCACCCAAGCATTTAGGTAACATTAACTGTGTTAATAGTTATGAATCAGTTAGGATAATGACAGGTAAATAGTGAATTCTGTTAAATAAATACATATATATAGGTATAAGTTTCTACTTATAAAATTTTTTTTTGTTTTTGTTTCATTCGAGCTAATCTATAATTTTTATTTAAATCTTTTTTTGGTCACTGGCTTATTTTAATAACCCAGGGGTCAAATTACTTCCAAAAGGATGGACCCATACATAAGAAAAGAAAAGAAAAACAGCAACAGCACTCCACAGAAACTTTCTCCCAAGGATCCAAGATGCTGGACTTGGCAGACAAAAACTATTACAGATATACCCAAAGAAGTAATACAAAAAAACTCTCTAATTAAGAAACAGTAGGATAATTGTAATTCCTTAAATAGAAAATATCAATAAAGATATTAAAATTGCACACAAAAAAGTTCAAATGAAAATTATAGAGTTGAAAATTACAATAACTGAAAAAAAATTGATTACATGCATTGGAGAGAAGATTTAAGCTGGAAGGAAAAAAAAAATGAAGATAGATCAATAGAGATTGTTCAACCTGAAAAAGGAAAAAGTAAAAAAAGACTGAAAAATATTAACAAGGAAGCCTGAAGAGATATGTGGAACACCATGGACCATGCTGACGTACACATAAGTGGAATAAGAGAAGGATAGGAGAAAAGGAGAAAGGTGCAAAAAAAGTTTGAGGGAATAATGTCCTAAAACTTCCTGAATACAAGAAAAATATTAGTTATGTACACATGTAAAATTTTACACATTTCACGTAGGATAAATACAAAAGACATCCACTTGTAGACCTAACATAGTTAAACTGTTGAAAGCCAGACAAAGAGAAAAGTTTGAATAAAGAAAGAATAATGATTCATCACATAGAAGGAACAAACAATATTAGTTGCTGACAAGATCAGACACCATGTAGGGCAGAAGGCAATTGGAAGACATATTCACAGGATTGAAAAATAACTGTCAGCCAATAATTTCATATCTATAACAATGAAAAATAAGCAATGAAGGCAAAATAAAGAAGTCCTACAGCAACAAGCCTATGTTAATGGTATCGAATGAGATTTTGATTTTGACAGAATAATAAGGTTTTCTTCTAAAACTCTAACCTCCAAAACATAATTTGGGAATTATTCATTTGCTTGAAAACTACAAGGTTTTTTAGACAGACTTCCAACCTAAAATAATGCAGAAGTAAATAGAAAATAATGTGTAAACTTGTAAAACCAGATACCATGGTAGACTTTGAGTATCATACAGAAGTGAGATCAACCAAGGGAGATTCTTTGTAAATCCAATAATATAAGTGAAAAGTGAATTATAACCATATTGATATATTACAATATTCATATACAAGTACGAGAAACATACATGTTAGATAAAATCAAACAATATTTCAAAATAAAAGAGATTACTACAATTTTAATGGAGTCACTGAAACCTGATGGAATAAGCTCACTCTAAAACAAAAAATAGAAATATTATAATTTTAAAAAATATAATAAATTCATTTTTGTGATATTTTAAGCCTGGGAGTGGGAAAAACAGAAAATTGATGTTCAATGAGAATAATAGTAGTTGTTAATGAAAGTGGCTGATACAACCTGTATGTTACTGACCACTAGGCCTGATGGAGGAAAATATTGATATTTCCCTTATAAAGATCATATGACAATGCAGTTTATAGGAATGCAATTTATAGGTAAGAGGCATTTCGAATTACAGAACAACAACTAGGCATTCAAGTGAGAAGAGGATGAAAATAATATGATTACAAATGCTCATATGTGGTGATGTGCTGGAGAAAACTTGTTTTAGCATTTATATTTTCTCAGTGAAAATAAAAATTAGATTAATTATTTTAGAATGACAATAGGAGAAAAGATGTTGGAACTTGGAGAGAAAAGAAATAAGTATCTAGGAAAATAGGAGAGTAAGTAGATTAAGAAATGGTACCGTTATTGGATATAAACTTTAAGGGCCAATTTGAGGGTGGTGAAACTGATAAACGTAGTTCAGTGTCCTGTCTAGTCACATTCAGTTGTATGAATTCAGACTCAGAGTAAGCCGAAACCCAAACGTGACTTAGGTTTTTGTCAAGGGTTATGAGGGTTTTGGTTTTGTTACTAAGTACAGCTAAGGGAAGAAGAGGAGTAACAAAAGTATATAAGAGACTGACTATGATTATTGACTATGAAATGCAGTTTGGATGTAGAAGAAAATGATTGTATGAGAACAACGATACAAAGATAAAATTTACCATGATTAATTAATTCTGGGTCACTTAAAAATTTAAAGGTCATTAGAATCTAAACATGAAGAAAAAGGTGATGCTCACAGCATAGGAGAGTTGAAATTGAGGTAGTATAAATGTGATAGCTATTGGTAATTTCACATTGTGGGTCTTATATAGTGTAGACTATGTAAGGTGGAGTCAAAGACATCATCACTGGAGGGGAAAGGTCAGGGAACTCAGTATATGGGGTGTTGCAAATATTAGCTGCTTAAGGACTCTATAGAAATCGTGGTAAAAAGAATGAAGAGACTTTTTTTAATTAAGAGAAGTGACTCTAAAGTTAATAGGTGTATGTTAATTCAAGGTCTTCTGATTTGAAATGTCATGGAGCTTTTCTTATATAAACCAAAGTAAATTGAATTTGTAGTAATCTGTTAATAATTTCAATAATCCAAAGTGAATTATGTCATCTGGCTTCTGTCCTATTTGAACTAGTTGAAGGAATGTAATACTATCAATGTTCTCTTGCCTATTCTCATTCCCCGTCTCCGATAATCATGGTTTTGCTTTCTAACAGTCTCTATAGTAACAACATTTACTCAATCAGAAAACACACTAAAAATATTAGTGAATGTGAACAATTAATACTTTCTAAAACAGAGAAGTAAGCTAGAGACAACACTAATAGTGCTAACAAACACTTACATGATCCAATATTATAAGCACTGGCCTACATAATTTTATAGAAATTAGCTCAGTTAATTTTTATAGCAAAGATATTAATGTACCTCCACATATGACATATATAAACCTTCCTAGGATTAAAATATCAATGTAGATATATTTTCATTATTATTTGCTTGAAGATATTTAGGATCGTGGCTTTGAAACTCTCAGATAATTGTTACAAAAATATTATGTAAGAGGTTGAGGCTCACTACACTGGGTTCAACAAGTAGCTTTAAGCTTGAATCATATTTAAACCATTGAATCTGTATTTAAAGCAAACGAAGGCAGAATGTTTTTGTCAATAAAGATGAATGTAAGCTATTGGGAGATTTTTTTATACCACTCTATTCTTTTCCACTATCATCAGTAGTAATGACAGTTGTTTATGTTTTTCTTTTTTTTTTTTTCACTAGGAAAGTACAGATTAAAATTACATGTTGCTAAATATAGAAAACTTGCTTACCTCATTCAATTTCACAATCCATTTGTAATGAAATATCTAATAGCAAAATGTAAAATGCTAATTGGAATACAAATGGAACTGAAATATTATTATTCCAGATATATTTTAATTATGCATTGAAAACAAGCCACTGGACATTGCAATGAAGCTCAGTATTATTGAAATATAACTCAAGTGATGAGGTTTCACAAGCTACGTTTCTCACCTTTTCTTTTTTTCTTTTTTTTTTTTTTTTTTTTTGAGATGGAGTCTCGCTCTGTCACCCAGGCTGGAGTGCACTGGCCAGATCTCAGCTCACTGCAAGCTCCGTCTCCCGGGTTCACGCCATTCTCCTGCCTCAGCCTCCCGAGTAGCTGGGACTACAGGCGCCCGCCACCTCGCCCGGCTAGTTTTTTTTTTTGTATTATTTCGTAGAGACGGGGTTTCACCATGTTAGCCAGGATGGTCTCGATCTCCTGACCTTGTGATCGGCCCGCCTCGGCCTCCCAAAGTGCTGGGATTACAGGCTTGAGCCACCGCGCCCGGCCCACCTTTCTAAAAACACAATTTTAGTGGAAACCAAGTGATGAAATTGAAGTAGTTGAGAGCATGACTTTTCTTTGAATAGGAGTGGGTCATTTTATCCTGTCCACAAAGTAAAAATGCATGCTTCATACAATATTACTTTTTTTCAGTTGGAAAAATGCATTATCTTTTGTAAATTCTACATGTTTGTTTTTGTAAATCCTCTCTCTAGAGTACAATTTTGTGATTCTCTTCTTAGATTTTTATTTACCCTGGTAATCAATTCCTTACTTGCAGTTTGTTGATAACTGTTTCCTTTCCAGTGCCACTCTTATAGCTCACATTAAAATGATGACAGCAAAGTAATAGAAATTTCGCTTCAAATGTATTGGGATTTTGATAAAATAAACATTTAAATTATTTAAAAACAGATCATACATCTGTAGATCTGCTGTCTTCTCCCAATATAAGTAATAATAATGAATTATAATAATAAATATATGGGCTCTAGAATAACTTAGTCTAGGTATATATGCCTCGGACACTTGTGGAAGGTAGCAACCTAAGCCCATTAAACTAATTATTTTAATAATAGGGCTATTATAAATAGGGCTATTTTCACAATAGCCCTAGAGGTTAGATATTATTAGTCTCCTCATGTAATAAATGCAACAATGTAATGTTTAGGTAAATAATATATTTTGCTTAAGGTCATACAATAAGAGAGAGTAAACTTCAAACTCAAGTCTGTCTGATTTCTGAGACTACAGATTGAAGAAAAATGACCCTATTGACTGTAAGATTGCCCGAGACTTATAGATCCCAGTTTCAATGAATGCTTATATCTTAGCCAAAACAAAATAATGATATACCTGATAAAAATTTGACCATGGACAACATAAAGACAAATGTTATTACGTAAAACGGAGACAATGTGGCATATTTCCAGAAGAACTGATGTGAAATTATCCCTTCATTTTGTATTTGGGGTGAAATAGTGAGGTGAAAGTCAGAAGCGTCATACAGGAGATCCATGGTTAAGCCTGTCTAAAAACCATTTCTATACTCCTCAAAATTTAGTTATCTTGAATCTTCAGCTGGGTTATTTATTCTTCAAGAAACTCAGATTTATTACATAAATCTTCAGAAAAATAATATCTACCCTACTTTCCTTACAAGTTTCAACCTTGTGAGGAAGAAAGGAGATACTCTTTGCCAAGTATCTTTTAAGTTGTAAGAAAATATGTGCTTGCATGCACACAAACATGCACAAACAAACATGCATTCTTTTATGTGTGGAATAGAGTTATATTTCATGGTGCTGATTAGCCCATTTACTTCCTTCATTTATTGATATTCCTTCTGTCTCCCTCTGGAAGCTGTTCTTTTACTACATAGTGACATGTTTTACATAAAAATATCTCCCAGAGAAGTAATCTGATATTCAAAAGTGATCATAAAATAAAATTTACAAAATTAATTTGTTCCAAGATTTGATTTGTTCTCTCCTATAACAAAGTGAATTACAAGAAATACCAATTGTAAGAAACAATTATGAGATTTCCCACCGTTAATGCCACAGTAGCATATGAGACCCCACTGTGATTATCAAAATGGTAAATTTTGGAAACCCACAGATATATATGTCCTATGCTGTAGAGACTCAGGCATGAGTATAAGTGAGTGATGAGTAGGAGATGATATCCAACATAGGTACATTTTAATAAAAATAACTATCCTAATGTTAATGATGACATCCAATTTCAGCTCTGAGATATAAAAAATCTAGAAGTCATCACCCCTGTTTTTACAATAACAAAGACCTGGGAAAATTAAAGATAAATTACTTTACATGGGGTCATCATAGAACTGAGTTTATGTGTCAAACTGCCACCCAAAAATCTAATAGTTAAATCCAGAGAGTTACAGCCAATACCTGTTTATGTGGAACAGAAGCTGCTGGAATCATAAACTAGTAAAAACACATAACTGGTAAATTTGAATAATTGATAAAGATCGATTGAAGATCAAAATAAGATTTGGAAACTACTATGAGCTAAATTTTTAGGGAGCCTCCATATTTTCTGGACTTTACCTCTAAGATTCCATCAGAGGTAAGATAGACTTCCTTTTGCGATTAACCAGGAAAGGGAAAGAGTAATTACTGTGAAATATTCCAAGAGTGTTCTCCATCACAAAGACCTAATTTTCAAGGTAAAAATGTCACCAGAGTCTTGTTTAAGAGCTATGAGAGAAGGAATTTCTTACACTTCAAGTGCTTATAGATTTTATGTCTCATCCAATAGGAAAAGAGAAAAATGTACAAGACAAAACAACTGTTCAGTCTACAGGGCAGAGCAACATACCTACTAAAAGCCTGAAATTTTATTGAGGCTTAATTAAAGAGTAGAACTCCACACTCCCCTCATGCCTTATTACTACACTCAAGTATCATAATACTGGATTACAGAAAAAGGAACTGCAAGACACAGTCTCTCTCTGAGAAGTACCTAGGAAACTCAAAGAAAGGAGAAAAGAAGAACAGTAGAAGATTTTATATCTCTGGCAATTGTAGTTACAGAAAATAAAAACAAATTCAAGATGCTAGCCAGCATAACAGATTCTGTTACCTGATACAACATGTCTGACTTCCATTTTTTTTTTATTATTATTATTATACTTTAAGTTCTAGGGTACATGTGCATAACGTGCCAGTTTGTTACACATGTATATTTGTGCCATGTTGGTGTGCTGCACCCATCAACTTCTCAGCACCCATCAATTCATCATTTATATCATGTATAACTCCCCAATGCAATCCCTCCCCCCTGCCCCCTCCCCATGATGGGCCCCAGTGTGTGATGTTCCCCTTCCAGAGTCCAAGGGATCTCATTGTTCAGTTCCCACCTATGAGTGAGAACATGCGGTGTTTGGTTTTCTCTTCTTGTGATAGTTTGCTAAGAATGATGGTTTCCAGCTGCATCCATGTCCCTACAAAGGATGCAAACTCATCCTTTTTTATGGCTGCATAGTATTCCATGGTGTATATGTGCCACATTTTCTTAATCCAGTCTGTCACAGATGGACATTTGGGTTGATTCCAAGTCTTTGCTATTGTGAATAGTGCTGCAATAAACATACGTGTGCATGTGTCTTTGT
>NW_016818444.1:233008-236196 GCF_001698545.2 Rhinopithecus bieti
TTTGAGATGGAGTTTTGCTCTTGTCCCCCAGGCTGAAGTACAATGGGCCATCTCAGCTCAGTGCAAACTCTGCCTCCTGGGTTCAAGAGGTTCTCCTGCCTCTGCCTCCCGAGTAGCTAGGATTACAGGCACGTGATGCCACACCTGGCTACTTTTTTGTATTTTTAGTAAAAACAGCGTGTCACCATGTTAGCTAGGCTGGTCTCAAACTCCTGACCTCAGATGATCCACCCACCTTGGCTTCCCAAAGTGCTGGGATTACAGACATGAACCACCACGTCTGACCCATGTCTGACTTTCAACAACAAAATAATGTGTACAGTATATTAAGGTCAAGAATAAAACAGCTGAAAAGGCAAAAGCAGCATCAGAACAAACTCATATATGACAATGACATATATGATAATAAATCAGGGAAATTGAAATAATAATGGTAAATATTTTCAGGGCTCTATTGAAAAAATAACAAACTAGATTACATGCATTAACAGACATTTAACCTAAGCAGAGAATTTGGAATTCTGTAAAAGCATTAGAAGGAAATGCTAGAAAAAATAAATAAACCACTATCATAGAAATGAAGAATACCTTTGATGAGCCACACAATAAGTTCAATATAAGCAAGGAAAGAAAGAGTGAGCTCAAAGACAGGTAAATGGAAACCTCAAAAACCAAAGTTAGACAAGAAGAAACAGAACAAAATATCCAAGAACCATAGGAAATTTTAAAATTATAAGATTGTAATAGCAGAAGGAAAAGAAAGAGAGGGAAAACAAAAAGCATTTGTAATAATAATGGCCAAAAAGTTTTCAAAATTATTGGCAGACAACAAACCATAGATTCAGGGATCTCAGAGAACACCAAGGAGAATACATTTTAAAAATCAACTTGGGAAAGTCATATTGAAATTCCAAATAATTAAATTCAAAGATAAAACCCTGAAAGAAGCCAAAGGGGGAGAAAATCTATATCTGCAGATGAACAAGGATAAGAATTACAGTAGACTTTATGTCAGAAATCATGCAAGCATGAAAAAAACAGAATTAAATAATATTTAAGATATTGAAAGAAAAAAGCCATCAACACAGAATTTTATATTCTGTGAAATTTTTCTTCAAAATGAAAAGTAAAGATCTTTTCAGGCAAATAAAATATGATCAAAACTATCATTAGTAGATATTTGCTGCAAAAAAAATATTGAAAGTATTTTTTAGGTAGAAGGAACTCACATGTAATAAACTGGGATATACACCAAGAAGCACATAAGAGAAAGAATAAATAAAAGCAAATACAATCTTATATTTTGGTTATTTCTAATTTATCTAAAAATAACTTAGAAAATAATGACACTAATTACGTATTGGGTGAATATAGTATGTGGGTAAGAGAAATAACTTATCACAAAATGGTAGAGGAGATTTGAGAAGAATATTATAAGGTATTTTACTACACATGAAGACAAATAGCTTTATTTTAAGTTCAACTTAGAGTAGTTGAAAATGTATATGCAAACTTTATAGAAAACATGATTTTTTGGAAATACTTATCAATGATATGTTGAGGGATGGCATAAAATAAAACTATACTAGATGCACATAAAAACCAGAGAAGGCAGGAAAAGAAGCCTCTGGCAAGGAATATAATAACATTTACAAACATGGTTGATATTACTCCAAATACATAAATAATCACTTTAAAAGTGAATGTTCTAAATGTATATTAAAACACACACACTCACACACACAAATACTATGTTTTCTACAGGAAACCCACATTCAATGTTAAAACAAGATAGGTTAAAAGTTAAAGAATGGAAAAAGATATACCATACTAACATTAATTTAAAAAAAAGCTGTAATAAATATATTAATTTCAGAGAAATCAGATTTCAGGAAAAAATTGACAAAAAGAGACACTACAGAATGATAAAGGGATCAATTATCCAAAAATATAATATAATTCTAGAATAACATATATTTATCCCATGTGGAAATCTGTTGGGAAGCGGTTGATGACCAGCAATATAACACTCACAGACTAAAGGACCTTGATTCCTTTTATTAATTTATTTCCATGTGTAGCCTTCATTCCCATGATGAATTTATACTCAATTAATTAATCGAGCTCCCATCATCAATTTTCATTCTACTCAACAAGAATTTTAAAAAAATTGTTCTGTCCTCTGCTTAGAAAAATATGTCACTGCCATTTAGATTACTTTGACTAGAGTTTATAACTACTTGGTTACAGATAGCTGCAAGGGAGGCAAGAACATGTCGTTTTTCTTTAAGGCAAACCAGCCAAAACCATAGGAAGATGCAAAAGATGTTATAACTAGTTAATTTTGCCGCTTTCCATTTGCTTGCTGAATATCTTTGAAACAGTCAGTAGTTTACTCTCAGCAAAGAGGCTGATATGGTTTAAAAAAATAGATAAGTACATCTTCTGCCCTTCATTTAATCTAGGTCTTTCATTGTGATAGAAATATGTTCATGTATTCCATAAATTAATATACTAATTAATATTTTTCAAATGAGGCACTGTGACTCAAATGATTTATAAAAAATGCATCGCTGGGCACAGTGGCACATGCCTGTAATCCCAACACTTTGGGAGGCCAAGACGGGCAGATCACGAGGTCAGGAGATTGAGACCATGGTGAAACCCCATCTCTACTGAACAATACAAAAAAATTAGCCAGGTGCAGTGGTGGGCACCTGTAGTCCCAGCTACTTGGGAGGCTGAGGCAGGAGAATGGCATGAACCCAGGAGGCAGAGCCGAGATCGCACCACTGCACTCCAGCCTGGGCAACAGAGAGAGACCCCATCTGAAAAAAAAAAAATGCATCCTTGAGGAAAATGAAAACTATGTAAGCAGTTATGAAAATGGTATATTATAAGTAAACTAAAGGATAGCTTGGGCAAAGTGAATATCTATCAGATATAACTAGAATATTCAGGCAAGCCACTGTGAGGGAGATAATAAATGCTGGAAGTATTGACAAAAAGGAATACTTTATGGGAATTTTGGTAGAGTGCATTTCTTTCCTCTTCCTTCTCCTTCTCCTTCTTCTCCTCCTTCTTCTCCTTCCTCTCCTTCTTCTTCTTCTCCTCCTCCTCCTCCTTCTTCTTCTTCTTCCTCTTCTTCTTCTCCCTCCCTCCCTCCTTTCTTTTCTTTTCTTTTCNCC
>NW_016818444.1:239869-287240 GCF_001698545.2 Rhinopithecus bieti
CCCTCTCTCTCTCTCTCTCTCTCTCTCTCTCCTTCCTTCCTTCCTTCCTTCCTTCCTTCCTTCCTTCCTTCCTTCCTTCCTTCCTTCCTTCCTTTCTTTCTTCACAGGATTTCATTCTGTTGCCCAGGCTGGACTGCAGTGGCATAATCACTGCTCACTACAGCCTTGACTTCCCTTTCCCAGGCTCAAGCAATACTCCTGACTTAGCCTCCCAAGTAGCTGAAACCACAGGTGCATTATATGGTGCCCAGCCATTTATCTCTTTATCTGCTATAGAGATAGAGTTTCCCTTATGTTACCCAGGCTGGTCTTGAACTCCTGGGCTCAAGTGATGCTCCTGTCTCAGTCCCCCAAAGTGTTAGGATTACAGGAATGAGCCACTGTGTCTGGCCCAGAGTTCATGTCTATGCATAAATGTGCAATAGGGAATAACCCAAGTCTAATGGGAGTACGGATTGGATTGGATGGTTGGAATTAGATTGAAAAGCTAAAAAACAATAATGTTATTCTATGGGCATGGTGCATAAAAGAGAGTGTTGAGTATGACAACACAATGATCAGATGAGTATTTTCAGAAAATTAATTCATTGTTAGTGTGAGGAAGTGGAGGTGACTCCATTGAAGGAAAATATAACGGTAAGTTTTACTCCATAACTGTTGGAAAAATGTAAAGTTAATTAAAGATGTAGGGATTCAAACTCTAATTAAAGTAAATATTAGCATTGGACAGAGAGAATGGAAAGAGATAGCAAGGAATGGAAAAGGTGGGTGGTAGAAACGGGACATGAAGAGACATTGTTATGGATACAAACATACAGTTAGAAAAAAATAACATCTGATGTTTCAGAGCAGTTAGAAAAAATAAGTTCTAATGTTTCACAGCAGACTATGGTAACTATATTTAGCAATGATATTATTTATTTTTCAAAGGAACCATAAGAGAGGACTTGAAATGATACCGACACGTAGAATTGACACTCAGGATGAATGTCCTTAAATACCCTCACTCAATCATTACAAATTCTATGCATTTAACAACAAATACACGTATCTTATAAACATGTAAAATATTATATATCAATTAAAAAGCATCAGGTATCTTTAAAGATATTTGAGGACAGTAGGCGGTAATTGATGTTAACATATGTTGTATGTTAAACTTGCATAAATTTAGTAATTACATTGACTAACATGATTATATAATACCTCTAGTACTAAACAAGCAACATTACATACTGCTATATATATATATTGCTGAGGAATTATGGTTAAAAAGATCATAATTGTTTTGTTCTTTTCCAAGTAGGTTATGCTGAATTATCTAAGACAAAAGTCTCCTGTGAGCAAGACAAAACCAGGAGACTAACAAAGCACTGGCGACAGATTTCATCTGCTTTTGGGAAATAGAGGAAAAGCATGATATGAATGATCCTACTTAAATTCCATTCATTTGAGTATAATATAATTTTCTGTAGCAAGGGGCGAAGAAAATTCAGGAAGTGTGACAGCTGCATTTAGTTCCCTAATTTTTAAAAAAATGTATCCCTTAAATGAACATAACTAGGCCACATTCTAATTCACAGGATTAGTGTGAAATTGTTTTTTAAAAATAATGCAAGTAAAATGCATGATAAAATGAACCTCTATATAAATTTTGTATCATTCAATATAAAGTGTTATATACAGTAGAATGTTACCAAGTAACTGTAATAATAGCTAATATATATGATACACTTTTTATTCCAGATTCCATAATAGAAGTTTTATAGAAGATTTGCTGATCAAAACACTTTAATAATTTCTCACTGACAAATTTCATTGGTTAGTACATAAAAATATGTTTGCAGGTGACTTTTAATTAAGTATAAAAAAGATAATTCGATGTTGGCTTCTGATTCATGTGACTTGTCCCAAGAAAATTGGTTTATCTTTTTTTATTGTCACAATTTCTGTCTACTGTGAATTTAGTAGTACTATTTTGTACATAAAACTAATTTATCTAACCTAAGTGGAAGGTGCTTACTGGAAAGTTCCTCATCAAATCATGTACTCATTTTGGAAAGTCGGCTGAAGCCAAAAAATACAACTTAGATACTATGACCATTATTATTTTGAGTTAAATAGACGTTTCCATCTAAAATTATAAATTAAATTGATGAGTTGGCAAAGCAATATCCTATTCATTCAGATGTAATTGATATAAGGATAGGTTAATGTCCATTTTTTTTTCTGATGTAATTCTAAGAGCCAAGTTGGTTTGTGTGTGTGTGTCCTTGTGTATTTTAGAATTATGATCAGAGTTAAAACTATAAAAGAAGCAAACTTAAAAACTTCAGAATTCAAAGCATGCACACACAAATTGAGAGATGGAGCTAAGTATCAGAGATGAAGGAAAGTGTCCCAAGATCTAAAACACGAAGTGTATTTAGAAACTGAACAGTAAGGTGATTACTCATCCTACAGAGAAAGGTAATATTTACCAACTGTCATGATTATAAATTCTTCATATGAATTATCTCCGGGTATGATAAAGTAATCAATTGATTATAATAGCAATCTCAACTCTCGGAGATGTCTAGATAATGTTAGCAAATTATGTCTAGTTTTTTGTTTCTTCAGGTTTCTGAGGATTCACAAAATATTCTCAAATAAGCATGTAATCTTCAAGCCCCATGTGAACAATGAAGCAGACAGAAAAATTGCAAAATACTTGCTGAGATAAGAGCACAGCCTTAGAATAAGTGTGTACCCAGTCAATTCACATGAATGATTATGGTAATGGTTTATTACTTACATAACGGAAGAGCTATCCTGAACACAAACACACATATCTAAGCACACGTGCATTCAACTATTCCATGGGCAGGTTGTATTATAAAAATTAAGTTAGACAAAAGGGCTTAGTGACTTAAAACTTAAAACTATCAGGTTTAATTGATAAGAATGTCAGGGTCACAATGAGAAAAATTCAGACAGCAACACTAAATAAAAGACAGACTGTCTTATATTAATACTAAAGTAGTAAATGCAACCACACAATCAAAGCTAAGTGGTTAAATATTATCAGACACAAAAAGTTCAAGAATGAGAATAAGCAGTGAATGGAACTATCATAAGAAATATCAGAATGGGTTAATATTATTTGATGTAATTTCACTTGTCTTTTTTTTGTTTATTGCTTACAATTTTGGTGTTAAATCCAGTAAATCATTACCCAGACTGAAGTTAAGCAGTTTTCTCGTATGTGTTTTCAAGAAAGTTTAAAATTTCAGGTCTTATATTCAAGTTATTAATCCATCTTGAGATGATGTTGTATGTGATGTGAGATGAGGGTCTAATTTTATTATTTGTATGTGAAATGGAGTTTTCACAGCACCATTTATTGAAGAGATTTCTTTCTTCATTGTGTGTTCTTGATAACGTCATCAAAAATAAGTTGACAGTACCTGCTTGGAATTGCTTTTGGCTTTCTATTATGTTACATTGGTCTAGATGTCTGTCTTTATGCCAGTACCATATTGTTTCAATTACTGTAGCTTTGTAACATATTTTGAAATCAAAAAATTTGATGTCTCCATAACATTTCTTCTTCTTTTTCAAGACTAGTTTGGCCATTTCAAATCTTTTGTGCTTCCATACAAATTTTATGAGTGTGTTTTTTATTAGCATTTTAAAATGTCATTGGAAACTTGATAAGAATTATATTGAAACTAAAAAAACTTGCACAGCAAAGTAAACAATCAACAGAGTGAAAAACCGACCTATGGAATGGGAGCAATTATTAACAAACTATATATTTGATAAGAGATTAATAGCCAAAATATATCATAATTTACTGCAACTCAGTAGAAAGAAACATAATCCAATTAATTAAAAAATGGAACAAAGATTTGAACATTCATCTTTCCATAAAAGGTATACACATGCCCACCAGGTATACAAAAGGGTGCTTAACATCATTAATTATCATTGAAATGCAGATCAAAACCACAATGAAGTATCATATCACACCTGTAAGGATGACTACTATGAAAAAAGAAAAGATAGCAATACATTGTTGGTGGGAATAAAGATGTTGCAGCCCCTGGGGAAAACAATTTAGAGATTTCTTAAAAAAATAAAAATATAAATCCCATATTATCCATCAATATCACTTCTGGGTATATAGTCAAAATAATTTAAGTCAGGATCTTGAAGAAATATCTGCACCCCCATGTTCATTTTAGCATTATTCTTAATAGCAAAAATATGGAAACAAACTAAATCTCCATTGATGGATGATAAAGAAAATGTGGAATGCACATACAGGGAAATATTATGCAGCTTTTTTAAAAAGGAAATTCTACAATTTGTGAAAACATACATAAGCACAGTGGGCATTATGCTAAGTAAAATAGGCCAGTCACAGAAGGAAAAATATTGCATAATTCCACTATTTCAAGTATCTGAAATAATCAAATACATAGACACAGCAAATATAATGATGGTTGCCAGACACTGGGGGAGGGGAAAAATAGAGACTTGTTGACCAATAAGTATAAAATTTTGCTTATGCAAGATGAATAAGATCTAAAGAGCTGATGTTCCACTTTAGTAGCTTTAATTAAAATTTTGCGATTGTATACTTAAAAATATTTTAAGAGGACAGATCTCATATTAACTGTTATTACCTCAAAACAAAAGAAGGGTTTTGTTGGAGGTCTATTATCTTTATTGAGGAGATGGTTTCATGGGTGCATGCATATGTCCAAGCTCATCAAAATGTATACATTAAATACGTGCAATTCTTTGTTTATCAATTATACCTCAATAAATCTAAATATATAAAAATATAACCTCTTCTTGTGTATGCCAAATAAAATAAATATTCTCAAAAACTGAGCGTCAAATAAACTGCTAAAATAATCATTTGAATTTTTTAAGCACGGAATACTGTTAGCCACGAACAATTAGACAGTTTGTAAAAATGAGTAAAACTTTGTAAGAAGTTTCTTTTTCAAATGTCAAAGAGCTGACAACCTAGCAAAGGATTTTCAGGCTAAAGTAGAAGGGAAATTAAAACAAAAGGGTAAGTCCTAAAGCAACTTTTTTTCTGGAGACATTTATTGATATTAGAGAAAAGAAACTTAGTTTGTGATGATTTTGAAGACACAGTGGCAGAAGTTAAAGCCTGAAGCCCACAGAAAATACAAAATCTATTCGAGAATCTACAAATACCAAGCTGAACTCACAAAGCACTGTAACTTCAGATTAAGGCTAACAAGATCAAAGTACTCAATGTTTTTCAAGAAAGTGTGTCTTGTCTCTAAGCACAATATGTAGGAAAATTTAAGATAAGTTAAATATGAGTCAGGGTAGAATTAAAACAAAAAAAAGAACAAAAAACAAACTACTAAACTTTGAAAGTTAGTGTCTCAGGGTATACGGCAGAAGCAAAAGATGAGCCATTTATTCGTTTTTTTCTACTACTGTGTATTTTCAAATAGCCTTCCTTCCTGCTCACTATTTCTTTCTTCTGCTGTTTGGATTCGTGTCTGCATTTTTCAGTTCAGCCAATGTATTTCTCAGTTCTAGATTTTCTGTTTCATTTTTTTAAAATATTCTCTTTGTTAAAATTTCTCTCATATATATCTGAATTGCTTTTCTGCATTGTCTTGGAGTTTTCGTATTTTGCTTACAACTTCTATTTTGAATTTTTGATCTAGTAGCTCACTTATTGCTGTCTCATTGGAGTCAGTCACTGGTTCCTTGCCTTGTCCATTTGGGGGAGGCACTGCTTCCCTGTTTGCTGGTGTTGCTGGTGGACATACATCTATTTTTTTTTTTTTTTTTGGCATTGAAGAATTGGTTATTTATTCTGATATTGCTGTCTGCGTTGGCTTTCTCTTCATGGAATATGTGTGTTTAGGTTTTACTGGTTTCGTCTTTATAGCATATGTGTGTCTGTCCAAGTTGCCTGTTGATTCCCACAATCCTAGATTGCCACCTCTCTTTTAACACTAAATAACACTCTAAGCCCAGGTTTGCTGAAGCTCTGAGAAAAGTTTGAAGCACACTCTTCCTAGATGAAGGGGCCAGAAAATCCCAAAGAGGATTCCCTCTTTGTGTGGGAGGCTGGCTAGGGGACTGTGCCAAAAGGACCCATGGAGCATGCCTCCTACAGCATGGTACAGCTGAATCACATCTCTGACTTGGCATCCCCTGCATGTGAGATAAAGAGGAGCTCCCAAGTTTCACATACTAGGCTGCTAAACCCACCTTCATTGTTTGTCTCCAGCTGCATTCTGGGGTCCCTGTCCTTATAGGTACTTGCACACTTCCCATTCCTTTTCTTCCCCAAATCAACACCTGGCAGCCATTGATCCTCTGTCTTCATAATGTTGCCTTTTCCAGAATGTCATATAGTTAAAATTTTATAGTATATAGATTTTTTGGTTGGTTTCTTTCACTTAGTAATACATGTTTAATATTTCTCCATAGCTTTTTGTAACTTGATAGTTTTTCTTTTTAGTACCTAATAATGTTCTATTGTCTAGATGCACTAGAGTTTATCCAATTTACCTTCTGAAGGTCATCTTGGTTGCTTTCACATTTTTGATATAAATACAGCTGCTGTAAATCTCTTTGCAGGATTTTATTTTCTTCACATAAATTTTCACCTGCTTGAAAGTATGGTGATTATTGGATTGTATGATGAGTATGTTTAGTTTTGTAATAATTTGCCAAACTGCTTTGCAAAGTGGCTGTGTTATTTTGCATTGCCATCGACAAAAAAGAGGGTTTCTATTACTCCACACTCTGCACAGCATTTGTTGTCGGTTTTCTTGATTTTTGCCATTCTAAAAAGTGTACAGTGGTGTCTCATGGTGGTTTTAATCGCAGTTTCCTGACAACATATCATGTAGAGCATCTTATGATATTCTTATTTCCATCTGTATATCTTCTTTGGTGAGGTGTCTATTAAGGTCTTATATTTTACTCAAATTGTTTGTTTTCCTGTTGTTGAGTTTAGAGTTCTTTGTATATGACAGTTAGTATTTCCTTATCAAATAGGTCTTTTGCAAATATTTTATTCCAGTCAGTGGCTTATGTTTTCATTCTCTTGACAATGTCTTTCACAGAGTATACCATTTTAATTTTAGTGAAGTCCAGTCTATCAACTACATTATGGATTGTGCCTTTGATGTCATCTTTAAAAGTCATTACCAAACCAAAGGTCATATAAATTATTTTTGGTCATCTAAATTTTATTCTATATTATGTTCTAAGAGTTTTATAGTCTTGTATTTTAACCTTAGGTTTGTGGTTCATTTTGAGTTGTGATTGTATTTAATATCTGTGTCTAGATATTTAAAAAACCATTATTATTATTCTTTGCAATTTTATGTCTAGTTGTTCTAGCAGTGTTTGTTGAAGAGTTTATCTTGCTCCATTGTATCGCTTTTATTCTTTGGTCAAAGATCGATTAGCCACATTAATGTGGGTCTATTTTGGGGTTCTTGAATCCGTTTCATTGAACTATATGTTTATTTTTAAAATTAATATCACATTCTCTTGATTACTGTGCATTTATAGTAATTCTTGAAGATGGGTATTGTCAGTCATCCAACTTTTATCTCTTTCAATATTATGCTGGTTATGCTAGCTATTTTCCCTCTCCACATAAACTTTAGAATTTGTTAATATTGACAAAATAAATTGCTAGATGCTGATTGGGATTGCATTAAATCTGCAGATCACATTAGGAAGAACTGATGTCTTGGCAACATTGAGTCTTCCTATCCCTAAGCATGGACTCTCTCTCCATTAATCAGTTTTTTTTTTGTTTCTTTCATCAGAGTATTGTAGCTTTCCTCATAGAGCCCTTGTACATATTTTGTTAGACTTTTATCTATGCCTTCTACTTTTGGGGTGCTAATGCAAAAGATATTGGGCAAATGACATAAATTATCTTGACAGTAGTCTCAGGGTTATATATGTGAAGCAACAGTCATAACAACAACCTATAATAGGAGTAGAACAACAAACACAAGTGTTTGTGTTTGTTTTTGTTTTTATTTTTTGAGATGGAGTCTCGCTCTTGTTGCCCAGGCTGGAGTTCAATGGCATGATCTCAGCTCACTGCAACCTCCTCCTCCTGGGTTCAAGCAATTTTATTGCCTCAGACTCCTAAGTAGCTGGGATTACAGGTGCCCGCCACCACACCTGGTTATTTTTTGTATTTTTAATAGAGACGGGGTTTTACCATGTTAGCCAGGCTGGTCCCAAACTCCTGACCTCAGGTGATCTGCCTGCCTCTGCCTCCCAAAATGCTGGAATTACAGGTGTGAGCCACCACACCCGACCAACACAAGAGATGTTAATACCCGACTTTCCCTTTGGCACCACATTCTTTAATACCACATTGTTCATAACTATTATTTTAAGTGAACTACATGATTTGTCATAGTGTGTCGCTTATCAATGATGCTGATATGTTTGTGTGTGAATGTGTGTTTGTGATCTACAGTTAGCTGCTTGATGATAGGGAAACTGTGCTTTCTCTTTCTGCTTCCCTCTATATCTTTAGCTAGCCGAAGTTGGGTATATAACAGACATTTGAAAAATATATGTTGAGAGTATCTGTTTTTTATGTTGATGCAAAAAGGCACTTAGAATTCACAACTTTCAGGTATTTCTTTATCATGGATGCAGCATAATGTTTTTCTATCTAATCACATTTAATGTACTCTGAAACCATTCCTGAACTGGCAGTGCAAATTAAGAATAAAATAAATACATTGTCCTCATCCCCAGCATTAAAATGAATCTGAGACTGCATATGTAATTAGACAGCAACGTAATAAACAACTTATTCCATTTTGTTTATCTCTCCTGTTCTCTTTGTTTTAACTTCAGTGTTTGCGAATGGCATTGTACTTTATGGTAGAATTCACATATGTTGGACGTAACAGAGGTTGGTATTACACTGTGCATTCAATAGGATGACTTAAGTGTTTGGTATGTTCAAAAATTTTTGACAAATACCTGCAGTTCAGAAATTCAAAGCCCCAGTATTAATTCAATTTGTTTTCAATGCATTTTTCTTTGGGAACCACCTCCGTTTCTCTAGGGAGAATAAAACAAAATAGGATCCACAAAAAAATAAAACAAAGTTAGACAACAGCAATTAAAAAAAAGTCCACACCTGCACAACAGAGCAATTTTCTTCATCTCCACCAAACTAAAGTAATTATGTTTAGCAAACACCTTATGAAAATAACTTGGCAAGCCTTGTTGAATCAGAAACAAACTTTATGGTGCCCTACTTGGCTTGGTTAACATCCAGGTTTCCATGGAAACTGAATCATATCACAGCTTAAAATAATTAATCTAATGCTTTCAATGTAAACAGGACTTTGTACTAAATTACACATCAATGTGTTTTTATATGCACTTCATTTAAAAATATAGCTCTGTGTTGGATTGCTGTATGATAGTAGCCTACGCCATTTCAAAGAAAATACAAAGTCAAAAACAAAGGGGCTGAATTTAAGTGGATCCCCTACCCCTAGTCAAACGAGCAGGTGCAGATCCATCAGATATCTTGTCTGCAGCCTTGTTAGGGACACAGTCAAAGGCACTCAGCTAGGTCACACCAAATTATTGAATCACAGAAACTAATAGATAATAAATGTTGGCTTTTGTTTTAATAACACCGAGTTTTGGAACATCTTGTTAAGCATCAATAGATAACTAAAACATATACTGCATCATCATCATAAAATTACTATGATAAATTTAGTATATAATATTAGCAAACCTAATGAAGTTTGCTTTGTTTTGTAGTTTACTAAATATTTGAAAGTTAAAATGAGTCTTGAAATGTATTGACAAATATTATCTCTGAATCAATATATTCATGATTTTTTCTTTTATATGCTGTTAATAGGTTATAATGTTTAATTGTTAATGCTCAAATAAATTTGGATTTCTTAAAATAAACACAAATTAATTACAATGTATTATACTTTTATACATTGACAGAGTCTATTTGGTGATAGTTTGTTTAGGTTTTCGCATCTATGTTTCTTGGCCTAAATTTTCCCTTTGTACTATGATATTATGCTGGTGTCATAAAACCAACTAGGACTTTTATCTTTATATTGTCTTAGAAAAGTTCACTGACATTTGGCATTGTTTCCTCTTTAAGTATCTGGATTCCTTGATGAAGCCATCTGGGACTGTAGATTTCTTTGTACTTATGTTTTAATTATGGGGAATTTTTTGCTCTTTTATTTAAAACTGTTTTAGTTAGTTTTGATAGGTTACATTTTTCCGTGAATTTATATATTTCTCCTAATCTTTACATATTTTGGTAAAGAGGTGATAGGCGGCTTTTATTGTCTTTTGAATATAAGTAGGTCTTTGTGTTAACAAATCCTTTTTTATAACTGACATTTTCCGTGAGTATTTCTTCTTCATCAGTCCTGACAATCTGTTATCAACTACATTTTTTTGGCATTTGTTGACTCTATTTCATGTTTTTATTCTGATCCACTCTTCTTATTTTATTCTTTATTTTTTCATTCTTTCTACTTTCGTAGGATTATGTACATAATCTTTCTCTTATTACCAGACCAAAAAATGCTTATTGATTTTCCACCTTTCTTCTTTCCTTTCTGTGAATCCATTAAAATCTATTTCTCTCCAGGTATGCATTCAATAGCACTCCACAAATTTATTTTTTTCACAATTTATTACACCTTTGAATTTCCTCAATGTGTTAATCTTGCATTTTTGTTATTATTTAATTGATTTCCTGGCTCAACTGCATTTACGTTATCTCTGCCCTTTAAAAATGTTCAGACTTGTTGTGTCTCAGCATATTAAAGCAATTTTTTAAATGTTTGATGTGAAAATGAAAATAATATAGTTGTTAGGGTACGGTTTTTTAGAGCATAGTTCCTCCAAGACAGCTAAGTTCAGTTTGTCAGTTTTATTGTTCCAATTTTTCATAGCTTTATGAATTCATTTTTTATCAGTTATTGAAATAGCTATAAATTTGCCACCATTAGTCAATTTATTCTTTTAATTCTATCATATATATTTACTTATACACACAAACATGTATATTTACTTATACATCTGGAGGCATTATTATCAGGTGCATTCTTCTTAAAAATTATAATATCTGACTTGTATATTGAGGTCTTTATCACCACAAAGTGACTTTATTTACCATCAGCATTATTATTTAGTCTTGAAGACAACTCTATGTTATATTAATGTATACATATTGTTTTAATTTTGATAAGTATTTGAGTGGAGTACCTTTTCATTCTTTCATTTTCAGTACTCCAATATTCCATTATTATATGCATTGCTTATAAAAGCATATGTCAGCAGCCTATGTACAGTTCACAATAAGCTTCTAATAGAATTTATACACATCTTATACAAGCAGCCACTCAATCAAGCTTCAAGCAGTGAGATAATTTGAGATAAAGTAGCAATCTATATGAGATATCCATGTCAGGTTCTTTCTATCTTTCACAGATATTCTTGATATATGTACTTTCAGAGTCCCAGTCTGTGTCTCTCTAGCCTTAAAATGCTGTTGAATGTCCTCTTCAGGCTTATGGACTCTCACACATCTTCCAGAACCATTCAATAACCTCAGGAGATAAAGCAACTCCAATGCTTTACTCCAAAGTTATCAATTTCAACATCCAGCTTTCTTCTTCACTATCCTATTTGATTTCCAGGGCCTGTAGGTAAGTGGCTCCCAATCACCGAATCTAAAATTCTCACAAATCCGCTTATTTTTAAGGGAAAGTAAGGTGACAAGGAAGAATAAGGTATATTAATTACACTTGTTATTAAGACCTACAGTTAAATGCTGTTTTCATATTACTGATAACATTAAATTAATTTATCTTCTGATAAAATTTTTACTTATGATGCTATTTTGTGTAGGTGTTTTGAAAAAATTTGTTTTAAGTGTATTATTTTATTTAAGTGAAGTGAAAGACTTTTGTGAAATCCAGCACAGGTATCACTAGCAAGACAACAATATTGTTTCCTTTGTCTAGTATAGCTACTTTTAGTTTATTTATTTATTTATTTATTTATTTATTATTTATCTAATTTTTTAAAGATAGGGTTGTCTCTGTTGCCCAGGTTGGAGTACAGTAACTTAAGCATAGCTCAGTGTAACCTCAAACTCCTGGGCTCTAATTAGCCTTCTGCCTCAACCTTCTAAGTATCTGGGATTACAGGTGTGTACCACCACACTTGGCTAATTTTTCAAACTCTTTTTTAGAGACAGGACATGCCTATGTTGCCTACGCTGGTCTCAAGCTCTTGGTCTCAAGCCAACATAGCTAATTATAAATGAACAAAACTTCATAATATTTGTCAATGTCAAAGCAAAACAGACACATCGATATATATATTGGTCTATGTATTTAGGAGATCAATTGGATGATAACATAAAGAATGTAAAACAATATTTCTTTCATTGGAAATGTATTCTAGAATTGAGGGAAAACTGTCATATACATTACTTCCACCTGTAAAAAAAGAGCAAAGAAAGGGGAGATCTTGTTTATTTATAGAATTTGTGAAAACATTTTATGTGCTTTTAAAAAATGTGAAGCAACAAAATATTCAAAAATTGTGATAGCAGCAACTACAATTTTGGCTTTGTGCAATAAGGAATGTAACTAATAATTAAAGGAAACCCATCTGTTTCTGTAAGCATTCTTGCACTATCATTACTGGATGTGTTTGCATATCTGCCTGTCCTCTTTGGTAATGAGTGTTAAGGACAATAATCTGATTCTATTCAGCTTCTTTCCTGTCGTTGAAATGTCTATCAATACACAATTTTCATCTGTTTTTCCTTATTTTTGTTTCTCTTCTTTAACCTGAGATTTGATTTCCAATGTTCCTATCCTCATTAACAGCCTTTGTCAAGGTCACTCACGTCATGATGATGCTGAATTTGCTGAACATTTTGCTGTCCTTACCCCAGTTAGTTACTCAATAGCATGAAGTCATCACCAACTCGAGTCTCTGCATTTACTCTTTTTACCTACTGCCCTGAATTTCCAGCCCATGATGTACTAACATCAGCACAATGCCAGCATAGTTCAGGAATAACCCTACTCAGTAGCACACTCAATAAAAATAAAGCTTTTATTAATAGACCAATATCATAAACTATGGTTCATATTCCAAAGTATATACTACCTTAGTTTGGTTACTTCAATGGTTGCATGTTTTTATACCCACCTATTCAGGCAAATCTTGCTCCAAGTCCCCTAAACACTCTATCACCTTGTATGTTTAATTTTGACTGGAAACTAATTGTCTCCTGATGTTTGTTCATTTGATTGGTTTGTTAGTGTCAGTATTCAGATAAATAAGAAATATATTTGTAAATGGCTATTTTTCAAACTAAGCACATGAAGACTAACTTCATAACAAAGTTTTTATTACTGAACGGAAGCCACACTTTTAATTTGGGCTGCAACATAGATTTGCTTTCTGAGTGCCTTTTTTATGCTTTTATAATTATGTCACTGGCATTCAGCGTATCTTTTTAAATTACTTCAGGTTCTGCATGTGTGGTTTGATCTTCCAGCCAGGCAGATAATGGAGTCTTGAGGCACTTCACAGTAGGTTGTGGAGGCCACTTCAATACAATATGTCTGTGTTTGTCTCTCCTCTGATTTAGAATATAAAATAAGATTATATTAACGTTATACGAGTAGTCACACCATATCAGAAGAAGCATTTATAGCAAAAAGATGGTAATTAAAGGGGTTACTTGCCTGCTATTTTGAAATAATACTTCATTATGTTTATTTTTTATTTATGCTCAAGATGGTAGAGAAATGGGAGGGAAACATAACTGATATTGTGCTTCAGGCGAAAATCCAAAATGTTTAAGTTTGTGGACTAGACCAGCTGTCCAGTGCAATCTGACGGCTCTGAAAGAGAAATAAAAAAGAAAAAAAAATCTTAAAATAAAGCAGAGCCTCTCTTAGTCACCAAGAGAAAATTCTCCCAAGTGAATGTATTCTCTCTTGCATCTCCTTGATTTGTTTGAATATTAGGCATTCCTTATTCAGCTTGACTGTTAAAATACTTGACTGTTACAATTACATTCTCTTCCCTTCTGGTAGTAGCAAACATAGCAGATTGGTTTATTAACTACATGCCAACTGTTCTGTTGCATTTCTCAGAATATGCAAAAGTCTAGAAAGTTAAAAATATTACCTTTATCCAATAATCATATCGCCCAGAATTTGTACATATCCGAATTCTGCCACGTAGATATACTCAGGAGATACTAAAAAGGTAGTTGGTATTTCTGCTATTTCTGCCACTTCTATTCTAGTGTATGGACTTTGTGTGTGTATATGTGTGTATGTTTGTGTGTGGTAGTTGTAGCAAATATTCTTTGGATTTATAAATGTCTAAAAGCAGGCCACAGTGCACCTTTTTGTGTTGGCATCGGATCACAGCTGAAATAGTGTGCTCCTGAAGCAAACAACTTCCGTGTGACCCAGCTTGCTGAACATTGCCCTCCTTCCTGACAGTGGCAGATACTGCTACACTGTTGCAAAAGAATTTTAAATGTCACAGGAGTATTTCTGAAAGTTTGGCCTATAGCTAACTCTCCTAGCACTTCCAATAATTTTTAAACATCTACTTCCTTGAATTACATCTTTTTCTGCATAAGCTAGATAGAGTGGCTTTGGTGAGCTGCAATGGAACCCTAACCAGCAATCCTTTTCACCCTTCAATAGTTTTTCTTCCAAAGAATTACTGCATTCTTAAATATTACTTTAATATTCTCCTGAAGGACGGTGTTCATAGTGTTAGATGTCTCCAGTGGTTCCTTCCTCACTGCAGTGAAAATTATCACTTCCTCCCAATAGCTACAAAAGCCTTTGATGATCTGACTCATTGAATGTGTTCTTTCCTATTTTCTTTCACATGACTAACAATAATGAATGTTGTCAATCATTAGGGAGAAATGTTTAATGATAAAGCATTTATAAGCAATACAAGTATGTTTTTACACTATGGCTTTGTGGATCAATCAAAGAACTTACTTTAACTCTAAGAAACTTAGCTTGCATGTGTAAAAAACTTCCTTATTAAAAGAGGCAAGAAATTGGAAATGTTTTGAAAAAACCAAGGCTGGAGTAAGAATTATGAAATGAGACAGACTGTAGTCCTGAATATTTTCCATATCATGTTTGTATTAAAAGCAGTTTATACAGTGTCTCACCATCATTTTTCTAGTAAAAAATTACTTTTATTTAATTTGATAAAGGTGGCATTTAGGACATCTTAAAGGCTCCATATCTTTCCATGAGGATTCAAAGTATGTTTATATACAATTCTTAACAAAGTGTTGTTTCCTACTCACATTTTAATAAAATTTTTTCTTCGTATATGAAATATTGTTTATAATAATAGCTACAATATGATAACATTTGATGCAATATAACCATGTGTCTCTAACTTTTAATTTTCTTTAGGTTGATACTTTTTTTAAATGTCTGCACATAAAATAACAGAGAATTTGTTTGTAATGTTACAAATATATTTCATTTAACTTTCTCTCTCCTCTTCCAATCTTAACAGACCAAGATGAGTTTAAGAGGGGAGTCCTTTTGATTTCCATGTAGTTAATCTAGTTAAGCAGTATCACACTCTTTTACGCTCCTTCAACTGGTTTACCTCAACTGGTGGGACGTATGCTGATGAGAAAAGTCCACGAGTTGGGCAAGAATCAAGCTATGTCTACCTGGAGTTTAAGCCAACACATGTGCTGCGAATTGACATAAAGTTCTGGTACAGATTTTTTTGGCTCATCTGGGAAAGGTGGCTGTTCTTTTGAATAAAACTATTAAAGAAGAACATCTGCAATATTAAGGCATTTTCCTTCAACTATGTCTATATTATTCCTTTTCTTGCATCCAATGATGTTATTATTATGCTTATTAACTGTTTTTTGTCCTTTGGTTGTTATCTAATTTTCATTTTCATAAGCTTTTAAAATTTTCTCTTGGTCTTCAGTATTCTTAAATGTCAATCCAATATACATTTCATCTCTCAATAATATTATTTGATACTTTATGAGCCATTTACACACGAGATCTTGGAATAATTTAACCTTTTCCTCTCTATTTTCTGGTTTTAATTTTTTTGTGTGTGGAAACATTGCTATGGTGACCCATTTACTTCCCCATTTGGAATAGGTTAACCTATCTGTATAGATTAATCTCTTGTCTTTCTGTTTTCCCTCAGTTTTTCAATAATTTTATTTTTGCTACTTCACTTTAGTTGTTTTATATTTTATTCATATATCTTCAGCTGTTTCTTCTTTCTTTTTTTGTTTCTGCTTCATGTCTTTTTTCTTTTTTTGAGAAGATCATTATTTTATTTATGCATATGCTGTTTATTTTACTGTCTTTAATTCTCATACTGTTTTTTCTAATTATAATCCCTCTGAGATGATAAATTGTATGTCATTAGGTTGAAAACCTAAATTGTGGCACCTCTGGGATGTTTGAGTTATGTACAAAAACTCCCCAAAGCAGAGATCCTCTAGCATTTAAACCACCTTCTTAATTACTAGGTTCAAGCATCTCTCTACTTTTTTCTAATAGGTAACTTTTTCTCCCATATAATGCATCTGAATTTCCACTACATACACTGCTCTTTTCTGAAAACTGCCCTCATTGACCTTGTACATCTCACCCCAGGATATGGAAGGATGGGGCAAGGGAATACACAGAGCCCAGGCTAACTGCTGCAAGCATTGTTGTTGACTATCCTTTCCAGCCAGGTCCAAGTGTTGCACTCTCCTAGTTTGCTCCCACAATTTTTAGCTGATATTGGTCTAGAAATACACAATTTACATCCTGCAGCATTGAAAGGATAAACTGATCTGCAATGTGTGGTATGGGTAAGAAACAGAAGGGACAGAGGCGGAAGCTGTTAAGTTTGTTAAGCTTTTTCCCCACCACGGATACCATTTTCCCCATAGTGGGGCCTAATTAATTTCTGTTTCTCAAAGTTCCTATTAGAAATTTCTCAGGGTTTTCTTAGGTTTTTGTTCTCTCTGACTCCTTCCCATTTGGGGGAAACTCCAGATTTTTTTTTTCAGTGTCCCATCTTAGAAGAACTTAGAATGTTATCAGGATAATTTTCATTTATCCTTTATTGCAGGAGAGATGTAACTTCCTGTGGAAAGCCCTCCCTCAGCTCCCCAACACCTGATGTGAATTAGGTGCTCCACCATTTTCTTTCTTAGCCCGTATAGAAACAATTTTCATAGATGTGACTTGTACAATTGAATATCTTTTGATTTACTCTTTCTTATCAATTAGTTTTTAAACATTTACCTAAACATTTTAACTTTTAGACTCCAGGAAAACTATGACGGATGTCATATTTATAAAAAGTAAAATTAGGACCCAAGAAGATGTCCAATACAAACAGGATAGGCAAAGGAAAACTCAAGCTTATACCAAGCTACACTGTAAATAAAAGTCAGGGGAAGAAATAGCAAGAAAGTTAGACACCAATGTCCTTGATGAGCCTTCTTTCATGGTCAAAACTAGAATTGAGGAGCTAGGCAAGTATGAGAGAGTCTGAAAATTACTCAAAACTTATTTTCTTATAACTGTGGGTTTGATCCCACAAGATTACAAAGGGCAGGCATGTAAGTTTCCATCTTGATACTCCAATTAAAATTTGAATGAGAAATAGCATGAAGATTCTGATGGAAGGAAGCCAGAAAGAAAATTGTGTAGAAGAATCCAGAAATTCTTGCATATCCTGAATAAAGTTTGCAGAGTTCAGTAACAAAACTCGTTTTGAAGGAGGGGATAAATTATGTAGTCACTATGTATCTGAGAAAAAAGCCCTGCAACCACAAACTCTTGTCTATACTCTCTAAATCATTGACAGACCTTTATGACTACCTATCTAAAGAACAGATTAGATGAGCAACTTTATAGAATATAGCATTTAGGATGCACAGGATATCATGTAGACTGAACAATCCCATTTCTCAGTGTGCCCCCAAAATTCTCTTTCTACATATCATGAAAATATTTTGAAAAAGAGGAGAAGGAAGATGGAAAGACATGAAAGCTTCCAAGCCACTAAAAAGAGCACCTAAGAGTAACCATCAACACACTAGTCCCATACTGTTTAGTAGGCTTGTGAATGTGAATATAAAAAAGTAAATTGAGTTCAATGAAGTAAAATCTGCACATCTATGTAGTATGAATAGATTATCGTATTACAGTAGTATTTATCACATTTTGCTATCACAGTATTAAAATTGCCTACTTAATTTTGTTATTCAATGTGATTTTGAACTTACTAAAATAACAATATTTTTCTCTTCAGCATTTGTATTCCCCTAAACAAACACTGTTATTATGACATAGCAGTCACTTAATAATTATACCTACTGAATATATCCAATTAATGGTACATAAAAATGAAATAATCTCAGTAAAGTTTCCAGGTATTTTCTTTGATTTTCCACACATCACCAGTCTGGACTATTAAATTTCAATTAGCCTAGGTGTCTTAATATTCTTGCTAGAAAAATAATGATATAAAAAGTAATGATGATTCTATGAAGATAATTCTTGTTCCAGAAGAATATAATAGAAATAGAAGTAAGAGTAACACCACACACACACACATACACACACACACACACACACATACACACACACACACACACACAGAGGAGTTAATTTGGGTGGCCTATGTGGTGGCATATAAACTTCTTGATCTTGTCAAATAAAAACATTTCGTATAGAAACACTATTGTATTTGAACTTGAACATTCATCTCACAAAGAGGCAAAAAACCCTACTCACAAGTACCATAATATCCTTAAAATATGTGGATTAAAGTAGACGTGGTGAACTGATACTTATGGTTTGGTGAGTTTGAAAATTTATTTTTCAAATGAAAGTTTCTTAACTGTATTCATTTATGGCTGGAACACCAATATGAAAGCCAATGATATGATGCTATTCGTTCCACATTGGCCTATTAACATCATTGTTTAGTTCATACTTTAAAAGTAAATTCATCAAATAAGGTCATTGATGTGTCAGAGCATATATAAGTTATAGCTCAGTATAAGTGCTACTTGACTAATAAAACATATGGAAACATAAATAATATAGTTTAAATACATCAAAAAGGGTGCATGTACTAATTGTTAAAAATTAATTATATTTCAAATTAATTTTCCACTTTGGCTTTGAGATAAAGTGACACATTCTTATTTAAATCTAAAGTTGCATAAATTTTAAGAGCTACTCCAGTGTAAAGACCAGATTTTTGCAGAAGTTGATGTCTTATTATAACTGACCTTTAGGGTAAATACATCACAGTTATATTTTTATCTGTGCATCTAAGTTATAAAACTAGTTTTGCCATGAAACCAAATGAATTTATTAAGCTCACTAAAAACTTCCTATGAGAATACTGCATGACATTATGGTTTAAAACTTATCCAGAAAAAACAAAACTATTTATGCAGATTTACATCCAAAGAGATTATTTTCACAGATACTATTAGCATTGAATTTTAGATTATCTTAATGGATATATATATGTGTGTGTGTGTGTGTGTGTGTGTATGTATACACATATATATACTTTCATTCATTTTTATTTATAAAATTGAACGTGGCAAATTCTGCATGCTTTCTCAGTATACATGTTCTGAAGTGAATTTTAATAATAAAATAAGATTTGAGTCATGCAAATACACATTGATTAATCCAAGCTTGTCAGCTTTTGTTCCTCTCAGAAAACTAGAGCAGGCCTCAACATGCTTATTGTATTTTAAATATAACAAGCTAGAATAACTTTGGGTCAATAATTTTTAGGTAATTTGCAATATAGAATGGTTAAGGAAAACTCTTATCCAAAGTATCACACTTAACACAATGTAATTACTATCAGAAATTCGCATTTCCTTTAGAACATAATACAATTTATGACAGTCCCCAATTTATAATGATTTGACTTATGATTTTTTAACTTTACCATGTGTGAAAGCAACACACTTTTAGTAGAAGACATACTTCAGTACAGGATTTAATACATTGCATGAGATATTTGACACTTTATTATAAAATAGGCTTTGTGTTAGATTATTTTGCCCAACTGTAGACTAATGTAAATGTTCTGAACAAATTTAAAATAGTCTAGGCTAAGCTATGCTGTTCAGTAGGTGAGATGTATAAAATGCACTTCCTACTTATGATGGGTTTATCATAACCCCACTTAAGTCAAGAAGCATCTGTGATGAGACACATACATATCCTAGAGATAAGGTTATTCTTTCTATACATCTATTTTCAATCAATTGAACTGCAAAATGAGTTATTAGATTGTTTCCCAGTAACAGAATTGTTTTTTTAGAAAAGATATACCTCAGGGAAAAGAAAATAAATATACTACAAAGAGTTGTTTCCTAGAAAATGAAAATATATGATTATGAGATAAATTATGTGAAATAATGTCAAAGTATTTCTAAAGAGAATTTATCCTAGAACTTAGCCTGAAAATGCAGACTTATTTTTAAACATATTTATTTAATTTTTAAAAGTATTTCATATAAATATATAGTCATCAATTTCTGAACACCTATTGTGTGGCAGCCAACTGCTAGCTTTATGTTATATGATTAAATTCTTCAATTTTTTTTTTTTTTTGAGATAGTCTTGCTCTGCTCTGTCGCCCAGGCTGGAGTGCAGTGGCACTCTCTTGACTCACTGCAAGCTCCATCTCCCGAGTTCACGCCATTCTCCTGCCTCAGCCTCCCGAGTCGCTGGGACTACAGGCACCCGCCACCGTGCCCGGCTAATTTTTTTTATTTTTAGTAGAGACCGGGTTTCATTGTGTTAGCCAGGATGGTCTCGATCTCCTGACCTTGTGATCCGTCCGCCTCGGCCTCCCGAAGTGCTGGGATTACAGGTATGAGCCACCGCGCCCAGCCAATCCTTCAATCTTCAATGGCAGATGTAATGCCGTGACAAAGATACAGAATTTAAAGCTGATTAAACCCGAATATTCAGTAATCAATGGAGCGAGTTTTAATGTCAGTTAATCTGACTCCTAGGCTTCTGCTGCTAATCACTCTATTAATCTGTATCACTTTGCTTCTATGAACTCTCATAATTACCCTGTGAAATGAGTATTACCGTCTGCTCTTGACGGGTGAAATAATTGAGACTTAGGAATTAAAAGTACCAAAACATACATGGATAATTATTATTAACTAAACGGTGTTTTTTGTACATTTTATATCATGGTCTGTTAAGTGAGGCCATAAAAGGAAACACAGGAGAGGTCAGGAAGACAAAGTTTATTATACTCAGGGGTCCTAGAGGCAGGAAACACGGCATGCCACATAGGGCCACATGAGACAGACACCAGGGTAGTCAGGTGGCAGAAGACAAGAGCAAGGAGAAAGCATTAGGGGTTTTAGGTAGGGCAGGTGAACAGTTTGGGACTGGCTGGTTTGAATAATTTCAGGGAGCTCTAAACTATAGGGGTGGTCCCTGTTTGCCTCGTACCTGGCCCTGGAATGATTAAGACAGAAGAGTATTGTCTCCTGGAGTGTAAGGGCTATGTAGAGGAGGTGTGGCTTTGGACTGGCTTGTTTGCATATCAAAGTCATTCTCCTGGTGGTTCTTTGCTTTCCATAAGCATCGACAATCCCTAAGACAAGCAGTTCTTCTTCTGCTAAAACGATTTTTTAAGACTCCAAAATATCATATAATATAGAAAATTTTAAAAATATATACCATACACTGGGGTGCCAATTTTGTTTGTTAAACCTAGCAAACTCCCATTGCCTTGCTACTCACATAAGACCTCTGTTATGTGGTGGTGGGAGAATGTCCCTAAAGTGATGTAGCATGGTTTCAGGATACATTCCTTAGCTGAAAGACGCACGTGGCATACCAGAATTGTCCATGCCCTTGCACCACACTGGTAATATTTTGTTGGTATCAAAAGAAAACAAATGCATGTAGAAAGAATATCGTTCCTTTTCACTATAAGGTTCTGCTCAATTTTTTTCTTTCATCCTAAAAGGATAACTAGACAACCTTGATTTGAGTTGCCAACTCCTAAGCTGTGAAAACATGATACCTAATTCCAAGGGAGCAATGCCCAGGATGTTATGTGAGTCAAAGGCCTGATTGCAGTAATATCAGCAGCCTATGTGACCAAGTTATATCTGGAGGGGTGGGGAGGTCAGCTACATCTTACCAAATACCATGCACTGTGGACAGAGGGAAATGTGAGGACTTAAAATAATTCGGCTACACCATTAAATCTCTCAAGTTAATGGTGACAATCAATCCCACATGAAGGCTAAATAATGTGAAAAACCATACACCCTGACTTGCAAGCAGGGCACAGTAGTTTTTTTATGTGTTGGGGATAGCAAGGGCATTCTGAAGAATAGTGGCTCTATTGCACATGTCAAATGCTTGCATGTCGAAAGCAGTTAGTGTAGAAAAGTAAATGCACGTGCAAATGTATTCTTTAGAAACAAATATGTTCTAAGCAGTCCTCTCTAACAATAATTATACTATACCCTAATTTATGAAAAATGCATCCTTCTTTGCCTATACTTCATTATTTGGAGTATAAGTAATATTTCAGTGTTCCTTAACGTTACTAAATGAAAAACAATAGTGCAAGGGCAAGAATCAGCGCAAACTGCGAGTAGCTTTCTATGATGGAAAAAAGAGAAGGTTATGAAGATTTCAGAAATTCTGAATGTCCGTGCTTTTTCAAAACACTAATTCTGAGATACAGTCATTTTATTACCTTATGGGAATGGAGACTCTGGTAGCAAGATCAGATTTTTCAGAAGAAACAGGTGATCTTGGTGTTTTAAAATCAATTCTTTTTTATTCAGAAAAAATAATATTAAATAAATTCTGTGTGGATGAACATTATATAAAATACCACAAGTGCTTTCATCTAAATCTAGTCCAAAGATTCCCATTTTCAACTTCTGCTGGAGTGTGCAACATCATTGAGATTTCAGGGTGTTCAAGGATTTTAGATAAATTCTGGAAGAAACCATACAGCCCAGATTAGCATCAATGTCCAGGAAACATATAACAACCTATTCCAAATTCCTGCTGTTATTGTTACTTCATTTTATCGGCTGCCATTCTTGAGCAAGTTCACCACTCCTTTGGATATGTTTAACTTCTCTGTCAAACGGACTGTAATCCAAACACAAACTTGAAAAATGTTTGTTTTAAAAGTCAACATTAATAAGGGTATATTAAATTAGTATTCCTAATAAAGTATTCAGTCTGTTAATTAACAAGTGATCCACAATTGTCTCCGTTCATCCAAGCACACTCATATCCACCATTTATTATTTTCACTGCTTTAACCTGCACATATTTGCAAACGAGAGAAAACAGGAAGATTAAATGGGGTTGCAGGAAACAGGCATTCTCAGAATTATTCCTATGTCAGTAATTGAGATTCACCTATAAATCTGTGTTTTCTGCACTGCTTCCCTAAGACTATTTGCAGTATAATCTCCAGTAGGACCAGTTGCCCCAAACATTCAATTTAGTTAAGCCCAAATCTATATCAAATTTTAAGCGTGAAAATTGCTGTGTTGTTTCTGATTTAGATTAGCTCTTATTAAAAAACAAGGAATTATTCAGGTAGAAAAACTTTTTTTAAATACAAAAATAATTTTCACATAAGCAGAAAAAAAACAATGCTATGTCAGTTTTCTTTTTCTAAATCAGGAAAACAAAGTAAGGAAGAAGGTTATCTCAAATTTGACAATAATACAATTGTACACAATAATAATATTTAAAACTATTTATTTAGATTTCATGGTGAATTTTCCTAGGTGGGCTGTGTTAATCCTTCACAGTTCAATAATTTTATATGATATGTCTGCCATTTATATTTATATCATAACAGTGTTAATTGGTTACAATCTCTGAAAGTGGCTTTCAATTAATTATATGACTAAGATGAAGGAAACAGTACCCAGGAATTCTGTCCTGTTACCATGAGCATATGCTTCTCACTGTTGTCTGATGAGGAAATGGGTGCTAATTTATAAATGGTTCCACAAAATTTCCTTTTCAAGGGCAGTTTTCTAGAAAAATCCTATTCCATTCTGATTATTTGCTATAATTGACAGTGCTACAATACTTAAGTATTGACTTTTGACGTGCCTAGTTACTATGACATTGCCAACATCATTTTTTAATTTTTACTTTTTTCCACAATTTTTTCAGTGTGGTAATATGTGTGTAACATAAAATGTACCACCTTAACCATTTTTACGTGTACAGTACATTGGCATTCAGTACATTCCTATTTTTTTGCAAATTTTTTGTAAAATTATCACTATCCACCCATCTCTAGAACTCTTTTCATCTTGTAATACTGAAACTCTATATCTATTAAACAATAACTCCATTTTCCCCACCACAGCCCCTGTTAACTACCATTCCACTTTGTGTCTCTATGATTATGGCTACTGTAAATATCCCATATAAATGGAGTCATACAATACTTATGTTTGTGTGACTGGCTTATTTCATTTACCACGATGTTCTTAAAGGTCTTTTATGTCATTATGCCTATGTCAGAATTTCCTTCCTTTTTGATTGATAAGAAGATCTGTACTTCTCTTATATTGCTGTTTGTTTTCCATATGCCCCATAGGTTTTTGGCCCTTATATATTGCATTAACGTTTTCTTGTATACTTAATTTTTATAGTGAAATGTTTACATTTATTTCAAAATTTTCTTTTGCATATATTCTATGTCTATTTTATTTGTACTTACCATGAGACTTGCATTTAACATCCTAAAGTTAGTTAGAAAGTAAAGAATTAAAAGTAACTTTAATTTGAATTTATACTATCTTAACTTCAAAGTAATACAACCCTGCTGCTCATTTACATATCTGACTGCGTTCCTTTCTGTTGTTGATGTTAAAAACTACATTTTTATAAATCATATGGCTAAAACATACACTAATACTTTTAAAATATACATTAGCCTCTTACATGGAAAACAAAATGTGGAGTTATAAACCAACGTTATAATAATACCAGCATTTTAGACTGAATATTGTGTTTTAAAATGTATTGCTCTCTTACATTGTGTAGAAATCAAAAAATGGAGGTACAAACCATTATCACTGTCATGCGCGTCCCTGTGAAGAGACCACCCAACAGGCTTTGTGTGAGCAATAAAGCTTTTTAATTACCTGGGTGCAGGCGGGCTGAGTCCGAAAAGAGAGTCAGCGAAGGGAGATAAGTGTGGGGGCCATTTTATAGGATTTGGGTAGGTAAAGGAAAATTACAGTCAAAGGGGGGTTGTTCTCTGGTGGGCAGGAGTGGGGGGTCACAAGAAGCTCAGTGGGGGAGCTTTTTGAGCCAGGATGAGCCAGGCAAAAGATAATGTCATCGCTTAAGGCAAGGATCGGCCATTTTCACTTCTTTTGTGGTGGAATGTCATCAGTTAAGGCGGGGCAGGGCATTTTCACTTCTTTTGTGATTCTTCAGTTACTTCAGGCCATCTGGGCGTATACGTGCAAGTCACAGGGGATGTGATGGCTTGGCTTGGGCTCAGAGGCCTGACAATCACAATCTAACTCTAACTTTTAAAATTACCTATGTATTTACTTCACGAGATTTTTATTTCTTTATACAGCTTTAAGTTACTGTCTATTGTCCTTGCTTTTCAACCTTTCAATACTAACTCTTGTTAGTATTTCTTGCAGGGCTGGTATGATGGCACCAAATTCCCTAAGCTATTATTTATCTGAGAAAGTATTAATTATTTTTCCCTTTGAAGGACAGTTTTGCTGGAAATGGAATTCTTGTTGAAGAATTTTTATTTTAGCAGTTGGAATATATCAGCCCATAGCCCTCTGACCTCCCAGGTTTCTGATAAGAAATCTGCTCGTAATCTTACTGATGATCCCTTGATGTGATGACTCATTTCTCTCTAGCCGCTTTCAAGATTTTGTTTTTGGCTTTGGCTTTTTACAGTTTGATTGTAATGTTTCTTGGTGTGGATCTCTTTGAATTCATGTTTCTTGGAGTTTGTTGAGGTTCTTTGATGTTCATGTCCATGTCTTTGATCAAATTTGAGAAATGTTTGGCTACTGTTTTGTCAAATATTCTCTCTGTCCTTTTTTCTCTCTACTTCCTTTCTTGAACTCCCACACTGTGTATGTTAGTCAGCTTGATGGTGTCCCACAGGTCTTTTACTCTCTGTTCAATTTTCTTCAATATTTTTTCTCTTTCTTCCTGAGATTCAACAATGTCCTTTGTCCTATCTTCAAGTTTAATGATTCCTCTGCCTCCTCAATCTACTTCGTTCAACTTTTGAATGCTTCAATCTACTTTTGAATCCCTCTAGTCATTTTGTAATTTCAGGTAATGTATTTTTTTAGGTCAAGACTTTTTTAGTTTTTTTTAATCTCTATTGATACTTTCATTTTTATTTATACATTATTTTATTGACTTTACCTGTTTTTCCTTTAGTTCTTTGAGCATCTTTAAGATAGATATTTTAAAGTTCTTGTCTAGTAGACGTGCTGTTAGGCCTTTTTCAGAGACAGTTTCTCTTGGCTTATTTTTTCCATTTGAATGGGTCATATTTCCTATTTCTTCGTATGGTTTGTAATTATTTGTTTAAAATTGGACATTTGAATCTAATTATATGGTAAGTCTGGCAATAAGATTCTTCCCCTTCTCAGAGTTTGCTACATTTTGCTTTTTTTTTCCTATCTTTCTCTCTCTCTCTCTCTTTTTTTTTTTTTTCCTTTGTTGTAGGCTGTCTCTGTGCTGAGAATCACCATAAAGTGCAAACAATGGTCTCCTCTGCTATTCTGAGCCTGAATTTTCCCTTGGGCATGTATGACCATGTTTCTATTTCTCCATATAAGAAGTTCCTTTTGAATTCCCTAGCCTTTAATCTCTGGTACCCAACAGAAGAAAAAAAATAATAAAGAGGGGGAAGAGTGTTAGTTAAATCTCCTGGAAGTAACTTTAGCAGGATGGGGAGGGGAAGCTTGCAGCAATGCTGGAGCCTCAACAATAATGACTGCCCAATTGTTTGTCTGCTATTGTTATCAGAAGCAGTAATTGATGATCAGAGCATAGATCTCTGAATTTGGGGAAACAAATCCTTTTTGCCCAACTTGACTCCCACAAGCTGTGATCACGTTGCTCCTTCAATGTGTGCACAGCTGCATGCCATAGGGCTGATGGTGGGGATGATAGCTGCTATTGCGGTAAGAGATGTTTCCTAGATAAATCTTTCTATATTTGGTTCATTTGTCTTAATAGACAGTTCCGCAATACTCAAATATTTACTTGTAAACTGCTTGGTACCTACTGTTCTATTAACATAGATTCTTTAAAAAATGAAAAAAAAATTAAATATACATAACTACATATTTCAGTATAATACATAATACAGATCTATATAAGAATACATAAAGCTATGTTGCATCAGGTTTTATGTCCCAGTATGGGTTTTTCTTGGCCTAGAGTACACCATATCAAAGCATCTTTTGGAATTGAAGAGGTATTTAGCAATGTATAGAAAATTAAAGAAGGATTCATATCTTTCGCCAACTTTTTGATGGGGTTTTTTTTTCTTGTAAGTTTGTGTGAGTTCTTTGTAGATTCTGGATATTAGCCCTTTGTCAGATGAGTAGATTGCAAAATTTTCTCCCATTATGTAGGTTGCCTGTTCACTCTGATGGTGGTTTCTTTTACTGTGCAGAAGCTCTTTAGTTTAATTAGATCCCATTTGTCAATTAATGCAGCCAACAAACACATGAAAAAATGCTCATCATCACTCGCCATCAGAGAAATCATACTCCCTCAGAGAAATGCAAATCAACAACCACAATGAGAATACCATCCTCACACCAGTTAGAATGGCGATCATTAAAAGCTCAAGGGAAAGGGGCCGGGCGGGTGGCCTCAAGCGTGGTAAACCGCACTTTGGGAGGCCGAGACGGGCGGATCGCGAGGTCAGGAGAATCGAGACTATCCTGGGCTAACACCGTGAAACCCCGTCTCTACTAAAAATACAAAAAAAAAAAAAAATAACAGGGCGCGGTGGCGGGCGCTGTAGTCCCAGCTACACGGGAGGCTGAGGCAGGAGAATGACGGAACCCGGGAGCGAGCTTGCAAACAGTGAGTGGTGAATCGGGCCACTGCACCTTCAGCTGGGCAACAGAGTGAGACTCCATCTCCAAAAAAAAAAAAAGAGTCAGGAAACACAGGTACTGGAGAGGATGTGGCAGAAATAGGAACACTTTTACGCTGTTGGTGGGGACTGTATAACTAGTTCAGCATTGTGGAAGACAGTGTGGCAATTTCAAAGGATCTAGAACTAAAAAATACCATTTGACCCAGCCCATCCCATTCTGGGTAATACCCAAAGGATTATAAATCATGGCTGCTATAAAGACACATGCGCACTTTGTATGTTTATTGCAGCACTATTCACAATAGCAAAGACTTGGACCAACCCAAATGTCCCTTCCAATGATAGACCTGGATTTAGGAAAATGTGGCACTTATACACCATGGAATACTACGCAGCCATAACAAAGGATGCGTTCATGTCCTTTGTAGGGACATGGATGAAGCTGGAAACCATCATTCTGAGCAAACTATTGCAAGGACAGAAAACCAAACCCTGCGTGTTCTCACTCATAGATGGGAATTGAACAATGAGAACACTTGGACACAGGGTGGGGAACACCACACATTGGGGCCTGTTGTGGAGTGGGGAGAAGGGGGAGGGATAGCACTAGGAGACATACCTAATGTAAATGATGAGTTAATGGGTACAGCACACCAATATGACACATGTATACATATATAACAAACCTGCACATTGTGCACATGTACCCTGAAACTTAAAGTATAATAATAAAAAAAAAAAAGAAGGATTAAACAAAGGCTTCAATTGTTTTTTAAAAAAGCTGGATGGTTTTTTAAGTGAGCACCTAGACCCATGTTTTAGAACAGTAATCTGAACTAATCCCTGACTCTCTAGATCTTCTGATCTTATGATATTTCCTTATCACAAGCAGAAACTATTTTATTTGCTCATATACCTGCTTATTTCTTCTGTTAAAATGTAATAACCAGAAACACAGAGACTATATTTGTGTTTTCATCCCATTGTTCAACTCATTGCTTAACACTGTAGGCACTGAATTAGTATATATGCCATCTATTCATCTCTGCTGGGTTTCTGTATCTCTTAATGGGAAAGCAGTATATGTATACACACACACACACACACACACATATGTAATATTTAATCACTGTGTTGAAAGATTCAAATATCCAGTCCAATCCTTTTTATCCAGCCCCTCACAGTGAAGTTTTATCTTCGACATGGTCAGTGTTGTATTCTCACTGTAGGTAACTTGACAATCAATGTTCTTCCTCTCTGTTGCCATAGCAAAATGGTAGACATTTCCATTTTGCCAAACTCTAAAATCCTGTAAAAGCCCTCGGAAGAACTTATTTTATAAACTTGAATATTCCTTACCAATTCTAAAAAAATGCTTCAAGTTATTGGCAGGCTGACAATCTACAGTCTGGTATTTTTGTTTTTGCTTTTGATTCCCTTGAAATTTTAGCAAAGACTAGCTTTCTATCTTCCGGGCATTCAAAATCTGCTACAGAGCTCCTTCTTGCCAAAGCGGGGGCAGCAGCTGATACCTACATCTACTGGGTTGCAAGCAGTTCATCTGAGATATAGGAATTTCAGTTTTGAAAGAAATAAAAGGAAAAGTGTTTTTCCTTGTTGATGATAGCAAAAGTTTTTTAGTTGTTTCTGGGATGAAGGATAAATCATCCACCTGTGTATGCATGTTAACTATATCAAAATACTTCATCCAAAGAGTATAATTTGTCCATACTTCATTCATCCCTCATGGAGAAAATGTGTGAGAATCATGGCAAAGACAGAAGAGTCACAATATTACATGGGCAGTCCACTGTTATAGTGGCTTAGGAGATCATTGGAGTTGAGGCTTGGGTGCTTGGATGTGCTTCTACCATAATTTGCACCATTAGGCAAGCCATGCCATTCACAAGAGCCTTGTTTCTGAAACTGTAAAATGAGAAGTTTGCATCGGAGATCTAAAATATTCTTCAGTCATAACCGCAAAAATAGTTTACTATTTCTGTCATAAATGTTATTTAACTAAGTTCTAGTTCTTTTACCTCAGGTCCTGTGGGCCTATGCTTTAAAAAACATCACTAAATGATATTTGTTAGATGTTGATTTGCAGGATTGCTGATATAGTTATAATTTTGGCTACCCATTTTGGAAGGGATATGATGAACAAAATCCACATTCAAAGAACTAACCTTGCTGGAGTGGCTTGGGTAGCACTGCCCTGTGCCACAAAAGATACCCAGAGTTTGTTGAACTGGAAACCAAGGGTGACTGGGTGATTAACTTACTAAAAATGTGAATGCTGGTCTCTGGGGGTGGGAGGTGCTCTGGTTGGGAACAATCTGTTAAAATACAAGCATGTTAGGAAAAGCTTCAACAGCTGAGGGAGGAATATGAATCTGTTGTTCCATTAGAGAGAAGATGAAGTAAGACTCAAGTCCCAGATTAGCGGATCCAATAAACTATAAAACACAAGCTTAAGCAAGGTCACATACAGAGAATAAACAAAAATTGTCATGGGTTAAAACATGAAAAATCAGATCACATTTTATCAGATACGGTAGCAGGATATCTTATCTATTTTTAAATGACAGTTCTATGTCATAAGTTATACGCTTCCAGGGCAAAAAGCTTCTTATCCAAGGGATCAGCATCAATTCTAACAGCTTTATCATTATTCAGACTGAAATCCCTTTAGCACTGACAGATGGAAGGTTATCCCATTTCATCCTATGTTTATGAAATATTCAATAATATAGCTCCACGTACAAAATCATGAGCACAAATTTTTTGTTTAAATTATTCACCCCAAATCTTTATATTATTGTTTTAAATGTCTTTGGTCTACTGCATCCTTAGTACAAATGCAGAAGGACTTAGCACAGTTCTGTCTGTGAACTTTCCCTTTTTACTCAGCTTTTCTTCCCCAAATTAAATGATGATAGCTCATTTTCTTTTTAATTAAATTAATTTCTTGTGCCTACCTATTTAATATTATAGGCCTCCCACTAATGGTTTCCTGCATCCATATCAGTTATAGGAAACATGTAATAGCACCAGAGCAGATATACCAACATTTGACTTTCTGTCAAAAACCAAACGTATGAAAACAAAAAATCAAACCAAAACCCTTTGAATCTGCCTAGTGAGGGATTAAAACATTTTTAAACATAATCCTCAGTAGGAAACACCTTCTCATGTTTGATACATAGAAATTAAATTCAGTGTTAAATGTCCTGCATCTTAAAGGAAACACTGTGAAAGAAGATTACGATGTATTATATCAATAAAACAAACTTTTTTTGCATTTCAACAATGATGATTTTTCAAAAATAGCAAATGGTCAGAGTATGATGTATGAAGTATCTAAATGAGATTTGCCTGTTGGGATTGTATACTTCTAGGGAGTATGTACTATTTACTGTACATTATCTGAAAGATTATGTAAGTAAATAAATAAATACATTCAATGTATCTTTTTAGAATTAGAACATGATAATTAACTTTAATACAATTTAAGGTTAAATGGAAAGGTTATTAAACAGTCAATCAGAGGCTAAGCACAATGTTGGAAGACAAAGGGAGTAGAACTCAGAGGGAGGCCCCTAAAGACCGCAGCCTGCAGTACAGAAGCAGATGATTTTTAAGACCTTTTCTGGAAGCTGCTGAGATTCTCAAGAACTTCTGGGAAGATTAAAAAAATTATCTTTTCATACTGTAGCTTTACCAATGCTTGACCCTGAGGCCATTTTGAGTCCGAAGAATCTGGGAAACTTCCATCAGCTCTCTGAGACACCTCTATGCCTGGAAACTGCTTTGAACTTCACATTTTGCCCTTGATCCAGAGATGCCTTTAAGAAACGGTGCCCTCTCCTCCATTTCTGCCATCAAGTCTCACCAAATACCTCTCACTGACAGATTTTAACTGATTAGGACCACACAGAAATAGTGAACCTGAACCTGCATTTCTGGATCTCCTCTTCTTCCAGTCTTTCTCCAGTACAATGATGGGGGCAGATTTTCAGGGTGCTCCTGGACACAACATTGAGAAAGAATGGACAATTCTGTGTTTTTGTTTTACTGCTCATCATACAAATACAATACCAAACTTATGCAAATGCAATTTAGGCCACTTTCCAATACTTAGCCTTTTTTCACTGTTGATTCTTCTTCATTGCTTTTTATTTCCAGAGTTTGGAATTTTGAAAAGCAAAATTAGTTTTAAAACCATACATATACTATTATTTGTATTGTTACTTTCTACTTCATTTCCCCCATTCTCAATTTAGAATGTGTGAGGCTTAAGTGTGTTTAATGGGGAGAACTCCAGAGACCAATATCCAAGATCACATGCCTCTTCCATAGGAAGTTGCAATGTCCAGGGGATGGGGTGAGCAGACTCCATTCGATTAAAATATAATGGGCATAGTTTATTTTATATAGAAACAGGTTGAGAAAACAAGAAAAATGAGCCAGAGACTGTAAGTATTATTCTGCTATGTGTCCATAGGCTGTCTGAAACTACTTCAAAAGCTATGAAAAAGTTGGTTGAAATAGAAATACAAGCAACCAAAGTAAGAAACTGTAGGGCTCCTAAATCTTTTAGAGATGTTCTCTCAAATAAAAGTCACATAAAGTGTTCACAGCCAGATATTACTTTAGGTTTGAATTCTTTTGAGACTGATAAAAAATGCCACGTCTTCACAAAATTATAACTGCCAAGCCAGTGCATCACTTAACAGGTGGAGAATGCAATAAATGGACGACAGAAACACACAGGGGGTTTGCTAATGACTGGAATACTAAGCTTCCTGGCTGAATTCCATCCAGGTTTGTAGTGACTAAATATTATTAACAGCAAAATTCCTACATGAGGGTTCTATGCTTTATGAGTTATTGGTTTCTCAGTCTCCCCTGAGGGAGACATGATAAAGGCATTACAGAGCTGATGACCTCTGTGGTCTTCCTAAGGGAAAGCTCAAACATTCAAGAATGATATTCTTTCCTCCCTGGGTTGGATTGACGTAGTACAGTTTTCAGTGATTGCTGCTTGTCTAAAATAAGGACAAATACCAGTAACGCAGGCACAGAAAGAACTGCATTCAACACAGCACTGCTAAGAGAAGAGTTAGTGTGGCAGCAGGGGCACCACTGTGCTGTGGTGGAGGAAAATTATCTTAGTGTCAGCAGTTAAGAAACTGGGGCCTAAAATTCTTCCACTGAACGATGTTTTCCCCGATTAGATTGTTGCACACTTCATTGGCCTTTTGGAAACTTCCAATTCACTAAAAATAAATAGAAAAGAAAGAAAGAAAAGAAGAATAATTCTATTTTAGTAGAATATTATCCCTAAATATTAGATTAATGTATTAGTGGCATGAAGCTTTCTTACCATTAGTAACCTGTAACTTAAGTATGTTTTTAAAGTTTCTGCAAGGATCAAACTCTTATGAATAATTTAAAATGGAGGCAATATAGAAAAATATTAATGAGAAGGTTATTCTACAAAATTTGGAGAAATTAAACAAGACTTATATATGCACTTAAATTTTTGGATGGTGAAAATCCCTGCTTCTTGGAACTGATTTTTTTTCTTGACATTTCCTATGAAAGAGGGAATGAAGAGTTAAGAATTTGCCATCAACATGCCAAAGAAGGGCCAGCTAGAAAAACATAAGCCATTCATATTTTGGACTCTACTTAGACTATTTCATTAGAAGAGAGGAACAATATGGTGAACTTCCTGAAAGTTAGCAAAAATCCACAATACATCAAGTAAACTCTTTCTGTTTTTTCTGTGAGAGAGTGGCACTAGCATTTGAGACAGACTCTATAGAAGGATCCTTGAGAGTTGGAAAAATACAGGTAAAACAAATTCCAAAGCTCTATATATCCTAGTGTATTGCTATAGAAATGGAAATTTTAGCTTTTGTTGCAATTATGATGAGAATTTTCTGCCCTATTAAATCAAAACATTGACCTTTATATGTTACTATAAAATAAATGATAGAAAACAAAAATAGGAATCTGACTCCAGTTTTGGATATGTGACTGCCAACAGCTTTTAAAACTCATGCTTCCTTCTTCCCCCTTGTGCCCCACATCTGAGGAAGGTAATATAAACCCCTTATGTTCCTTCCTTTGACACCACTGTGAGATTTATACCATGCCAGCTCCCACTTGTATGTGGGAATTCTCACTGGGTCCAACCCCCAATCACAATGAAACCCAGGCCAGTCTTCTCTCTTTGCTCTCTGAAGCCATGTTGGAGCTGTTGAGATGCCTGTCTTATTCTCCCAGACACCTCAATTACGTCAGTAATAAAACTTGTCATACTCTTTGGGTGTATGTGGCATCATCAGTCTTGATATCTAAACCAAATTTGGGGTAGAAATCCATCTGCTTCTGCAGGTGACAATGACAATGAAACTATCGGCTCTAACTTGACTTTGGTAGATTTTTTTCTTCACATAAAGTTTGAGGGTTCTTAAAAAAGAGGGGTTATGAATTAACAAGGCATAGCAGTATGAGAGAAATCTAAAACAGGATGAAAATTCAGGAATTTATTATGTTTCATTGATATCCAAGATACAACTTTTGTCTGCAATTATCTTAAATCTCTCCTATAATCAATTATAACAAACAATTATAATAATATATTTTCCCTATTGGTACATATATGTATGCTACTTTAAAAATTTAGTAACACATTAGTTTTCATGATATTCGAAGACCTGCCCATTCAGCAGAGAGAGTCTATGTGGAGTCAGACAGGGTTTAGCTAATAGTTTGGAGCTATATGAACTCTGTACATATTTCTGAATTGGTTCAGAACTCATAAAGAGAAGGAATGAATTTGAACCATAGAAACTCAAAGGCATGAATTTTCTACTGTGGCTAAATAGCTCTACCTTGATACATTAGCATTCCTCAAATTCAAGATGTGTGAAACCAGACTCCTCTACTTTAAATTGCTTCTCCCTCTTGGGCACATGTTATTTTCTACAGTAATGATATAAAAATATCTATTTATTACCATCACTGAGAACAAAGCAAGCATTAACTTTATGGCCTTAATGGTAAGAATTACTAAATTGTATTCCTTTTTTCCCCATAAAATCTTGTTTAGGTCCTAATTATTCTACACTTAAGACAGCATTTTCATTCTAGCTGGCCTGTGTGCCCTTTTAACTTAACTGTTCAATTCCACCCTCCACCTGGACCAGTTAGTTTTCTCAAACAAAGCTTTGACTATTTCTTTCTCACCAATGAGAAACTGATCCAAGCTCAGCATCAGTGTTAAAAATCTCTCAAAATCTGACCCTGGATGTTCCCAGGTTTATATTTCCATGAACACTCCCTCTTGACTTTTTTTTTTTGTGCAACTATTAAGTTCATTTTTTAACTACAATGTTATTCAATTTTTTTCACACCTTGATCCTGTCATTCTCTCTTCTCTAATTTCCTTCATTGACTTGAATTATTTATATATATTTCCTATTACATGGTGAGTCTTCAGAAATGAAGACCAAGATTTCAACAACAGAAGATTTGCTAATAAATGTCAATTGAATTGAGCCAAGTATCAGACATTTATATAATGACTTTGACAAGTTTGTCTAAAACCGTATACAGACTAAGCTGTGTTGTTTAATTCAGGGTCAGCAAACAGGTTCCAATTCATGTCTTATGATAGCGTTTGAATAGCAGCCAATTTGAGTATTGAAATAGGAAACAACCTAGTCTCTATCAGAATGTAAATGGAAAATAATGTCATACTCAGTTACTTATAAGGACTATCAGTACAGAGTTGGTGAATAGGGTGCCCTTGCTACTTATTATTATTATTTTTTTTTTTTTGGTGAATGGGGTGACCTTGCTACTTATATTTTTATCTTTGCTAAAAAATCTATAATATGTTGGCAGAACACTTTTCCTATTTATTATATCATTTTATTTTTTCTTTCAATATATGTGCATTGAATGTTTATTCTTTGCCAACCACATTTTCTCTAGCCACAGTGGATAAAGCAGCCAGGCCTAAGCTCTAGGTGAACTTATAATTGAATGTTGTTAGAGACAAATAGTGTAAAATGAGCAAATATATGAGAAAAAGAATTTCAGACTGTGATAAGTACTATGAAGGGCTTCACTAAAAGGTGATGCAATGCACTTATGCAAGGTTTTAGTATTAATTTGATTGTGTAAACCAAGATAGTCTGAGGAGATACGTTTATGATGAGCCTTGAGAGACTAGAAGGACCTAGCAATATGAATATTTGGGATCAGTGGTTCTCAGGGGGAAAGAACAGTAGATGCAAAGACATTAAACCCAGAACAAAATTCATTTTTGAAAAACAGAAAGAAGACTGCTTATCTAGAAAAGATGAAATTTACAGAATAAGAAAGATCTTGGCAAAAATTACTAATGGATAAGTAGGTAGGTTTCAAATCAGGCAGGGCCCTGAAAGCCATAATAGCAAGTTTTTATTTGATTCCAGTTGCAAACAAGAAGGAGTGGTTAAGAACATATTGAAGGTAAGATATAAAGTAGCTTGAATTAGAATAGTGAGACTGTAATTTAAAACCTGTGGAACCATACAGGCCATATTTTGAAATTAGAAATGATTATCTTGTTGATGGGTTGCTTGTATTTGTCCTGTGTAGTATGTGGTGTGTATGGAGGGGTTATTTAGGGTTGGGAATGGATAGATTATTGGAGAGACAGCTTTAGAGATGAAAAATCAAGAATTCAATTTTGCCTTTCAGAAATTTAATTGGAAATCCCATGGAAGCCATTAAAGATGCTGATGAAGAACACAGGGGGAAAGCTGAAGTTATGGATTTGAAGTCATATTTATACAAAAGCTCTTTAAAGCCTTGCAAGTCAATGAATTCCCTTGAAGGGTGTGCATATATGACCCCACATCAAACTCAACTATACTCAAAAGCAACCAACTAAAAAAACAATCAGTCTACTGAGAAAATAATTTCAATGAAAGAGACAGAAAATGAACAGCTGCTAAAGTTAGAGGAAGACCCTGACTGTGTGGTCTTATGGAATCCATTCAAAAAAGTTATTTCTAAATGAATACATGAGTATCAATGTCACATAGGATGAGAAGAAAATGATACTTGGAATTGACAAAATGTAGGTAGTTGATTAACTTCACAAGTACTATACTGTGCAGTTGGGGAAATCAATCCCAATTAGACATTTTCAGGACAATGATACAACACAAAAATGAAGGAAGTGACCATTATCAACTCTTTTAAAACATTTTCTGGGAAGTAGAGCAGATAATTATAGTAATAGCTGAAGGTGAACATGAGATCAAGGGAGGAGATTTTGTAGGTGTCTTTGTTTAGTTAATTTTAGTAAGATAGACTAGGGCATGCCTGTTTTCTGACGGAAAGCCTGAGATAGGAGAGTACAAGGGATTTTTTTACAGGAATAAATCTTTTAGAAGTAAGACAAGAGAGACTGGTCTTCCTATAAGCAGGAAAAATTACTCTATTTTAGTAAGAAAAAATGTAGAGATGATGATTACAGATGAAATTAGGTTGGAGATTTCATTTTAACAAAATGAGTTAGAATATATTTCTAAAACTTTACTGTTTCCAGTGATATTAATTTTCACATGTAGCCGAAAGATGAATCATCCAAAGTAGAAACTTTTATTTCATTTTTATGTTTGTCTTCAAGCAGCAGAACTATTGATCAATGGTGCTTTCCTTGTGTTATTGTAAATTATATTCTAACACTAGCCCTATCACTAATTTGATATGTGGTTCTTATTTCTGAAGTGAGAAGATGAACAAGAAAGACTAAAACAATCTCTTTGTCTCTTAAAGTTTAGGTATTTATTTTGGAAAATTTGGCCACAATATATTTACTGAAACTGACCAGAACCTTACTTTTTTAACTGTGAAGTTTTAGTCCTAAAATTATTCTTTTCTTGTAGTCAGAGTCATGAAGCTTAAATGCTATTACCACGCAATCATATCCAAGTAATATTTTAAAAATGTAAACAGTATTTACATGTGCTCAAAATAAAAATGGTTTGAGAAAACCAGATATAATTCTATTTCAGAGCAATCCTGTTTGCTTTTGCATAACTTTTGTATTTAACATGTATTGCTGAAATTATCAGTTCCATTTCAAGTGCATTGATCAGTTAAATATGATTTGCAACCATTCTGTTATTGTACCCTATGCTAAAGTTTAAATGAGGGGTTGGCAAACTATGGCCTGAACACCAAATTTAGCTTGTTGCCTGTTTTGTAAATAAAACGTTTTCCTTTTTTTCTTTTTCTTTTTCTTTTTTTTTTTTTTTGGAGGTGAAGTGTTGCTCTTGTCACCCGGACTGGAGTGAGTGCAATGGCGCAATCTCGGCTCACTGCAACCTCCGCCTACTGGGTTCAAGTGATCCTCCTGCCTCAGCCTCCCAAGTTGCCGGGATTACAGGCACCTGTCACCATGCCTGGCTAATTTTTGTATTTTTAGTAGAGACAGGGGTTTCACCATGTTGGCCAGGCTGGTCTCAAACTCCTGACCTCAGGTGATCCACCCGTCTCAGCCTCCCAAAGTGTTGGGATTACAGGTGTGAGCCATCACGCCTGGCCAAATAAAATATTTTCTAACAAGCCATGCCCATTTAGTTATGTGCTGTTTATCACTGCTTTCTCACTACAACACAGAGTAGAGTAATTACAACAGAAAACATACTGGCTGTAAAAAATCCTAAAACATTTACCACTTGGTTCTTTATAGAAAGTTTTCCAACCCTAGTTCAGGTGGTATTTCCTTCCCCTTCCTCTTCCCATACTTATCCCCCCACCTCAATCCTTCTTCTCCTCTTTTTATCTAAAGCAGTGAGGAAAATATATGATTTTGCTGGAGGCTGTAAGTCTAAAATGCCTTCAGTTAAAAGGGGATTATATGCGTTGCTTACTAGAAACACTTATGAAAATTATAAAATAATTTATATTTTATAATTTTTATAACAATTGATTTTAATTTATATTTATAAAATAATATATAAGATATTCTCTGGAATAGTTCAGACCAGTTATAAATGTTGTGAATATTTCCATCATTCAGTAAAGACCTACCTACATAATATCAATGTCATCATTGTCATTAAGTCTGACTGCATTGACTTTCTGCATCAGTAAATAAATTCCTGAAATCAGTACTACTTTTATTCTAATCACTGTAAAACATAGGTGGACACATGTCTGCAAACATTTATTGCTCTGTGTTGCAGGTAGAGTTTAGTGAATTTGAAGGTTGTTTCCTTGACAAATTATGGATATCAGGTAAGAATTTGTTGTTATATAGACAAACATTAGTCTAAAAACCTGTCTCAGTAAAACCATTAAAGAATACTACTTAATTAAAAAAGAAAGACAAACATTTCTGATGGAAAATACTGAATATTTTTACCTTTTTATTTAAAAAAATGCATTGTATGAAGCTGAACTGGAAATGACTATGTGGGACATAGACTGTAGATTTACTGTGTGGATCCCATTTTTAAGCAACTTTCTTTGACTGCTCTGTCACAAATACAATTTTCTGTAACCACCCCAGTCCTCTGGTTTTGGAGAGCTACATTTGCTATTGCCTACTCCATTTTATTTCCTCCAAAGATTAACTCTGCTAGTTATAGATGAGAGTGGGGATGATGCAGCTGAAGAGGAAAGAGAAAGGAAAAAAGGTAAAAATATAGATAAGTCAGGAAAAATTGTACTTATGAGGTATATATTATTAATAATATACTATATTTTATTCTTCTCTGATACCAAAATAAATCACAATTCTAAACAGAGATATGCTGCCTTCAAAAGGACCAGTAGTATCTTTAAGACAAGATAAACTTCATCCACACATGTATCTGTATACATATACATGTATACAGATATATGTATATATCTGAAAGTAGGAGTGGATATGAGAGTTATTGTTCTATTCTTCCATCTCTATATTGATCCTACATATTTTTCCACAGGTAAAATCAAATTGATTTGACAATTTTGGAATAACACAAGATTAGCGATGTGATTTGTCTGTGTCCCCACACAAATCTCATCTTGAATTTTAGCTCCCATAATTCCCACATATTGTGGAAGGGTCCTTGTGGGAGATAACTGATTCATGGGGATGGTTTCCTGTTCTCATGGTAGTGAATAATTCTCATGAGATCTGATGATTTTATAAGGGGTTTCCCCTTTCTCTTGGCTCCCATTCTTTCTTGGCTGCTGCCATGTAAGACATGCCTTTCACCATCTGACATGATTGTCAGGCCTCCTCAGCCATGTGGAACTGTGAGTCCATTAAACCTCTTTTTATTTCTAAATTACCCGTTCTCAGGTATGTCTTTATCAGTGTATAAAAATGGGCTAATACAATTAGAATATTGGAATATATGGCCAAATCTAGAGAAAGTATTCTAAAGGCAAATTCACAAATCCTTTCTCTGGTAGCTAAAAGAAAATTATCTGATAATTGCAAAGGCTTCTGGAACAATATTTCTCAATATCAAATTCTTCCCCAAATAAATCCCTCTTACATATCATTAACAACAAAACAAAAAAATAGCATACTTATATTTTTAATAAAGCAATAGAAGTTTAAAGTAATTTTTTAAAAATTTTTTATTATACTTTATGTTCTAGGGTACATGTGCACAGTGTGCAGGTTTGTTACATATGTATACATGTGCCATGTTGGTGTGCTGCACCCATTAACTCATCATTTACATTAGGTATATTTCCTAATGCTATCCCTCCCCCTCCCCCTACCCCACAACAGGCCCCAGTGTGTGAGTTCCCGTCACTCTGTCCAAGTGATCTCATTGTTCAGTTCCCACCTATGAGTGAGAACATGCGGTGTTTGGTTTTCTGTTCTTGCAGTAGTTTCCTGAGAATTATAGTTTCCAGCTGCATCCATGTCTCTACAAAGGACACAAACTCATCCTTTTTATGGCTGCATAGTATTCCATGGTGTATTTGTGCCACATTTTCTTAATCCAGTCTGTCATTGACGGGTTTGGTTCCAAGTCTTTGCTATTATGGATAGTGCTGCAATAAACATATGTGTGCATATGTCATTGATAGCAGGCATGATTTATAATTCCTTGCAGTATATACCCAGTAATGGGAATGGCCCGGGAATGGTATTTCTAGTTCTAGATCCTTGAGGGATCAACCACACTGTCTTCCACAATGGTTGAACTAGTTTACAGCTCCCCCCCATCCAACAGTGCAAAAGTGTTCTATTTCTCCACATTCTCTCCAGCACCCTTTGTTGTTCCTGACTTTTTAATTGATCGCCCATGTCTAACTGGTGTGAGATGCGGTATTCTCATTGTGGTTTTGATTTTGCCATTTTCTCTGATGCGAGTGATACGGCATTTTTTCATGTGTCTTGTTGGCTGCATAAATGTCTTCTTTTGAGAAGTGTTCTGTTCATATCCTTTGGGCCCACTTTTGATGGGGTTGTTTTTCTTGCTAATTTGCTTTGAGTTCTTTGTAGGTTCTGGATATAGCCCTTGTCAGGATGGAGTAGATTGCCCAAAAATTTTCTCCCAATTCTATAAGGTTGCCTGTTCACTCTGATTGTAGTTTCTTTTGCTGTGCGAAGATCTTCAGTTAATTGATATCTTTTGTCAATTTTTGGTTTTTGTTGCCGTTGCTTTTGGTGTTTTAGACATGAGCCTTGCCCATTCCTATGCCTGAATGGTATTGCCTAGGTTTTTCTTTTAGGGTTTTTATGGGTTTCTTAGTTCTGACATTTAAGTCTCTAATCCATCCTGGAATTAATTTTTGTATAAGGAGTAAGGGAAGGATCCAGTTTCAGCTTCTACTATGGCCTAGCCAGTTTTCTCAGCACCATTTATTAAATAGGGAATCTTTCCCCATTTCTTGTTTTGTTCATGCTTTGGTCAAGATCAGAGTTGTAGAAGTGAGGTATTATTTCTGAGCGCTCTGTTCTGTTCCATTGGATCTATATCTCTGTTTTGGTACCAGCACCATGCGTTTTGGTCACCACTCCTTTCGAACCATATTTGTCGGATAGCTTCGGCCAGGCGCATCAGGCAAGAGAAAGAAATGGAAGGGGGTATTCTATTAGGAAAAGAAGAAGTCAAATTGTCCCTGTTTGCAGAGGACATGATCGTATATTTAGAAAACCCTATCATCTCAGCCCAAAATCTCCTCAAGTTGATAAACAACTTCAGCAAATCCTCAGAATAGAAAATTAATGTGTAAAAATCACAAGCATTCTTATACACCAATAACAGATAAACAGAAAGCCAAATCATAAATAAACTCCCATTCACAATTGCTTCAAAGGGAATAAAATACCTAGGAATCCAACTTACAAGGGATGTGAAGGACCTCTTCAAGGAGAACTACAAACCCCACTGCTCTATGAAATAAAAGAGGACGCAAACAAATGGAAGACCTTTCCATGCTCATGGATAGGAAGAATCAACATCGTGAAAATGGCCATACTTCCCAAGGTTATTTATAGATTCAATGCCATCCCCATCAAGCTACCAATGACTTTCTTCACAGAATTTGAAAAACTTACTTTAAAGTTCATATGGAACCAAAAAAGAGCTCGTATTGTCAAGACAATCCTAAGTCAAAAGAACAAATCTGGAGGCATCACGCTACCTGACTTCTTACTATACTACAAGGCTACAGTAAAATAAATATTTTAAGCCATGTGTTTCCAAAATAGTGGCAGCGATGAAAGCGGATACCCTGAGCAGCACCAATGACAGTGTGGGCAAAAAGGGCTTCAAAGTGAAAAAGTGGAATGCAGTAGCCCTCTGGGCCTAGGATATTTTGCTTGGTAACTGTGCCATCTGCAGGAACCACATTATAGATCTTTGCACAGAATACCAAGCTAACCAAGTGTCTGCTACTTCTGAAGAGTATACCATCTCATGGGGCATTTGCAACCATGCTTTTCACTTCCACTGCATCTCTCCCTGGCTCAAAACACCGCAGGTATGTCCATTGGACAACAAAGAGTAAGAATTCCAAAAGTATGGGCACTACAAAAAGACATCTTCCATCAAGTTTAACTATTTATTATTCATTTAATGACTTTCCCTGCTGTCACCTAATTATAAATTAGATCGAACTGTGTCTTTTCTGCTTTGGTTTTTCAATTTGCTGTTTATGCAACCACATTATATTCTGTGTCAAATAAAGTCCAGTTGAATTCTAGAAAAAAGAATACATTTTTAGAATTGCCATCTTAACAATATTCAGTCTTCTAACAGATAAACATAATGTGTCTCTTCAGTTATTTAGATCCTGAATTTTGGTTGTCAATGTTTTATAGTTTTCAGCATACAGATATTTGGTTAAATGTATTCCTATTTGATTCTTTTTGATTATATTGTAAATTGAATTATTAATTTTATATTAAGATTGTTCATTTTTATGTTATTGAAATATAATTTCATTAATTTTGTGTCCTATGACCTTGTTAAACTAAAAGAGCATACTGTAATACATGCCCTATGGGGCTCTGGGGATCACAGGTAACCCTCTAGATGCTGCTGTGGGGCTGCTTAGAGCTCTACTTTTGCTGGTGCACATAAGCACTCCTCTCGGCCCCTGCACCCACTCACCTGTATGCTCTCCCTCCCATGAGGGATTGAGAGCTGCAGGTTGAGTAAATGAGCCAACCGCTTTGCGAGTCCTGCAAAGGGGTCAAGGGAACTATCCCGTTTCAATATCTAGATTTAAATATTTAACTCTGATTCTAAGGGAGTAGTAAGTATTTATTGGGCAAGAACATAAGATAACAATGCAGCATATATTGCTTGGTCCATGATAATGACACAACGTTGCAATTCTGTAATGCTAAGTATCCTCATGGGAATTTGTAAATTTTTTACTTTCATTGGTGTTTCTGATTTTCACTTTTTTACTGCTAACATGTCTTGATATTTCAGAGTCATCCTATGCTTGCATTTTCTCAGCCCTGGAGTCAGTCCTGGGTGCTTTTATTGGACAATAATATTTGGAAATCAAAATCTGGGTTTTAGGTGTCTTGGTTGCTATAGAAAGCAGTAGTCTGCTAGAAAATATGCATATATATATGTATTCACCCACTGAAAAACACACACACATATATATGTATATATATAGTTCTAGATATACATATAGACATAGATATATCTAACTTTATTTATATAACTATCTGTCTGTATTTATGCATTAAAAACTCTGAGCTCACACAGATGACTATAATTCCAAGACAACACCACAGAGTTTATTTCAGTTTCCCCACTTCTCATATTTTTATCTTCTTCAATAATGAGAAAGGTAGGCTCACATGATCCTAACCCTCCCATATTTGCTACTTTGTTCAATATCTCTAAATTTAATCAGTCTCTCAAACTCATGAGCTGCCTCTTTTGATGTCAGCTCTACCAAAGACACTGACTGAGTGGCTGCTTCCTGGATGTTAGGCCTGTAAATACAACAGCTGTACCAGGCAAATCTCTCACCTTGGACCTACAGAATGTGCTAGCCACACGAGATAATTTGTCAAGCCTATCCCAGCTGCCTGCACCAAATTTTAGTCCTAGCTCCACAGTGGACAGATCCTCCACCCTGACCCCACCACAGATAAATCTTTGTCAGCTGTATCCTTGTCCCAGGCAAAGGGGGCAAGGATGCAATCAAGCAAGGATAAGGTTTGCCTTATATATATGAGCCACGTAATGATGTTTCCATCAATGATAAACTACATATATGACTATGGTCTCATAAGATTTTAATGTTGTATTTTTACTGTACCATTTTTATGTTTAGATAAACAAATACTACCACTGTGTTACTATTGCCTATGTTACTCAGTATAGTAACATGCTGTACAGATGTGTAACCTAAGAGTGATAGGCTATACCATTCAGCCTAGGTATATAAGAGCAGTAGGCTATAGCATCTAGGTTTGTAATATACTCTTTATGTTGGCACAGCCACAGAATCACCTAATGATACATTTCTCAAAACATATCCATGTTGTTAAGGGATGTATGACTGTATGTTTTTATTTTCCTTTTTGCTACATAAAATATGCTCTGCACTATAGTCTGAATGCTTGTGTTTCTCCAATACTCATTTGTTGAAATCTAATCACCAAAGTGATGTTATTAGCATGTGGGGCCCTTGGGAGGTGATTGAGTCATGAGGGTAGAACCCTCATAAAAGGCAGCCTCAGAGAGCTGCCTTTCCTCCTCTGCCATGTGAGGACACAGTGAGAAAGCTCCCTCTATGTAGAAGCAGGCCCTCACCAGACACTGAATCTGTTGGTTCCTTGATCTTGGACTTCCCAGACTCTAGGAGTGTAAGAAATAAGTTTCTGTTATTTAAGAACCACCAAGCTCATGATATTTTGTTAAATCAACTTAAATAATAAGTATAATGAATTTATGATCTAGGTTGTGATTTGGTCCTTCAATTTTGTGCCATTTGTATCAATTCTAACAGACCTTTTCCAATGGCTGCATTGTGTGATCGTCACTGTTCCTTGTTTATGTTTCACTCCTTCTATTAGTGTTTTCCTGTGGCCATTTTTAGTAATTGGTAAAGTCTAATGGAAGCTTTGTTACTGAAAAATTTTTAGCATGGCCAAAAAAGGAAAACGTTGCTGGCAAGAAAAGAACATAATGCTAAAATACAGGGAGTAACTATGCCACGTTTATAAACTAAGGAATAGGAAGTTACAATTAACTTATGTCTTTAACTCACACAGAAATCTTCCAAAATTATTTGAACTAAGTGAAATAAATAGATGTATTTCTTTATATTTATATTTTAATTTTATGTTAACTTTCATACAGGGGAATTTACAGAGTTTAGCATAATTTAGCTGAGTTTCAGCTGATATTGAAGGGAAAAAATCAAAGTGCAAAGGCTGTACTAAGAAAGGACATTCATTAAAACATCACTCCCTATTCATGAAAAAATATTTACCATGCTTATATCTGACACTCAAGAAAGGTTAAACATTTCACTTAATTAACAGAAACCTCATTTTTAGAAGTTAAAATGGCATTAAAATAAACCTCTAAATCCTGACACCTCATCAATGAAAACAGTAATAATAATAAGACTAATATGTTAATTTATAAAGTGCTTTATATGAAGTATGGCAATTTTAATAGTGTCCCATTACATTTCCATCCTTTCAAACACTCATAGGTTTGTAATCATATCCTCTTAAAGATCAGGAAGCAGAGAATGAGAAATATAAGCTAGGGGCCGACATTCAACACGATAGTGAGTATTTGCGCCCTGGATAAGGATTTTGACTAACACAAGAGAAGAGAAACTTAAGTTTCCATCTTCATCTCTTCTCTATTGAAAATTGGCTCTGTTGATCTGCCTGAGAATATTATTCTATCTTTTCATCTGGCTGACACCATTAAGATGCTTGTCATCACTTAGGCTAGTTTGTGTTTGCTGGTTTGCCCTAATTGGAAACTCTCACATTGTGAATTTCAAAGGAGACAAGTCTGTTGATGACTGATTAAAACATCACAATAGGCAAGATAGACAAAAAGTATCAATTTATTCCAATGTTGTGGTTCAGTGATGACAAATTTTCTTAGCATCTGTTTGGGTGTTTGATTAAACTACTCTATCAGCCCATCTGTTTCTAGCTGATAGGGAGTTTTCTATAAAGGGGGAATTTTAAAAAGCTCACACACCAGCCAGGCATGGTGGCTCATGCTTGTAATCTCAGCACTTTGGGAGGCTGAGGAGGGTGAATCACAAGGTCAGGAGTTCAAGACCAGCCTGGCCAAAATGGTGAAATCCTGTCTCTACTAAAAATACAAAAAAAAAAAAAGAAAAAAATGCTGGGTGTAGTGGCAGGTGCCCATAATCCCAGCTACTCGAGAGGCTGAGGCAGGAGAATCGCTTGGACCCGAGAGGTGGAGGTTGCAGTGAGCTGAGATCATGCCATCGCACTCCAGCCTTAGGGACAAGAGTGACATTTCATCTCAAAAAAAAAAAAAAAAAAAAA